>NW_024037816.1:647500-980000 GCF_016077235.1 Cyprinodon tularosa
GAAGCTGAAACATGTCTATAGTTTTGCTTGGAGTCAATATATGGGTTCAGATTTTGTCCAGATAGTTTCCCGGTACCAGGCCACTGTAGCCATGCCTCTCCACCGTCCACCAGCCATCTGCTCCTTTCACCAGGACCTGAACTATGTCCCCTCTGTTCACAGATAGCTCATCCTGCTCCTGTTAGGTAAAAAACAGAAATATACTAGATTAATGGTGTTATACAGAACTAATTGTTGTTCAGTTTAGTTTTGTTTAGGAATCACCTGTGCTTTGTACTCATAGAGCACAACATAAAACTGTTCTTCTGCAGGCATTGTGGATAATAAAGGAAGGGGTGCATATCCATTATCTGATGTTTCACCTAAAGAAGAAGCTAAAAAATGACAAACAAAAAATGTTACAGATAAGTACAGCTTTTTGTTTCAACAACAGCATGTTTTGTTTGTGAAACAAATGTGAAACAAATGTTTGTCTTTTTCTATTATATTAAGCATCAGTAGAATAAGTCATATGACTGCAAAGAGACATATGAGGTGTAAATCTAAAAATAGGATAGCTGTGCTTACTTTCTTCCACCGAGGCCAGGGTTGGTTGTGAAAAGGAGAGACTTTCAGCATTAATGCTAACAGATCTTCTGATTAGAGGATCTGAACTCCTGTGTGATCAGAATAAAGACAAAGACCTTTAGGATCCTCATAGTATCTTCCTCATTAACATCCTGATACGGGATTAAAGGAGTTTAAAGTGAGCTCCAGTGCACAATAATGCAATTATAGTTCCCCACCTTCTTGAAACATCTTCCTGAGAAAAAAAAGCTTGGCCGTTGCTGTTCCTCTTTATTCCGGATGGGCAGTAGCTTTCAAACACTATCGGATCTGTTAATGGAAAAGATATGTTATTTTTTTACAGAGTGTTCATAGACGTGGTGTGAAACTTAAAGAAAAAGAAAGATGGGGAGCAGCTCTTAAAATCTCTTCATATTGTGTGGAACTTTTCCTTAGCTCACCTGGTGGCTTGGAGCCAGTTCTTTTCAGCTCTATAAAACAGTTGTTGTCTGTGGTGATGTCACACACCTCCAGAATCTTCCTCACCTCCTCGTAGAGCTGAGTTAGAACAAGGAACAGGAAATATGAACTGAGCCGTGTTTCTGTATGAACCAACATGCTCTGCTGTGGGTTTCGTTTAGTCTTTTATTTCGAGTGGAAGAGAAAAGGTCAGAATGTGTAAAGATACAACATCTTGGTGTACTGTCAGGCCACATACACAATAAGAGAATTATGTTTGGCAAACAGGAAAGGTTCAGTCACTTATTTTTTTTTCGAGATTAATGCATTTCATCTAAAAAAAAATCAGTTGAACTGTTTCTTAATCGTGTGAAAATCAAACTATCATTCATTTAACAAAAGCCAAAATAATAAAAGAATGTTGTAAATGAGACAAATATTCCAAACTCTATTAAAAATCAAAAGTGTGAATAAACACTAGGTGTCAATCAAATCTGATTAAATTCAAAGCAGGTTAAATTCAATCGAACCCGTTTTGTAGATTGGTAGATTAGTGATTCTTAAATTGTGTCTCAACCCAAAGCCACACAGGAAAGACACTTCCAATGAGAGAAGAAACGTTGCAGAGAGAAATACAACTTCAAAACACTCTTTTTTTCTTTCAACTTTTGTACGTAGCTCAGACCTTGCAATATTAGCAAAATGCTGTTTAAAATCAATTCAACAAGTCCAGCTTTCATGTGAAAGTTTCTGGGATGAAGTGCTTCTCTATGAAATAACATAATTGATCAAAGGTTAACTGTTTTATATAAAAACTAACCCCCTGTTGGAGACTGTCACTGGGATCACAAGCCTCTGAACCTTTACATATTTTGTCAGATAACAACCACAAATAACAGCATGTTCTAGTAGGATTTCATGTCATTGATACATCGATGCAAAGTGTTGTATACTTCTGACATGGTTGGAAAACTATAAAGGGCATCCTGATTTTCTTTACTTGTCTAACATATTTGGTGTTTATTTGGAAACATTTTTACTCCTATGATCCTAAACACAATTTTTTTTTTCTTTCAGAAATCACCTAATTAGTCCACATGTATTTTGGGTAATTTCAGTTTCGATTCAGCTGCTGTCTGAATGTTAGATTACAAAATAAAAACATCTACAAGTCTTGAAAATAGAAAGATAGCCACAGTTGACAAAGAGCCACAAGAAGTCATGTCATGTTTACCACAAGCATTAGGAGGAATAGAGCCAACATGTAAAAAACAGAACTGCTCTGATCTGATAAGACAAAGGTTTCAGTCATTAGCATACATATATGCTGTGTGACAGTGACCTAACTCTGTCAATCACCCTGAAGACGCTCTGCCCAAAGTGAAACAGCTGATGAAAACACTACCCTTCATCTAAACACATGTAGGACTCTATTAAAGCAGTCGGCACAGCAGATTGTGCAAATAGACACCCTCGCTAGAAATCCCAACCTATAGGGTCTTCTTTTTGGACGCAGCTTGCATGTTGTCTATATGCATGCATACTCTCTGATTCAAACAAAAACACTCATAAGAGACAAGTTGCTCTCTCTGAACTGTCCATGCATGCTCCGGTGTGTCTAGATGCCTGGTTTCCCTGTGATCCCTTCTACTTTCACCCAGTGACCACTGGAAATAGGCAACAGCCCCCTGCAGGGGATAAAAAGCTAATATGCATATGCTAATATGCAAAACATGCTTGCAAAACCCTTCACACCAATTCATTGGTAGATAATTGAACATTTTGGTTTGTTTTAAAAAGGGCTTGGGTTCCATGCAGTCATTTATTTAACCACAGCACCTATGTAAATCAAATAATCAAGTTGGGCAAAGCCTCTCTATGTAGCAACCTATGCTTTGCCCAAATTTGGTCACACAAAAAAGAACAGATGTTTGGCCGCTACTTAACCACAAAATGCCTCAAATACATATTAATTGAGGTGCTGCAATGGCCCAGTCGAAGTTCATTCCTGTGCCCCAGAAAAAATATGGTTTATAACATGAAGATAGCCTTGAATATAGACTCAAAGGTAAACTGTGAAATGCTGTGAACTGGATGCACCAAAATTCCTCAACAAGAATCAAAGGAATACTTGACAACTTTGAGTTACTGCCTCTGATGGAGGGGCTACATGCTGTTAAATCATGGGCTGAACTTCATAAAGGCTAATAAATGGCAAAATATTATGAGTTTTTGTCCGTCTTTTTTCTCTCTTACTTTGCTAACTCTTGAAACCATTTTGAAAAGAGAAGAATTAATTGTTTGACAATAGCATAGATGAATGCTGTAGAACTGGTGACAATAAAAAAAATATTTCAGCTTGGTTGTTTGCTGGGGTCCGTTTCAAAGAGCAAGTTTACTGAAAGTTTTCTAAACCTGAAATCAGGGAAACTGAATTTTCTGTTTCACGAAAAAAGAGTTGACTCAACCTTGGTTTTTGTTACGGTAGTAACATTTTCCCCAGAGCTAACCTGGTCGGGAGCAGGTTTTGTTCAGTAAAGTCAGAGTGTCCTCTGTCTCTGCTCTCCTTCAAGCCAATCACATTGTTTTATTTCCTGATTTAATCAGCAGAGATATATCATAGTTTTGCACATAGTGCATATTATTAAAAGATTTCACTAAAAATCAACATTTTTAGACTTTATCTTCACTTGCTGGTGGATGATTTCACCTAAATAGATACATTGACTGAATACATAATCAGTTAAGCTCATAAATGTCAAAACAGCCACTTTAAATGTGTAAAAATTTCTAGGTGTATGAAAATTACTTCTTACTGGTACAATTTAGTTTTTTTTAACTTTCTGAAATTCAATTTCTACATCAAAAATGTAATTTAGGAAGTTTGTTAAGTCTATTCCAGTTCTGTCAAGGAGTGTGATTTTTATCAGGAAGAATCTTATGTTTGTAAACTACAAACTGAACAACCGAGAGTTGTTGAATAAATTTAAAAACGGCCTGCCATAGCCCACTTCAAATAAACTTAAGCATTAACTCGATCAGCAGTCTTGTTCTACGCCATCTCCCTCTTATTTGCAACTGTAGCGCTGCTTCTCTGTATTTTAAACAGATTCTCCATTTATGTCTTTCATTTCTGCATTAAAATCACTTGTTCCAGTGACGTAAAACAGGCATTTCCTGTTGCCTGTTGTCGTGTTGACATGTCAAATCTGTGCTCCACCGATAATGACTTTTCATACTTGTTACGCACGTGTTCAGCTCTGAGTAGACCCACTTAGAGTTGATTAAACTAGTGTTTTTCACTCCTGGTCTTGAAGGCCAAATGGTTGAATTACCACCCCAGTATGCAATCAATTTCTCCAGAGTCATTTTAAATATCTATTTACTTGATTCAGGTGTGTTAAGTCAAGGACCTATCTAAAGGTTCCAGGATACAGGCCCTCCAGGACTGGAGTTGCCCACCCCTGATCTAAAACATGCAGGGCAGAGTGCCTTCAGGACCAGGGGTCTTTTTCATGAAGCAGGTTTAAAAAAATTTAGATTCAAATCTGTAACTCTAAAAAGTCGGGAACTCTGAGTGTTCGGTTTCACAGCGGCTGCTATCAATTAGTTTAATCAATTTTAACTAGGTCCACTCAGAGTGTACCACGTGCACAACAAGTTTGAAGAGCCATCATCAGTGGAGCACCAATTCAACAGCTCACTATGACAACAGGCAACAGGAAGTACTTATTTCATCCCACTTGAATGTAATACAAAAAAAAGAAAAGAAAGGAGAACGAGACAGAGAACTAGAGCTACAAAGAAGAGCAAGGTGATAAAGGTGAAGATTGATGCTTGAGTTAATTGTTAAATTTATATGAAGTGGGCTATGGCAGGCCATCTTTACATTTATTAAAAAACACTCCCCTCTGTTATTCCATTTGTAGATCACTAAAATAAGATTCGTTCTGATCAAAATCACTACTACCACTACTAGACCCAACTGGAATAATATATTTTCTAAATTAAATTTTTTGTTGCAGAAACTGAATTTTAGAAATTAAAAAAAGAAAAAGATACTAGTAAGAATGGAGTTTTATATATCTAGAAATGTACACATTTTAATTGGCCATTCTGACATTTATCAGCTTGACTGAAAATGCATTGATGATATCTGAAACATTTTTTAATGTTTAAAATTAAATTATAGATATCCAGAATGTTTATTTGAAATGGTCATTTAGACAATTCCTTTTTTTTTTTAGATGGAATACATATTCAATAAAACTATTACATATCAAAACAGCTTGGCATAGTGTTGTTACCATGAAAAAATATTATGGGATTATTTCTTGAATGGTAGTAGATCAATGTATCTATTTAGGTGAAATCATCACAGCAGCTTTTATGAAACGGAAAACTCAGAGTACCAACCTTAGACTAGATCAATTTTGAATTGAAGATTTGATTCAGAGTTTTTTTAAACCTGCTTTGTGAAATGGACCGCAGCTGAGATTTAGTAATGTGTCTGTTTTAATGCTCTGTTTTATAGAAGCCAAGCAGGACATTTTTTTTTTCTTGCAATTTTTTTCTGATTAAGATAGAAAAATCACCTCATCATCTTTAACACACTGCAAGGAGAAATGGTTGCAGTGATCCCAGAGGGCACACCGAAGAATGTTGATCCTGTCCCCCTCAAGCTGCTGGAAGACCTAAAATGCAAGAAACAAGAATTGAGAAGCTTAATGATATAAGCAAGGTACATATCAATGAAACACACACAACAGGATATAGGAAAACTTCATAAATTATATGTACTTCTCGTTAATGATAATCATTGCATACTTTCAGCTTTTGTGCTCCATGCAACATGAAGTGAAATTTATCATTGAACAGCAATAGAAGGGTTTTATTTTTGCTACGGTTTGTGGTTTGAGGTTTAGCCTTGGAGTTAGGCTCTTATTGCGGATATGCAGAAGGTTAAAGAAATGCTAAAAAGAACCTGCAGTACCTCACACGTGCTTTTGTGGGTCTCTTCCCAGTCTCGACGAACCGTTTCAAGCTGATCAATGTTGGTCAAATATACCCTCTCTGCAAGGAAATCAGAATATTGTAGTGGGTGAAGCCTAAAAGCAAAACTATACAGTCAACTGTGAAAGTAGGCTTTTGGTTACAGGGACTATATAAAACAACTATATAATCTTTGGGAAGCTATTTTATTTCATAGATTCAGTTCAAGTCTAATACATAGATGTACAAGACAAATAGACTGATAATCAGTAGCCAGTTGGTAAAACAATGTTGTATTAAATTTATGTTATGGCTTGCAAAATCCTGAGGAAGAGGGATTTGACAGTTGACCGGCAGACAGTTACTTAAACCCTCCTAATGCAAGGTGAGATTGTCAATGCTAAAAAGGTTGAGTTTTCCCAAATGGCTATAACTCTAACGGAAAGAAGTGAAAGCTAAGTGGAAAACATTGCAGAAGAACAAATATTTAAATGTATAAAAATCTCATGGACAAGCGAAAAGCATTCTCTTTTGAAGACTGTTAAACAGCGACAATCAAGTCAAAACTTCTCCAGATTTGGTGCAATTGAAGCAGCTACATAGATAGTTGATGCCTAAAAAAGTCACACCAGCAAACTCAACCAGCTTTAAACAGTGGCAGGTAATAACTAGTGGAATAGTTTTAATAACTTTCAGAAAAAAATATATATGTTTAGGATTTTTTTGTACTTTACTGTAGATACTTTAGACTTTACTTATAATCATGTAAAGCATCTCTACTCTCTAATCTCGACACATTGATTCAGGTATTGAGACAAAAGGACTTTAACCAACTGCTGAGTCCATATACTGTCGAGTATATTGAAATGCTGAGCTCTAAATCTTTTTTTTTTTTTTTTTGCCCGGTATTCTGATTTGTCAGAGAAATATTACTGTAATCGATGGTTATCAAAATTAGAAATAAGGACTTCACATGTAAATAAACATATCAAGCTATATCTAAGCAATTTTCCAGTTGGACTACCTTATTACATTCCTTTACCTGGCTTTTAACAAAATGCCAAGAACCAAAAGTGATTTAGAAAGTGCCGTTGATTAAAACTTGGCATGCACCAGTTGGATCAACCAACGCATGCTTGCTTCTCTCAGGTCCTGTGTCTCATCGTGGCTCTCTTCCTGTTTCTTTAGGACACCCATTTCAGATACAGTTGAGTCGCTTTGGGTAGTTAGTCAAGGCTGCCACTTCTTCTTTTCTCAGTTTTTTTCAGTTTCCCTAATTTATGAAGTAAGTGCTACACATTATGCAGTAGTTTGCAGCAATTTTTAGCCAACTAGATTTAAACGACCAGTGACACAAATGGTGCGCAAAGAGGAACTCAGATAGATGACTTCAAAAATTATAAAAAAGTTTGGTTCATTAAATGCAATAAAGTATCACTGTGCTCTATTTACTGCTGGAAAAAATAGAAACAACAGATTATAAAATTGGAATCTTACCTGCTTCGTTAGCAGCTTGTTTACACTGTTTGACTCTTTGACGCACCTGTGAACCACATTTTCAACAGGAACGTTATGAATATGCTGTGAAGGAGGCTTTTAACAGACTAGATAAAGTCATTTAGCTGTCATTGAATAGACTTATGAGGAGTTGAAGGAGGATTTAATGCAACTAATTATTTTAGCAAAATTTCTTCCTCTCTAGTTTATTGCATCTCCATTTTCTTTCTGTCAGGTATGGGGTGTAAGGTCCCCACTTTCTTATGAACAACAGAAAGTCCTGGTGCCATGTTTTGAAAAATTTAAATTTTTACTCATTACCAGAGCAGGCAGTAAATATATGGAAAGCAGAAGAAAAAAATTTAACATCTAATGTAAATTTTTGGATGATAATAGAATTTCTTTTTCTACCTAATGATGATTTCTTTTATGACATTTAGCACTATTTAGAAAAAAAAAAACAAGAGTAAAAACTTAGCTATATTAACATGGACATAAATAACTGGAGTAAACGGCTGATCGGCCTAAACATGTCTCAAATAAAAAAGCCAGTTTGAATATTCTGACTTAATTTGGCAGTTTCATAATTAAATGCTATCTGACTGATGCTGATTGACAATCCCATCAGCATGCATGTAAATCTTTGTCAGGATGAAGTTATTCTGGATGAGGCAGGGACACCTGAGTTCGCATGAAAGTGCCATGACATGCCATACTTCAGCCTTGACTAGCTGATTGTTAAGAGAATATTTCAAGCAGCATGTTCACAGTTTTTTTTTTGTCCGATTTACAGTTCTATTCCACTTACTTATGTCCATATAAATGATACTCTCAGATTTTTATTTCTTTATCTGTATACATTTCAATCTGATAGTGACATTTTGTGCATTTTGCAGTGCTGTCTGCAAATTACAGCATATCGTAAATGTTTTGGAACCGGGTAGCAGTGTTGTGCCATGATCGTGGTTTTGGACATTGGGAGCCAATGTCATCCCCACTGCCCACCCTCTGCGAGGGCATACACATCTTAAAGTATCAGAACATAAAATTAATTCCCAGCTGAATGGGAATTGAATATAACAGTTATTCACAACATTAATATGGTGTCCAACCTGGAATATAAAGTCACAACAGCAGGGTACCAGATTATTGGCGGGTGGGTTACATTATCCCAACTAAATAAATATGAAACAATTCTACTGGCAAATTAAAGTAGAGAAAAGAACCTTAAAAAAAAAAAAACCCGCTTATAAATGGATAATAATGTAATATTACAAGGTTTGGGTTGATCATAACCCCCCACCCCCAAAAAATTCTTTTGCAAATGATGCTCTTAACGATCCATTAACCTGCTCTGTGGCCTTGCACCTTTCATTTAAGTTGTCCTCATTCCTTGTTTAGTATATCATGATTAGCAAAGGCCTTAATACCCCTTAATCGTTCAAATTTTGTTACACCACAAACTTTCCAATAGCATAATTTTTTGCATTAACCGGCTTATAAATTGGTGCAAAACTGTGAGGTATAAGTAAAATTATACATCATTTTGAATAATGTGTTCAAATATGAATCTGGAAATGTTGGCCTTTAGTTTTTTATTCCCCCTCATTGATCCTTTTTAGAAATTTCTTTTATGGACTAACTTTTGAAAGTATGTCAGTTCCAGTTTTGCTGATCTAGATATCATTTATTCTTCTTGCAGTCAGCTGAAGCTCAGTCAGATGGATGTGAACATCAGCTTTCACTGATTACGGGGGATTGTTTTGCTAGTTTAAGGTGAACCTAAAAGCCTGTCTCAAGTGCTTTACAGGCTCATGTGTTGCATGATTGGCTATAATAACCTCCCAGCATCTTCACATTAACTCTGGCAAATTTTCCCATCCTCTCAGAAGAAAAGCATAACTACAGCAAGATGCTGGCAGAACTTCGTTCAATGATAGACATGGTGTGTTCAAGGTTTTTTTTGGGTTTTCTTACATTCAGCCCTGCAAGGTCTTTCATATCGTTGTGAAGTAATTTAAACTGGTAACGCTAAAGTGCCACGAGGACTTCCTATGACTCTGTTTGGAGAATTCAGGGAATCTTGTATTTTTTCTGTTTAAGACAAATGTATGCAGTACCTAATTAAAAAGCTATTCTGTCAATCTGTACAGCCACCAAAGGATTAATGCAGGTAACTCTGCCCTTCCTGATGGGCCGGTCAGTTTAGGGGCGGTATGTTATGGTGACAGTGAAGCCATTTTTTTTCAGATTAGGGATTGTACAGTTCACTGCAAAATGTTCAAAGCCTGAAATGTAATTTTAAATCACATAGTTGTGTTTTCTCTAAAAACTTTAATTTGTGTTACGTTTAAAAGTGATCAGACAGGAAATAGGACTGAGAGAGATGGGGAATAACCGCTGACAACAAACTGAAGGACTGAGGCCTTCAAATCCAACAGAGGCCACTAATTTATGTCACGTGCGTTTAAACCCTGCACCACTGCTCCTCACTGTATCTTTTAGTATTTTATATATGTACTGTATATATATAAATTAATGAAATTATTAAACATTAATTATAAAAGTGCTTTTCCTTTCTCTTCTTCTTTTGTCCCAACAATCTAAACTTGCCTCTACCTAAGCAGTCCCTTTAATTCATCTGTAATATTTTTAAGCTTAGCCATTAGAAGTGAAGTAACAGGTATGTCATATCTGTCAAAATAAACTGAATAGATGTGTCCCTTCTTTATATGGAGACTAACAGCATTTAAATAGAACTAGTCTAGCCAGGTAGGCTAGCCAGGTAAAACCTTTGTTAAAATGCTTTTATCTAAAAATATTCAGTGATCTGTATGTTTATACTTTACCTTTTCAGTGTTTTTGGCCTGGGCATTGGCTCTCTCATTTGACTCTGCCTCGTCAGCCTCTTTGCATTTTACTTCATAGGTCTTTTTAGACTGGAGAAAGCAGAAAACAAACGCAACAACTAACCACAAGGATTAAAAGAAGGCCTCTTTTGCTATTCAGTTCTGTTTAATTATTTATATAAAGTAATAGTTTATTTATTTATATTTTTCCTTTAAAATGCATTATGCTTTTGGTTTTGCAAGGTAAGGAATGGATAAATGCAATGTCCCAGGGAGTTACCGTTTTATATACAAAGAAATTATTTTTGTGACATACCTCCATGGTCTTCTTGAATATGGTAACTTTTTTCTTTTGAACCTTCTCCATTATGCTTTCAAACTATGAAAAAATAGATATTAACACTAGGAGTTTATCTTCAGAACATAGAATGAAGTCTTACACTAAGTTTCTGCAAATAGATTTTAATGCATTAGAAATATCAAGCAAGAAACAAAGTGTAGGTAAAAATATCAATTAGACAACTAATATTTTTAACCACTTATAAGTTAGCTTTTAGTTAGCTGATTGCTAAGCAACACCCAGTACCTTTTTCCTCTGCTCCTTTTGACGTTCTCGGAAAGTCTCAATCTTTTTCACCTCCTCTTTCGATATCTCAGATAATTGGATGTGAAAGTTTCCAATGTTCTCTATTTCTGTAAATAAAAAATGCAGAGCAAAAAGCAAATCATAATACTGCTGTTATGTCCCAGCATTATCTGGAAAGGTTGCTATGGCTGGGTTCCAGACTTACTTGATTTTAGTTGTTCAAAGGAAGCCCTCAAAGTGCTAAAAAAATAGATCATAGTCATGAATGTACAGCTGTTTCCCTCCAAGCCTGATTAAAATATTTCAACATGAATATAACATATACTGTATAGCATTTACATTTTTGATGATTTTAGGTGTAGGCTTTTTTAAGTTTTGAAAATGTAGCTGAAGATGGGTCAAAGGATGCAAACAAGCAAATAACAGTTTTATCTTCTTCAAGTCCTTTTTAGTCTATACAAAAGTAATGAATGAAAATATGTAGCTTCAAATCTAGTCAGGCCCACTAAACCTTTTCAGTTTGTGAAACGCAGAATTTTGGTTTTAGTTTATCCATCTTTGCTGCTTTTTTACCTGCCACTTCTCACAGTGAACAGGAAACTGGTAAGTTATGTCTTACAGTATGCAAAGAGACAAAGTGTGAAGTTGTTACATTGACATGCACAACCAATTAAGTTTTTTTGCTCATGTCCTGTGTGCCTCATACACGTTGCTGTTCTAAAAAAAGACTGACTCAAAAGTTTGCACTGTGGTTTCGTATTCAGTATTGCGGGCCAGTTTCAGAAGCACAGATTGTCTTTTTTGTTTACTAATTTTTACCTGATCTCTGTTTGTCCTCCAGCTTTGCGAGCAATCGTCACCAGTTCCTTCCCATACTTCTCCTCTGCAAGTGCCCTGCGGAGTAAAACAGAAGGTAAAATGTGGATGATCAGAAGATTAGTTTTTGTTATTTATCACAGCTGCATAACATGGCTTAAATAATTTAGATTTATGCTGCAGCTTAACCAAATGCATGCATTACTTACTTTATTAATTTGAACTAATGTTTAACATAAAGACTTTATTAGTGATGCAAAGTCAATGACTATGCATTCATCTAGGCTTTAATAGAGAATACCTTTAACAAATGGGTGACGACTCTGTGTTAGAGCTACAATAAAACTGGAATGGTTACACCTGTATTTAATACTGTCTGCATGACTGGATTGTTTTGGATTAAATATGTTAAGTGCTTTAAGATTAAATTAGATAATTTTTTTGCTATATAAATAAACAAAATGATTTGAATAAAGGGTCTCAGAGATGAGTTTTGCATCCCAGAAATCTTTTAAGCTTTAATTTTACATTTCAAGTAAAGTATAAGCTGTTGTTTCGTCAATCTTCATTGCTGTTTTTAACTCACAGTCATGCAGATGTGAGTTTTGGCTACTTCAGCTCAAGTATGACTATGAGTCACACACTTCTCTTAGTCAAATGGCGAGTTTTGATTCTTGTTTCTCTTTTCTTGAAAATGATTTAGATTATTTTGATAAATTGATATCCTAAACATCTTACACAACTGTAAATTTAACCCCAGCTCCACCCGTCTGAGTTGTTGCGTCCTTGAGCTAGACACTTCGTCTGCATTGCTATCAGTGTGTCCCAGGGCAGCAGTGGCATTAATATAGCTTGCCACAATCAGTGAGGGAATGGGTGGATGGAACAAACTGTTTTAAGTCCTTTGGAGTCCCCTAACTCAAAGAATCTTTGTAAAAGCCCGTGCTTTTTACCATTCATGGTGAAAATAGGCATGTGAAATGTTAAATGTTCTTAAAAATAACAATCAGAACAAACACATTCTACTGGAATCATTTTACAGTCTCAGCACTTTTAATAGTTGCAGTTTGGTTTCAGTCCCAAAAATAAATTCCACCTCATCTTCAAAAGTTCCTCCATATCTTTGCACATTTGCCTCCCTTCCCGTAGCCTCTGGATCATGGCGTCGTATCCAGCATGACAGGTGAAGTCAGACCCCTGCATTCATAAAATACATAAACCACACTGAAAAGCTGCAACAAGAAGGAAAGCCCAACTTCTGTTACAAAATGTCCTTTCTTTATCTTGGAGTCTCTGCGAGGTAAAAATGCAGAACTAACATTCGTACTCGGCAAAAACACTAATGTGTGAAATTTTTACTACATTACCTACTTAGCTATGTTTAGGTTCTGACCATAAAGATGCTAGCAACAGTTTTTTGCTGCTTTAGGTTGTAATGTTGAACACTCCTTGTGATAAGATTACGACCATTTGCCCCTTGTTCCTCACTTTAGTAAGTATATAGAAAATTAAGCATTCCACAAAAAGCAAAATATTAGATTTAACATAAAAGTCTCAAACTAAATAAAAGTATGATGTGAATTTTAATTTTCCTTGTTAATGCACTGACGAGACCACAAGAAGTGACTTACCCAAAAGGCGTCTTTGAACATCAAAGGAGCCATCTCAGCTGTCACTTCCTCAGTTTGCCCTTCTCTTGTATTACTTCTTTTTCGATTACGTTTTTTTATGTCTACAAACCAAAATGTCAGATTAAGTCTGTGCAGACGCCCAAAAAGCTGATGTGTGTTCCAGACCTGCTGTCCAAAATGTCAGTGAGTCACTCTTGGTGTTCTGAATGAGGAAGAGATTACGTCCCATGATGTCACTGACCACAGGCAGCTCAGACCCGCTTCTGAAACGCAGTGTCTCTTACCATCATTTGGTGCAGAAAAAGATTGCATGAAAATGCTTTCTGGTGAATATCTGTGTTTTATCAGTGTCTTTAATTGCTTCACGTATTGCTTAAACTCAGCTTTAATCCACTCATACTGGAAATTTAGTGAAGTTCTGAAGTTACTGATGTTACCATAAAAAAAAAAAACTGCAATCATTGGTTATTAAGAAAACAAAAGTTTTCACTGTTGACTGCTCTGGTATATCTTTCATTCATAAATAAAAATATTGTGGTATAGACCACGTCAAAAGTAAATATTACTTTTTGTATATATTGGAAAAATTCATCCCCCTTAATTTCCTGTAGCTGCTTGTTGCATGGAGAGAAAGAGACACACAGGAAAAAATGACCACTTATACTTTTGTGTTCATATTTCTTGTTGCTTTTCTTCATTTTTGTCAAATGAAGTTTGCATCCATAATCCTATATAAGTCCTACATGCAATCCTTAGTAATGTTTTCTATGTTTTAATATTAAATCCTTTCATCTAGCCTTCCCAATGGCTTGGCGTAACCTAATACATTTATTCAAACTTTTTAGAGTAGATGGCCTAACTAATGATTACCATCCAATAATGTTGAGCTGAAGTTCCTTTTCATATATACAAGTAATGTTCACTTTATTATGTGGAGCAGATGGCTTAGTTCTATGTTGTTCCTTGGTAACTTAGATAGGTGCAGATGATTCCATAATTCTGTTATAAAAGAAATAATTAATTCTTTTGCAATCCCAGCAAACTAATTAATAACTTTTTTTTTTTTTTTTTTTTTTTTTTTTTACGTTTTAAGGAAGTCAGAGTACTAGAAGGAAAACAGATATACACAGAGAGAACATGCAGACTCGGTGCAGAGAAACCCAAGCCTGAGAACTGAAATCAGGACGCAACAGGGCTGCTGACTCAAACAGGGAAACTGATGTTTCATCAATTCCTAATATAATGTAGATTTTGATCAATAGAAAATTTTGTCAAAATTCCTCCCAATCCTGAAAGGCTGTCAAAATCAGTTGATAAAAAAAATCACAGTATTAGTGCAGAGGTAATGAAACCCAAAACGTTAATGACTATGTAAACTTGTAGTCATACTAGTACTCGTCGTCTCCCACTTCATCCTAGACCTGGTCATGGGGGAAGCAGTCTCAGGACATACTCCTAGACTTCCCTCTCTGCAAACACCTGCTCCCAAGGTGTCTGTCATAGGCTCTTCTAGACCAGCTGGGAGACATAGTACCTCCAGCATGTCCTGGGTCTTCCCATGGGCATCCTCCTGGTGGGACGTGCCTTGAACCCCTCCTGATGGAGGCGTCCCAAGGGCATCCAAAAAGATGTCCGAGCCACCTCAGCTGACTCCTCTCGATGTGGAGGAGAAGCAGCTCTACTCTGAGCCTCTCCTGTGTGGCCGAGCTCCTCACCCTATCTCTAAGGGAGACCCCAGCCACCCTGTGGAGAAAGCTCATTTAACTGCCTGTATCTGGGATCTTGTTGCTTTGGTCTATGCTCAGCTTTCTCTTCCCTATGACCGACCGGTGCAGCATCTCCATTATAGCAGCAGCAGCACCGATCCAATTATCGATCTCCCGCTCCATTCTCCCCTCACTTGTGAACAGGACCCCAAGATACTTGAACTCCTCCAAACTGAAGGGGAAAAACCACCTTTTTCCAGTTGAGAAACATGACCTTGGGTTTGGGGGTACATTTTCTAACAATTAACCGTCTTTACTTCAGTCAAATTGCTTGAGCAATTACTGAGGAGCCCACCCCTAACCTTCTCCTATTGATAAATGTTCCACCCACTCCTTGTGCAAGTGAGAATGTGCACATGTAATAATAAAAGTAATGAATAGACACCTATCTAAGAGGACTACAGGCAGTTTGAAGTCCAGATTCAGTCCAAAGTGGTCCGGCAACTCTCTCCACCTCGAGTATTCCTGTCTGAGATCTGCTTTACTGGTCATTCATGTGTTTCAACTTTCTCTTCTCTTCCTATGTTTTGACCCTTTTAGTCAGTTTTGCTATTTATGCAGTGACAGTCAGTGGAGGTATCACAACTTCTACTTCATTGGTGATCATACATCTTGGAGAAAACATACCTTGTTGGGAAATTCTCTAAGTGGCTGAATGGAAACAGAAAACTCTACAGAATGAACCCAATTGGCAGAAAAAACGTTGTTTTAAGAAAAATCCTCCTCTGCCACACAATATACTAAATAAAAAACATTTTTCTTGGTGAGATTGTTTTTTGTTTACTATTTGTTTACTATTTATATAAATGATTTTAATCGGCATGTGTCTGATGCAAATTTTCATTTTTATGCAGATGATAGTACTGCTGTGCATCTTCTCTTAAACAAGCCATTGCACACTTACAGAATGCTTTTAATGTGGTCCAAAATACTTTGCTACAGTTGAAACTTGTGCTCAATGCAGACAAAACTAAATGTATGCTTTTCACAGACCTTCGTACCTTCGGAACAGGCCACTGAATGTTCCTTCGGTGGTTACTCTTGATGGTCGTGAAATACAGATTGTTACAACTTATAAGTATCTTGGTATTGTCATTGATGACCACCTATCATTTAAGCCTGTCACTGCATGATTTAAGCATGTTCACTGTCTAGTGAGAAAGTTGAGACTAAAATTGGGTTTTTACTTTTGAAATAAGCTGTGCGTTTCTTTTAATGTAAAAAAAAATGGTTGGTGGCATCCACTTTTTTAACTGTGCTGGGCTATGGTGATATATTATATATGCATTCATCTGCTTAATGCCTGAAGATGATTGACGCAGCCTATCACGCATCATTGAGATTTATTACTAATTGTAAAGCTCGCACCCATCACAGTGAGCTGTATTCTCGCGTAGGGTGGTCTGCCTTGGCTACACGGAGGCTTTGTCATTGGTATATATTTATATATAAGGCTATTCTTGGTGTACTTCCATCTTATTTATGTTCACTTCTTATGAAAAAAAGAACTGGTCATTACTCTCTCAGTTCTCAGGCTGTTGTCTTGTTTTCTGTCCCACATGTCAGTACTGAACTGAGTAAAAAGACCTTTGCCTACTCTGCTCCCTTTACATGGAATTTGCTGCAAAATAACTTGAAACTTAGTAAATTGGTTCCTTTGAATACTTTTAAGCTGAGAATGAGATGTTTTGAGTTGGACTCCCTCACATGTCAATGTTTTATTTGAAATTTTATTGTAAGTGCATATTTGGCTTTTATGTGTGTGTCTTTGTAGGTATGTAATGATGTGATGTAATTTTGATGCCTATCTTGGCCAGGTCTCCCTTGCAAAAGAGATTTTTAATCTCAATGGGTATTACCTGGTTAAATAAAGGATAAATAAAAAAAATAAATAAACACAGGCCTTCAACTCCTCTGATTTTATAATTTTCTGTATTAACCACAAGGGGGAGCCATAAACTAAGACATCAAAGACAACAGTGTGATCGAACCCACTGTTTGCACAAAGACAACAATTGTTAAATCTCCAAGGAGGGATGGACATCAGCATCCCAAGTCACTGCATTCCAGCTCAGAGGACTACATATCTATGCCTTGGGCATTTTTCAGGGAAGAAAGTGATCCACGTGAATAAGCACATATGGAAGCATCTTATTGATTTCCTAAGTGAGGAAGGGAAGGACAGACTGTGGTGTCTCTCACCAGGCGCTCAATGAGATGTGTGAAAATCTTTGGGCCTCTCACAAAGCCCAGAGATCTGTCTGTCACACACCTAACAACATGTTAAAGGAGCGGTACCAATCAATACAGCCAACTGAGAATAATGGCACTTGGTTGGCTAAAGTGTTTTTCTTTGTTTTATTTATTTACCTTGATTATACATTCTTTTAGGGTTTCTTAATGTGCTTGCATCTTTGAAAAAGTACATTTCTGTAAATAAAGATTTTCAGCTTACGTAGTGAAACAACACATTGGTTGGTTATGAAGTTGCCTTGTATGGTGAACAACACAGATGACTAAAAAAGAAACGCTGAAATATATCAAATAATAAAAAAATGGGAAACAACAAAAAACTGAAAAAAGCTGAAAAAACAGAGACAGAAAAATAAATATAAGGATAAATAACATATGAATTATCAGTTAAAACATATGAACAAGAGGCATCTTCAAAAAAATAAAAAATAAATTAAGCAAGTTTAAAGTATTGATAATAAAACAATGAAATAACTGAGCTTCAAGTAAAAGCAAAGATGTAAAAATGTTTTAAAAATATATTTAAAGACACCAAAACTGTCACGCCTATATTGTGGGCATTATTATTTATTTTCCCTCTAGTTGCAATTTATTTTAAAGAATTTTAAGGAAATAAGGAAGATTTACTTGCTTTGCTATTGGTGCCTGAAGCATCCGACAGAAGGCCTAACAGTGTAACCCAGCCTTTGATTAAACATTATTACTGCAATGCAAATAAATAAAGTCAGAAATTTGTATTTTTTTAAAATGAAAAACTAAGAAAAAAAATCCCCAAATTAACGTTAAAATTACTAATTACTTCTAATTTATGAAATTTAAATCTAAAATACCCACATTTTCCATCTGCATATAAACATACACATCCTATCTTACTTCTGTTACTTAATCCAAACTCTCTGCTTTAAGTTTGAACTTATTCTTGAGTTATAATCTTTGGGTTCATGAAGAGAGTAACATTTCCCTCATGGAGAACCAAACATCTACCACTTAGAAAGGAAAATAAAATCCTTCCAGGTCAAGGCTTACAAGTTTTCACATCTCCATGTCTGAGTCTGTGGTGCTTTGCCTTCGCTGTGACCCTGTTTGAGGCCTCAAATGGAAGAACAAGCCCTGGGAATCAGCTGTGCTTCCATGGGTTGAGTACACTCTCACACACCAGGGTTGCTGTTCACACGCACACAAGCACACCAACACACACAAACATCCCACCCTTCTCACACTCATTTTTTTGTCTCCCCCTCACACTCCCTGGAGTGGCAGTTATTGAACTGTGACAAACGAGCCGTGTCAGACCAGCCCCCCCTACCTGGGGGATTGGCTAAATGACCTTTCCATTACCCAACCGCTGCTGTATTCCCCCACCACAGATAGAGTTACCCACACAGCCACGCAGTCCGTTTGCTCAGACCAGTGTCCCTGTCGCTACCATTTTTGAATACATCCTACCCTTGATGCTTGAAGTTGCTAAAATGTATCAACTGCAGTATATTTCTACATTTTGTCATTTCATTTTAAAATTAAAGTTTTTATAAGCTCCATTAAAATAGTGTGCGTGTGATTGTAAACTGGTTCTCCCATATTTTCAAACCTCCATGTTTTCTAACCCCCTCGGGAACCAGTGGCACTGGACATAAGTCTCACCAGGTACTTGAGGGAGCATGTCTGAGGAGACAGAGTGCAGGAAACGAGAGAAAATATTAGATTGTATGAAGACTGAGCAGAGAAAGATGTGTTAGGGAGGGTAAAGACGATACGAGAGAAAAAGAATGAGATATGAAATGACAGCATCACAAAGATTTCAGCTAAAGAGCAGATAGTTTGTTTCACTGGTACTTCCTGGCTTAGAATTCAAAGAAAAGAGTCATTGACGACTTTAGTGGGAACTTGTCAGAGAGCTGACAGACGCGGAGCTAATGATGTCGAAGCAGTGGGGCAGAGTCTGTAACTGTGAATGAGACTATCTGTAGTTCTTGTCATGATACAGCTGAAAGCCAATAGAGAAAACAGAGAGGAGCCAGAAGTAGGAGCAGGGGAACAGAAACCTTCCTACCTTTGATCTGTGTGTGGCTTTAAATGAAACATTTATTGGCTGCAATGATCCTCAGCAGGATGACAAAGAAGTTTGTCCCAAATCAATCTGATCCCCACATGTCTGTTATTCCCTAAAGGGTTTCCTTGAACACAGGGATAAAAGTGCAGACAAATGGTCAGAATCTATATTTGTATGGATTTCTTTCTTTTATATAAATATTTAATTAGCACTGATGCCACATAATGCAATCATGACTATGTTTCTATTTTATTGATGACATTAAAATGCAGTCATGGAAACACTGTGCAAGAGGGGCTGTAAGTGTTTAAACATGTTAAGGAGTCACATCTAGGACTCTGATAAAATGATTGGTATCACAATAATACACCCTGTGGTCGGATAGAGCTTTAATGCTGCTCGACTCCAACTTGACTGAATCACCTTTCTTTCCTTTCACCTCGGTGTCCCATTTTTCATCATCCTCCCTCTCTCCTCTCATATCTTTGTGTCTCACTCCCCCTTTCCCTCACACTGTTCTTCCCTTAGGACTGGTCTGTCAGACCTTGGCCTTTTACCGTCCAGTGTTACTTATTTGGGATTGCATGTGTGTTCCTTTGCATGCCTGTCAGTGTGATACACTGTTTTGTTTTGCTTTGTGCGTTAATGTCTGTGCATCTGAAACTGGCTGTTCCCTAAATTGTCTTAGCCCTCTGACACAAGGTTAAGGCTTCCCTCCACTAATCCAGGCCATGAAGTGTGTCTGAGTTCACCCAGAAGGGGGGCCAGGACAGCCGGACACCCGGTACAGACTGGCTCCTTTATTTGCTGTGCTTTTCTGTGACTTCAAAGAATACAAATTGATTTTTTTCTTATGTTGCTGTGTGTATGTGTTTGGCTGTGTTGTTAAGACTTTGTCTGGTTGGTGGCGGATAATGGATTGCATGCATCTGCTTGCACACCCTCCTTTGTTTGTGTTTTTAAGGTTTAAAGGGCCATAAAGAAAAAAACAAAAACATAACAGCCATCTTTGATGTAGTGATGAAAGGTTTTAGGTTTGTTGATTTTAGCTTTGAGTGTGTACGCTCCACCTTAAGACATTGACCACTATCTCACCTGTTTTACTTCCCTTATAGGTAATCAAGGAAGTCTCAGCTAATTTTAACTAGACCGTACTTTTAACAGCAATGCTAAAACACCATTGAAAATGAATAAAATCAAAACAGATATAATGAGCTTCAGTCAAGAATACAACATTTTAACAAATATGCTCTCTGGCCATTAAAAAAATTATCTTTTTGTCTATTAAATTATTAATAAAAATTGTAATTATGTGCTTTTATTGTTTTTATCCAATCAACACACACTAAGTAGTGCATAGTTGTAATGTCAAAGTAAAATAAATGGTTTTTAGATATTGAAAAAAAAATCTAAAAAATTTCACTTGGTCTATATGAGTCCTTACATTTTAGCATACCAGGAGGCTTTATTTAGCAAATTCACAGACTGGATGGGGAGCGACTATGAATGTTAGCTTTAAGTGGAACATGATTATGCTCTGATCCAATCATTTCATCATGACAAGTAGTGTATTTACAGGTGCTGGTCATAAAATTAGAATATCATGAAAAAGTAGATTGATTTCAGTAATTCCATTTAAAAAGTGAAACTTGTATATTATATTCATACATTACATACAAACTCATATATTTCAGATGTTTATTTTGTTTAATTTTGATGATTACAAATGACAACAAATGAAAATCTCAAATTCATCATATCAGAAAATTAGAATATTACTGAAGACCAATAAAAACAAAGGATTTATAGAAATGTTGGCCAACTGAAAAGTATGAACATGAAAAGTATGAGCATGTACAGCACTCAGTATTTAGTTGGGCCTCCTTTGGCCTGTATTACTGCAGCAATGCGGCGTGGCATGGAGTCGATCAGTCTGTGGCACTGCTCAGGTGTTATGATAGCCCAGGTTGCTCTAATAGTGGCTTTTAGCTCTTCTGAATTGTTGGGTCTGGTGTATTGCATCTTCTTCTTCACAATACCCCATAGATTTTCTATGGGGTTAAGGTCAGGAGAGTTTGCTGGCCAATTAAGAACAGGGATACCATGGTCCTTCAACCAGGTACTGGTAGCTTTGGCACTGTGTGCAGGTGCCAAGTCCTGTTGGAAAATGAAATCTGCATCTCCAAAAAGTTGGTCAGCTGCAGGAAGCATGAAGTGCTCTAAAACTTCCTGGTATGTGGCTGCGTTGACCCTGGACCTCAGAAAACACAATGGACCAACACCAGCAGATGACATGGCACCCCAAACCATCACTGACTGTGGAAACTTTACACTGGACTTCAAGCAACGTGGATGAAGTGCCTCTCTTCTTTTCCTCCAGACTCTGGGACCTTGATTTCCAAAGGAAATGCAAAATTTACTTTCATCAGAGAGCATGACTTTGGACCACTCACCAGCAGTCCAGTCCTGTTTCTCTTTAGCCCAGGCAAGACGCTTCTGACGCTGTCTGTGGTTCAAGAGTGGCTTGACACAAGGAATGCGACAGCAGAAACCCATGTCTTTCATACGTCTGTGTGTGGTGGTTCTTGAAGCACTCACTCCAGCTGCAGTCCACTCTTTGTGAATCTCCCCCACATTTTTGAATGGGTTTTGTTTCACAATCCTCTCCAGGGTGCGGTTATCTCTCTTGCTTGTACACTTTTTTCGACCACATCTTTTCCTTCCCTTCGCCTCTCTATTAATGTGCTTGGACACTGAGCTCTGTGAACAGCCAGCCTCTTTAGCGATGACCTTTTGTGTCTTGCCCTCCTTGTGCAAGGTGTCGATGGTCGTCTTTTGGACAACTGTCAAGTCAGCAGTCTTCCCCATGATTGTGTAGCCTATAGAACTAGACTGAAAGACCATTTAAAGGCTTTTGCAGGTGGTTTGAGTTAATTAGCTGATTAGAGTGTGGCACCAGGGGCCATCAATTTTGAACCTTTTCACAATATTCTAATTTTCTGATATGATGAATTTGAGATTTTCATTTGTTGTCATTTGTAATCATCAAAATTAAACAAAATAAACATCTGAAATATATGAGTTTGTATGTAATGTATGAATATAATATACAAGTTTCACTTTTTAAATGGAATTACTGAAATCAATCTACTTTTTCATGATATTCTAATTTTATGACCAGCACCTGTAAAGTCCTTATAATACTGTTATTTAAGGAAAGTGATTGCCCAGACCCTTTTTATCTTCCAGGATTATCCTGTATGAAAGAATGCTCTGCATTTATCTTCTCACCAAGTCTAGGCAAGGTACCCTGACCCCAATAAAGATGAGCATTATGACACCATGATACTACTACCACCATGTTTCTGAGTTTTAACCTGTCTTTCACTAATACTATTGTGTGTTTATGCTAAAATGTCCTATCTCTTGATTTTTTGTATGTTAAAAATTATGTTGCAGAAGATTTTTACAAATTTCTAAATAAAAAATGGAATGCAAACAATGGCCTCTATTTCACACTAACCAATAATCTTTTAGCGGATTTTCTGATTAATCTCCATTTTCTGGCTTCTTGGTTCAGATGTCTGACCATAGTTGGAAGTTTTAGGGTTTTCAATACTCTTTGTTTTCAGTTGATGGATGGGAAATGACTTATATTTCAGATACTGCATATTGATCTAAAGTATTTCTGCACAGATTTCTCCACAACGCCATCTATGACATGTCTGGTAATCATCATGATGGCTTATGTTATCAGTGTTTTCTCTCTGTCTATCTCTCTCAAACCTCTGGATAGAAAGGCTCACTGTTAAACTCTGTGTAATAATAAGTTGATTTTTTTTATTGCATAATGTTGTTTACATAGAAGTTCCATACTACCTCTCGCCCAATGATTGGGTACTGGGTCTCATTCAACCCTAAAAGGATCAGCAGGTGAAGGCAACAGATAGAAGCGTTAATCATTTCTTAGATCACTTGTTTTACATGATTTTGTTTGGAAAAAACAGAATAAAAGGGGCTAAAGAGACCTAACATATTTAAGATTTTTATTTTTTTTGTGACAAAAGGTGAAATATTGAAGAAGTATAAATTATTTTCATGGCACCATAGACATATTACATATCATATTTATCATTACTAGTAGTCCCACTACAAATAACTTAATATTTTCTTGCCAAGCAGTGAATAAACAATAACATTTACTGTTTCAAGCATGAAATTTAGAAACCCTGCTTGATGTTCTCTAATTGTACTTATATATTTTAATCTGATAAAGTTTTGTTTAAAAAAAACTTATTACAAATTTATTTAATATACAATAGCACAATTGCTATATATATATTTTAAAATCTTTTATCTGTAAAAAAAATTCTAAAATGATAGATAACACAAGTTGAAATTTAAGATTTAGATTTCCACTATTTCCAGTTTTAAATGTTCAAAAATGACACTGGTTTATAGATTAAAAAGAAAAAAGGTAAGAGGAGAATAAAAACAGTAAGTGAACGTAAAGGAAGAGGAAAAAAAGATGTATTCCACTTTCAAAAGCTGCAGAGGAAAAACCCCAGATACTGCAGCAGTCTAGCTTTAAGTTAAATTTTTTAGTTTTCTCCTTTCTTTTCATGTTCGGTGGCTTACTGTATACACTACATTTCCTACAAACATTTGAAGGGATCTGCTTAGACTTGTGAACATATTTGGGAACTGCTGCTAAACACAGTTTGCTTTTAGAACAGCAGGTGGTGCTGTTGGTTTCCAAATTCACTTACTCAGTTGCCTTTCATACACCATCTATTTTTTTGTTGTTTAATCAAAACACATGCAGACCTTTCCTGTCTACATAGGGAAAACTGCTATTCAGTAAGAATAATCCTACTGCTCCCCCCAGAGAAGACTTCATAGATGAATAATAAATAAGAGCTGAAAGTTTGTTTGGGAAATCCTTTATTTACCTCCACAGCTATTATCTTGAATTATATCAAATATAAATGATAACAAAAACAAAAACAGGATTATTATGCATGCATGCATTAAAAAATGCACAATATGTACATTGTGCATTTTTTAATGGAATGATAAAAATCACTAATTAAAATTCCGAAACATGTTTGCAATCCCAAATTGCAAAAATTGAATGTCCCTGACTGTCTGACCCCGCATAGCAATGCAGTGCATTCTTGTAATGTCTCCAGCATTGGATAACGGTTTTTAAAAAATTATTATACATGTGTGGATAAATGAAGGACTTTTGTGTCAGCAGGTTTTGTGTGACAGTTTGCCTTTGATGCTGTGCTGCAGTGGAAGGTTTGTAGGTGGTGATCCATCAGACAGTTTATTGCAGTGGTAAAACAGAGGACAGCACAGGTTGCATTTTACAGAATGCCATCACAGACTGAGACGAAAGCAGGTCCTGATTAACAAAGGCCACGATATGCTTGGTTTACCATCCCTTATATCCAGTTTTCGGTAACTTTTATAAAGTTTGTTATGCAATCCAAAGGATTTGACCTGAAAATAAAACGGCATTGTTTGCTTAGATTTTAATCCGCTCAATGAAAAATAGCATGTATGACTGATGCTGCTGTTTTGTATTCTCCATTGCATATTTTAGACCCACAGAGAAACTGAAACATGGAGGTAAAACAGATTTGTGAAAAACATTCTGCTTTTAATGTCGCTGGTATTGCAATCTTGTTGCCATTATTACCATCTTACACATATAAAAATTAAGATGTTTTGCCATATATTCTGTGCTTACTGATATAAGCTTTTAAAGTATTGACAGTTTATTAGAAAATTCCTACTAAAGAATCCAACGTTTCCTATAATGGCTTTTCTTTCTGAAAGCATAAAACAAATTTTCATTTTTAAAATGTAATTACTATTATTATCAGTAAGTATCATTTTAAAAGTTTGAGTAGTTGAACCTTATGATTAACTACACAGAAAAATTGTATCCTTATTCAAATTACTTTTACACAATTTCAGTCATATTATATTCCACCTTAAAATTAGGCAATTAATAATACAAACATATACATATATATACTTAAAATAAAAGTGTCTAGATTTTCTTCCTCCTTTAATTAAGGTTAATTAATAAAAGTAAACTTCAAAAGGTATGTTGATTAAGGTCTAGCCCATCCACATGACAAATCTGTCTTAATCAAATGCTTTACAGATGTGTCTTTATTTCCATAATATAAATTACTTTTAGGGTAAGCTGGGCTCCATCCAGGGGTGTTTGTTTATGCAGCCAGGCAGGCAGACATGCAGGCCCAGGTATTCTAGTTACAGTGGTGTTGTGCTATGCGGTGGTGTGCATGACTATCGACCAGCATGTCATGCAGGATAAAGCCCAGTGTGCCTCTGTTGACTGCTTTGCGGTCAGAACTGCAGGGAGGAGGATTGTGGTTAGCCTACGGACAGCCGAGGCCATGTAAGAAGATCAGCTTGGTGTGTGTGCGTCTGTGTGTGTTTGAGCCATTGGTTCTTTAATTGCTGTCTTCAAGCTTTACCTCAGATTTTTTGAAACAAGATTAATCTTGCCTTTTAATGTTTGTCTTTTTCTTATAGAAACAAAAAACCCAGATGTTTTGCTCTTTTAGATTTTTTTAAATGCCTCAGGATTTGAAGAGGCTACCAGCTTTATTGGCTGATTTTAGGTTGAAATATTTTCGGTCAATCAGTATCCTGTGTGAATGAAGAAGAGTCGTAATTAGAGCATTAAAAATATGTATCATCCTGTTTATGGTCTCCCTTCTACTTTCAAATCCTCCTTTCTTACCAAAGCAACTGCAGATGTGTGCAGAAGATGCATCTCTGAGGCTGAAACTAATGGATGGCTCTCATAAATGGCTGGAGCTATGCACAACCGGCGCAGAAATGTGGTCTTTGCCATGCTCTGATTCTTTCTTGTCCCGATGATAGCACCGTTCCAAAGAGCTTCATCAATTCTTCATAGAGTAGAGCGCTAAACACAAACAATATCTGATGGAGGTTTGCCAGGGGCATGCTCAGAGCAAACTGAACCTCCTCTTTCTCAATCTGTTTTGCAAGCTTGAGTGGTTCCAGTACACTTGTGGTGGTATGGAGACATCTTATTTAACATCAAGTCAATTGTTGGATGTGATGTATTTTAAGCTTGGTTTTCCTCAATCCTTACATGACATTAGACGCAATTCATTGTGGTTTTGTTTAGGCTTTGATATTTTAAGATGAGCAACAGCTTCAGGATGATTGGAGATCTAAAGCTGTGGGGTTAGGATATCTACTTTAAATCAAAAAATCTACAAAGAGCAGCCAGTTCTTTATAGACTTTTTCATAATAGAACCCAAGCATACGCCATAATATGCAATTCTGCAAGTTTGAAATGATGATAATATACCTTGTTTTTTTCAGGGAAGTTTTTCTACGCCTGTTCTGCATTTTACAACTATGACACAATATACATACAAAGTCAGACAAAATGTTTCATGTCCTTTAAACTTTTTTTTTTTTTTTTACAATTTGTCAAATAACAACAAACATGAAATGTGATTTTACATGATAGAGAAACAAAAAAATGTCGATAACTATGGAAAGGAATCAAACAGTGTGTGGGTTTTAAAATATGTCACAAATACCTGCATGCATATATATTCATATCCACAGAGTTAAAATGTTATAAAATCCTTTTAGAGTGATTCCAGTATTTTGGCTATGTGTTCACTAGTCCTGCTATAGATCTTCTTTTGGGTTTAGGTCCATAGAATTTCTGGACCATGCTAACGCATGCATAGTCTTTGAACCAAACAGTATCGTTGTACCTCTGGCTGTATGTTAGAGGAGTTGTGCTATTCCTATTGCTGTTTTTGCACAATCCAAAACCCATAAAGGTACTGAATAACTGCCAGATACTGAAAGTAGAAAAGAGTGGAAGATGCACCCACAGGTCAAAGTTTTTTCTACTTAGATTTAAACTTAGACAACTTTTAATGTAATTTTGTATACCCAGAGTGTATATCAAATGAAAATTCGCTTAGTACAGCTTTCATGACATTCATAAAGTGTAGCAGTGATCAAATGTAAACAGTGTAGGAGAAAAAAACATGGTGCAAAAAAGCATTGATATGGAAGTTAAGAGAATTAATATCTATGGTGCATATGTGCAATATTTTTGGTTTAGTATTATCGGAGTGATGCAGAGTCTGTGACATGAATTAGAGTTTTCTCAATAGTTCAGCTGTCTGATGGAGATGGGGAAGAAGCTGTTGCAGAATCTGCTGGTTCTGCATTGAATGCTGAAAAGCCTCTTCCCAGAGGGCAGCAGGAAGAACAGTCCATTGTGGGGTGTGAGGTGTCATTGATAATGATATGGGCTCGGGACATGCAGGGATGAAATGTCTTTTATGGAGGGAAGAGGAGCCCCAATGATCATCTCTGCTGTTCTCACCACTCTTCTCACTTTCTTCCAGTCTGAGGAGCTGCAGCCTCCACACCACACAGTGAGACAGCTGGTCAGAACCCTCTATATGGTGCTTCAGTAGAAGGTAGTGAGGATGGGTGAGGGCAGGTGGGCTCTCCTCGTCCTCTAGTGTTAACACCCATAAAATGAAATGAAATGAAAAACAAAAGAGTCTAACGCCCTGGTTTTGAAAGGCATCCTATGATCACACTTTTTTCTTTCCACCCTTGAGGTTATTATCTTCTGCATGTGCCCAATATCAGCAAAAAGTTCAGGAGTTGGTTTATGCTTTTATTTCTGCATTTCTCCTCTGAAGGCAAGCACATAATGATTGATGCATTTGTTTGAATAACACTACGACCACTCTGACCCACAGCATGAATGGATAATTTGTTTTTTTTTTTTTATCAAATCCATCTCTTACAGGGTTTTGATTAATGTCACTTCATGCATTAAAGGACACAAGCCACCCCTCCCTGTCTTGTCAAGTGATGCTATTCACATAATTTGTTGCAAAACACATCAGCACACAGCGGCCATTAAACTCATCTGAGCCTCTTCCCAGTTAGCATGATCTTAAACCTGGTCAGACGCTTTAATTGATTGGAGCCACTGATAAACAGCACCGCTTTGTCTTATGTAAATAGTAAGTAGTCTCGTTCCAACAGCTGCCTTATGGTGAAAAATAGTAACAATATTGATTTTGGTTCCCCTGTAGTGATTTCACTCATTTGTTTCAGCTGCTGATGGCTGATGATGAAGAGTGCGGTGAGATCAGATGTTTTGTTCATTAATTTTCTTGGCCATTTCTTTACTTGGATGTCTGGCAGGCTCTTAATGTCTCAGGAAGCAATTTTTTTAGAGCCAAAGATCTACTGTTTATATTACTGTTTTATGTCTTATACTTTGGATTTCAAAATCAATGTAATAGTTTTTCTGTAAATAGAAATTTAGTTATCATTTTCCAGCTCTGTTGGTTTAGGTATTAATGCTAAATTGCATATAAGAGGTAATTTGAAATGTGTTAATGGACATGGTGAGTATTTTCCAAATATTCAATTTTGCAAAGTATTGATAAAAAAGCTTATGGCGCAAATTAAAGTTTATTAATTAAAGTTTTTTATGATGATTTGTCCATCAATGACAGAGAACCTCTGAGAAAAAAAGTCAAGAGATTTCTCTAAATGCAGGATTATGGGGACCCAGTAGACCTGCATTCCTTATTTTTTTAACCTTATTTTGTCGCAAACAGTATGCTACTAATTGAGCCCTTAGGACAAAAACTGTTGTTTAAAATGTGAGGATCCTTATTGTGGAGTTTTACATTAACAGAAATATAGGTGTCAACATCTGTTTTGATATAATCAATCTCTGTAGCAATTGTGTTCCCTCTGTTCTTTTTCTGACTCACCAGTAACGGGCAACACACTAAAAATACAAATTATATCCATTTCGGTTGTCAAAATTTATTTTTAGCTGCTTAAATCCTTGAAAAAATATAAAAACTGCACATTTTTATACATTTTTACATTATAACACATTTTTATATTTTCTATGCATTTAATATTAATTTGTTTTGGAAGCATATCCTTTAAAATATAAAAATTATAAGTTACTTTTTTTAATTTAGCGCGTAGTCCATGCTGTAAAGATCTTTTTAAAAGGCTACTCATTTTCATAGATTGAATATTTCTCTATTTTTAAAGATGTTCTTTGAAAATGCTGTTTTGTTTGCAAGAATCACATAATTAGGTTTAAATTAATGATGCCTATCCAGATGTCTCTTCGTTAAAAAAAAAAAAAAAAACCTTGTCTGAAAATGTGTGTGATATTGTAATTTGTTCGTGGCTGTTGGCTGGAAACAAACTCTTTCTCCATATTGGTCCTCATTTATTACCTCATGAGTCTTCTTCTGCCACGACCCTCTTCCCACTGTTAACCAGCATTCATAATAAGGAGGGTGGCGGGGCAAACATTGCTCACCAGTTGACTTGTCATTACCTAAAAGCATTGTGGAGCTTTACTCTCAATTACCACTCCCCACAGTTCACATAAATCAGGCATTGTCGACTTTCATGAGCTGTGGTCTCGTCTCTCTTTCCCTCACTATCCCATCTCGCTGCATCTACTGTATACTCTATTGAAAACTTCTCACTCTGTAGATGCACTGCAAAAACAATCTAGAAATAAGTTACATTTTCTTAAATCAAGTGCATTTAGCCTTAATTTGAGCAATAAAATGATCTGCCAATGGAATGAGTTTTTTCACTCTTAAAACAAGATGCTTAGATAATATGGGCTTGAAATAAGACAATGCAATTTTCATTTTTATTTTAGATGTACATTTTCTTTTTCCATTGGCAAAGTGTCTCACTTACCTCCTCAATGGAACAAAAAATGCACTTATTTGAAGAAAAAATTACTTATTGAGATTTCAATTTTTGCAGTGTGTAGATGCAGTATTGTCGTAAGAAGTAAGTTTATGTGTTGCAACTTGTCTTGTTTAATTTTGTGCAAACACAGTTTGATTGCAGGGGGTTTGGACCAGGGCAACAATAGAGACCTCATCATTTAAGCTGTTATGATCTTTTAATGGTCTTCTATTACTGTATCGTTATTCTAAGAGCCAGCAGTGGCTGCCGTGGGCTCTCACTTTGATATCGCTTTCATTAAGAGGAGGCCAGGATCATTTGTAGTGGCACTTAAGTCATTTGTTGAGAGTGTGCGAAAGTGTTTATGAGTCAGTGTGTGTGTATAAAGCAGATGAGCTGAGGTGCAGTGTATTTTTATCAGTAACATCGATCTGTTTCAACCTCTCCTTCTCTGCTCCTGGGTGTAGAAGTTTTGACCTTCATTGTGGGAGGTATCAGTGAGCCTTGTGACCTCTGTTGGTGCATAGGATGCAAATACATACACAGTCAAACAGCTCTACATTTGCATGTAAAGTTGTTCAAATACTTTTTACAGTGGAAAGAACAATATGGAAAAGGTTCAGTTTAATCTTCAGTTTAACTGTGTCACCATGATTGGTAAGCATGAAGAGGCACTAGCATTTTTTTTTTTTATATATATCTCTTTTAATCTTACACACACATAGACGCACATATAGATCGGGTAAGGTACTCGAAACACAAGATTTCAGTTGTCTTTGTTTGTTGTCAGCACCTTCTCAGGCGGTTGGGGTTTCGTTCTCTCCAGAATCAGCCAAGCAATGCAAGGGGGTCCGTCTGTGTGTGTTTGCATTAGAGAGTGTGAGTGTGTATAATATTGTGTGTCTAAGTGTGTGTGTTCTGAAGGAGGTGAGGAGCTCAGTAGCTCCAGGGCCCTGTATTGATGTCCGCTGCCTCCCCCCGGGGCCCAGCTCTGTGGGATAGTGTGTCAGTAGGACAAAGGCATGGCGCCATCCGTCCTGCTCTACGGACCAGTAACTAGAATTAATTACAAACCAATCGAATCCGCTGCAGCCAATTGGTAAACTAATTGGTAATTTCAGCTGCCCATCTCATCAGGAATAGGCTGAAGACTGTGGTCACAGGTGCTGCTGTTTTAGATGGAGACCCATCAGATGGAATTTTGTTGCCCGTCCCCAGATCGAGTCAACCTTAAAGGCCTGTCAGCAAAGTAACTGAAATCACTGAGGGGCACTATGGTTTCCAATGATTTAGAGTTACAGTTGAGAGAATAAATATTTTGCTGATGTTAGATTATTTTTTTTAAAAGTCCCTTATTATTGTTTTACCTTTTTTTAAATTACCATGTAATTTAAAGAGGTCAAGGGGAGGTTAACTCTCCTTGAAGGCCAATATTGTCCACCTTTTTAGATGTCTGTTTTTTTCCAACACACCTGAATCAAGTAATTAGATAATTTTAAGGATTCTAAATAAATAGGTTAGATATTGAGGAGCTAATATAGTCATTTTGATTAGAGTTTCTAGGGCGCCGGATGAGGGCCATATACTGGCCCTCAAGGATTGGAGTTTCCCACCCATTTTGACAGTGGCATCGGATGCAGACATTTCCCCTGTAAATGAAGGGTCATCGGGTCCTCAAACCGATGTTGTTGTGTTCTTGGGCAAGACACTTCACCCGGTGGTGCCAGTGTACGGCACCCTCACTTCTGTCAGTGAGCCCCAGGGCAGTTGTGGCTACAATGTAGCTTGCCACCATCAGTGTGTAAGTGTGTGCATTAAGGTCTGAATGACTGAATGTAGTGCAAAGCACTTTGGTCAAGTGTCCTATCCTGAAAAAGCAGTATATAATTAGAGGCCATTTACCATTTAACATGTACTAGATCATAGAAGGGTAAACATAGGGGCATGCACAAAGACAACTTCTCCAGAGGGGTTATGGGTTAAGTAATGTTTATGACAGGGGTGTCCAACTGTTTCCAGAAAGGACTACTGTATGTGGCTGCTGCTTTTCTTTCCATGCATGCAGTAGCACACCAGACTCCAATCATCTTATCAAGTTAATCCATTCTTTACATGATAACTTGATAATATCAATGGAGTCTGGTGTGCTACTGCTTGATTGGAAAGACACCAACCATAACCCTAACCCCTGGTTAAAGATATCAAAACTTAAACTAAGAACACTGATCTAGAGTCCTATTACCGTATTTTCACGACCATAAGGCGCACCGTACTAAAAGGCGCACTCTCAGTTATGTGTGCCATTTCTGTATTTAACACACACATAAGGCGCACCGGACTATAGGGCGCGTTTTTTTATATACAGGTACATGTCCTCTACTACCTTTAAATACCTCTACTGCGTATTTAAAAATACAGTGGGGGCAAAACTGAGTATGACTGTGCTTTATTCATGTATTTATTACAAACTATTAATCAAACCTGGGTGCTGGCCGTGAGACAGACACATCGCAGATGACAGTGCGCTGTGATCACTCCTAAATTAACTTAAAATCCTGAAACCTGCCGACGGAATTTGTTCGCTTTTATTGTCGGTATCCTGGTGCCTGCAGCTAAAATTATTTAGATGAAAAACACCTGCCAGCCATCACGTGAACCCGGAGGCTGCCCAGCCTAGAGGCTGCTGTTGAAGGGATTTCTACTGTCAGTGCACCGCTGGTATGTGGGGGTCTGAGCGCCTCTGACAGAAATAGATAATCTGGATGAACTGACTGCAATTATGAAGTTTTCAGGTGGACTTTCTCACTTAAAAACATATTAAAACTACTTTATTCCCACTGATCACAGCAAATATAGCTGCAAGATTTAGATTATTTAGATGAAAAACACCTGCCAGCCACCGCGGTGAAGAGGAGGAGACCCACCCAGAGGCTGCTGTTGAATTAAGTTTTCAGGTAGAAAAATAGAGCGGGAGCAAAACTGAGTATGATTGTGCTTTATTCATGTATTTATTACAAAGTATTAATCAAACCCATCAAAGCCATCATCCTCTGTTTCTGAATTAAACAGCTGCGCTAAATCAGACATGCCAATTTCCCCTTCTTCGCTGTCAGAGTCACTTTCCGTGCAGCGCGGCTCCTCAGAAATAATGCCGGCTTTTGCGAAAGCTTGAACAACAGAGCCAGCAGACACGTTAGTCCAAGCATCAACAATCCATCCGCAAACTGTGGCGTAACTTGCCCGGCGCTGCCTTCCACTTATCCTGAAACTGTGGTCTCCGTCTGTCATCCATCGCTCCCACGCCGCTCGCAGCCTTACTTTGAACGGCCGCTTCACACCGATGTCGAGTGGTTGAAGTTCCTTTGTCAGACCTCCCGGGATAACGGCGAGCACAGCGTTCATTTGATTCACCATGTTTTTCACATCGGCTGTGAGATGGGCACACATGGAGTCACAGATTAACTGCGATGGTGATGCGTGGAAAAAAACACCTGGTCTCCTCACATACACCTCCCTCAGCCACGCTTTCATCATCTCCTCATCCAGCCCTTTTCATTTAATATCATATGTCATCAGAGCGCTGTGTCTGTCTCGCTGTCAGCTCCCAGATCAGCTTCTCTGATTGGTTGATGCGGCGCGTCCAGCAGCAAAACTTCAATTTTTCCATCTCGAGCAGCAGCAGCGCGTTGGCGGCGCGCTCCCGACGCACTGCGCCTGCTGCTCAAAACGCGCTGCGGGACCTTTTGCTGCACCTATACGCGCGTCAACCATTGACTTTGCATGTAAACTCGCTGCTTCTGCTGCACCTGCTGGGTCCGGTTCACACCGATGTCGAGCGGTTGAACAGCGAGCACAGGGTTAATTTGTTTCCCCATGTTTTTCACATCAGCTGTGTGATAGGCACGCATGGAGTCACATATTAACAGCGATGGTGATGAGTGGAAAAAAACACCTGGTCCCCTTACATTCAGCCACTCTTTCATCATCTCCTCAATGAGGTGGTCTCAAAAGTCGCAGTTACAACACATATAGGGCGCACCGCACCAAAGGGCGCACCGCACATTTTGAGGGGAAAAAAAGACGTTTAAACACCTTATAGTAAAGCGCCTTATAGTCGTGAAAATACGGTATTTGCTTTTCAAAGTGCTGCCATTCTCCAGTTGTTTAACCTTAACAGCTTTTGTTTTAAACTGACCTTCCTTGGTTCATGTTAAAACCTACTAATTTGATGTTCATATCTGAATGCCTAAAGTCCCAGTCTGATTATGACATTTTGTTCATTGATAATTTTCATGAAATAATAAAGAAACAAAGGACAATCAATGTCCCATATGGAGTTCTCTGTCATCAATAGGCTGAATGTGCTTGGTAGATGCCCAAAACAGCCCATATAGACTCTCTGGCACTATCCACAGGTCTATGACTTCTGAATAAATGTTAGAATATGTAGAATATGCAGATTCTGTCTGCCCCACACTTTATTTTGTTGTGGACATTGCAAAAAAGGGATTTGGATATAAATAAATATTAATTCTTATTGCCACAAAGCAAAAACAAAACATATACTTAATATAACTAGAATAAGGAAAATTATTTAGAACATATTTTCTTACAATATATGTTATTTGAAATTGTTTGGAAAAGGTTAAAAGAAAAGCCATAAAAGTGAGCTTTAATGTTGTCTGGTCTCCAATAACTCATTAGATCACCTAGTGGCATTAAGGGTACTATGTGGATACTGGTGCTGGGAGAGTACTGTCTCTAGCAAGTTGTCACTTCTGATGGTGTGGCTAATTGTGCACCTGCTGGGGGAGCATTCTCGGCCTCCCAAGCCTGGTGGTTGGGTCTGGAGTTGCACTAGATGGACCCTGGTTTACTTGGCTTAGGGTTAGGGTTCCTCTGTTCCACTCTGTAGGGCCACAGAGGTAATGCTTTGTGGTTAATGCCAGGTCTCTCTGACTGTTGCTGCTCTCAGATGGGTGGATGGTGGGCCCTTTACTGTTTCTGCTACACTCAAACACAAAACATTCTGCCTCCAAATTTGTGCGTGTTGCAGGATACATTATATATTTATGGCAAGGGTAAATGACAGGTTGTGGACTTTTTGTCTCAATGCACACATGTGACCCACAATGACAATTTTGTAGAGATTTTATTGATCTTTATTGATCTCACATTAGAGAAATGTACCTCTGCATTTAACCCATCCCCTAGGGGGACATTAGGCTGCCATTGTGCGGCGCCCGGGGAGCAATCGGGGTTAAGGGTCTTGCTCAGGAACCCAGAGTGGAGGCAGTGAGATTCAAACTGGATACTTGCAACCTTCTCATAGTAAAAGCGCACTGCTCTAACTTCGCGCAAGCGCACTGCGCACTAACTTTATTGTTGCTAATTTAGAAATGTATGGTAACATATGTAATAGGGTTTCATTAGGTTTAGGGGTTATGGCAGGGGACAGGTTAGTGTTAGTTTTCTACTTTGTAGTTGATGGAAAAATTTCCTGCGACAACCTGTGATTCCCCCTGCACATCAATAAATGACGACAAGGGTACCGCGTCACGTCAGTATGTGATGCACAGGTGGCTTGACCAAAAATCAATATATGACAAGTTGGGAATGAGACAACATTGCACAAATATACACTTTTAGGTTACAGACTTTGATTTAAATAAATACATATTTATATGTCAACCCATTCCGTCAACCCACTCTGCACACTTTTGTTATACAGTATCCAAAATTTACCTGTCAAGTGTCTACGTTTAAAAAGACCTTACTTACAAAAGAAGTATTGTTTAATGACAAGGTTATCCTAATTTTATTTTGTTATGCATATAAAAATATACAGTAAGTCATCAATAAGTTCGATAAAAAAAAATCAACAACATTTAGAATTAAAAGGATCAGTAGACGCTGCTAATGGTAGACGTTGCCATTCATTTTTTGAGCTACTCACTGCTTGGTAATATAGACTTCTAAAGGTAGTTTAGAAGTAAACACAAATTCAAACACTGGATCATCCCTCTCTAGCACTCCTTTATGTAAATAGCATACTTTGCAATGATACGTTAAGGTTTATAACATTAGGTCTACTACTCCCTTTAGAGTGGAGCACATATACGTTTATCTTAGTAATCGGCAGTCTTTTGTGTCTTTTGATATGATCTGGTACCAAAGAAGCTATCTCGCTGAGAAGTATACAGAAAGCCTTCTTTAATGGTTAACAAAAAAGTAGCTCAATAGATCAATTCTAAGAGTTAGATTTTAACCAGGGTATCCTCATTTAATCTTAAAATTTGAAGAATGAATTCACTGTAGGGACATTTATCTATATCTGCGTGCTAGAAGATCACATTATAATGGTAGCAAATAATTTTGGACCTACAAGGTTTATTCTTATAAATTAAAAAAGTGAAACAGGAATTGCTGATTATAGAAGTGAAAATAAGCTGACCTTGAAATATAAGTATATCCCCTTGTTCACATCTTCAGCTAATTGCACTTTCTGTCTGAGCTTCTTGTCCTCCGTGTTGTAGAAGTGATGGACCTAAGATTCAGGTTACAGCCCGTTCGGATATGGCGCACAGATAGGCAACGCGATAAAGCTACTGGTCCTACTAAACCCATTCAGACATTCCCCACAAATTGCTCTATTAGCTAATACTGATACTCCATTCTTTAAACCCATTCAAGGATGATCTCTTCCCCTTCTGCATTTTCGCTCTGGAGGAGGTAGGGACCAGTCAGATCTGATCATTTGTGGTCATTCAAGTTCTGTCCTTGCCTGTGACATGCTGAGGAAAAGTCATCAAAAAGGATACTTGTGTACATTTCAGTAAGCTGTCAATGTGTCTGGCTCTTGCTGTTTGGGGGGGGGGAGTGCACAAGGAATAATGAAAGGCATGTCAAGGTGCCAGGTTCCTGAATGAACATCAATCTCCCAATTAGGCCTAAAATAACCTGGTCTACACTGACACTTCCTGTCTACTTGAGCATGAGACGGTTGGGGAGAGAAATATAGAGGGAAGAGGATGGAGAGAGAGAATGGGAAAGTATGGCAAATGAAAAACATACCTAGACAGAGGAAAGTTGGCTCTGGATGTGTCATTTAGATGCTTGTGTACTTTTTTTTAGTTATTTATTTTTTTTGTGTTTTAGAATGAAATGCTTTTCAAAAATAAATATCTAGGCTAAAATCAGCAAATAGTTAAAGTGAAAGTATGTCACACATTTTATTTTTCAAATTTCCAGATGTCTATGTAAATGACAGTGACTAATAAGCACAAGAAATATAGTAGAGCTTGATGGTGTTCCCCTTAAATTTGTTCACAATTGAACACTAATAATGTTTTTCATGGAATCAACATAAACCATTAAGACATTATAGATTACATATAACATGTACAACAATAATCAAGATCAGAGCACTTAAATTTGGAACAAACTCTTAATACTTAATACTGCTTACTAGGGCTCCCCTGAACCAAATGCCCTGGCTTATTTGCCTCTGGCAGATCAGTGTCCCCAAAAAACATTAGATCTTGTTTAAAAACAGAATATCAAGAAAACAACCAACAACAAGAATTTCCTCTCAAAGTCTGTTAAAGTACATTGGAAATGTTTTAAGAAAATTTTGAAGACGTAAATCTCCATCCCTGGGCAGACTCTAAATCGTTACTGCTTCTTGAAAGCTTCTTAACAGAAAACACAATCCTTGTTAAGATTGGTTTTTGTGCAACCAGGCGGAGCAACTGAAAAATAGAAATATTCTTCCAAAGTCTGCAAGAGGATATGCTTTCATTTTGGATTCAAACATGTAAATAGCCAAATAAATTTTACAAAGCAAGTTCTGCTTTTTGTCTTAATTGAGACATTCCCAATTTACACTCAACTGAATAACTATTATAGAGCTTTTCTTTAAACTGACATTTTTTTTTCTCTAGAAATGTCAAACCTGATATACTGATAAAAAGTCAAATTTAAATTAAATAAAGGACAACATAGGGCTTCTATGATATTTTATTTCACAAGGTTAAAACGCTTGATTTACATACATACATGAGAGTTGTAATGGTAAGTTGTGGTCAAATATAAGTAGACTATTTTTTTTAATCAGAAGAAATAAATAGGTAAAGAGAAAAAACCCCCACTGAATTTAAAACTTCAGCCAAACACATACCTATATTTGGATTTTTATGCCCACTGCATCAACCAAACCAAGACTATGCACAATAATCCTAAAAATTTAAATAATGCCCTAGAAAACATTTTTCTTCATCTAAATCTAGACAAACCATGTAGTTCTAAAATCAGGGCATTTTATAGACTTAAAATGATAAATCTTTCTATGAGATTTAGTGGGATTTGTTTTTTCTGTATTTGAATTTTCAACAATAGCTTTCTTTTGTACAGCAACACACAAAAGATTTTGTTTGTTTCTTGTTTTTTGTTTTTGTTTGTTTGTTTGAGATGTAACAATGCTTCACTGAATGTCTCTTGCCTAAAATTATTACAAAAATAATATGAAAGTTTGTACCCATCACTAACTCAGGACATAAGCATACAGAAAATAAATACTCTCTCATACACACATCTCCACGACCTCTACAACTTTCATCATAAACACAGGTGGTCAATAGGCAAAGCAGTATTTCAAGGTAATCCACCAGTTTATTGGCTTAAACAGAATGGCCGGTACACCCATAAATTGATTGAAGCATAAAAGTGAAGGCTTTTAAGTAGGTTCCCCCTCCCCGAACTTTTGCTTTTAGCACGGACTGAACATTGATTGCTTACTAGTACTTTGCATGGATTCTGACCTTTTTGTCTCCCATAAGGGAAATAACTTAGTTTACTGATGTAGAAATGTATTTTACATGAGCTGGTTGGCAGTATTACAATGATTCCCAGTGAGCAGAATTGGTAATGGGGAGCTCCACCCACTATCATCATTACCCCTTCTGTGCAGCTAAAGCTTCCTCTCCACAATATCACAAAATCACATTTTTCTGTCATTCTCTAAAGTGAAAAGATCCTACTTGAAAGCATCTAGTTTCCAATGAAAAAATGTCCCAAAACAAATATTCTCCATTATGAGTGAAAAAGGGAAATTCAGCTTAAGGTTAGAACTTCTCACAGCAGTAGCTAGACCAATACTTTCCTTCAATTAAGTTAACCCTGCTGATCTGTGCAGGATAAACAGGAATCACAAACCACATTAGGGGCACATTCCCTTCTCAGATGCACAGTCTGCACTGTTAGGATCTCCCAGTTAGGCAAGAGGAGTAAGATGGATGATCAATGACTTTCCTGAACATCATTTGTTTAATTCGATTTGTAGGGATTTTCTCTCCTTTAGCAACGGAAACAATGGACGGCTGTAAGAGGAAAAACTGTAGTGGGAGTCTGCTGAAACATTGGTTCAATATGGACATTATTCTGAAACCTGACACTACAGGAAGTAGATATTGATCAAGATGACCATTTACTCACTCTCTGGCTACATGGGGGCAAAAGTAAGACTTAGCAAGGAGTTGTGTAAAGATGACACAATTTCTTAGAGAAGACAGTTAAACAGCATTCTACAACAAAGTAAACATATCCTCATTAAGCATACATGGCTTACATGTCTGCTTTTTGTGTTCATTTAGAGTTATAGCACAACTGCTTTCAAACATTCTGCCAATAGGCTCAATAGACCCACAAAAGTGGTGGCATGTTGGAAAGAATCTCTCTTTATTTTACATAGCTCTCTGTTCAGATATGTGTACCTTGTATACAATTCTAACCTGGAATTATCTACTGTTCCATTTGTACTGCACTAGAGTTTCCTCATAAATGATGTTATTATAAGAGCAGTTGTGATTTGTTATATTTCATTTGTTATATTTAATTTAAAGAATGGAAAATAAAAGACCCTGAACTGAATTTGGTTGAAGATAAAGTGCCCTACTTTATAGTAAATATATCACTGGTGAATTCTAATATTTACTTGTCATTTTACCTTTGATCTACAGATATTATAGTTGGTGTGAATGCATGCATTTCTTGGTGTGGTAATTGATCATAAATTGACTCGAAACCTCCTATGTGAAACACACAAGATTTCAAGAGACATTTCAGTATTGAGTAAAGTAAAATACATTGTGGCTTTTAAACCACACTATGTTTTTTACATACAACCCATCAACAAGGGGTATTAAGTAGAGGCGACCCATAAATAAGGAGACAATTTTGGATTTATATGCCTCTTTCTTTTTTTTTCTTCTTTTTCTTTTTTTTCTTTCTTTCTTTCTTTCTTTCTTTCTTTCTTTCTTTCTTTCTTTCTTTCTTTCTTTCTTGCTTTCTTTCTTTCTTTCTTTCTTTCTTTCTTTCTTTCTTTCTTTCTTTCTTTCTTTCTTTCTTTCTTTCTTTCTTTCTTTCTTTCTTTCTTTCTTTCTTTCTCTCTTTCTTTCTCTCTTTCTCTCTCTCATATCCCCTTCCTCTTATGTCTGGTTCATCCCTTACTTAGTGAGTCATCATTTATTAATCCAATACACAGAAATCACTCAAAACACATTTATTTAGACCACGATGCTGCACTTTTCACGTCTAAGTGAGGACATTTTTCCATCAGTCTCATCTTGGGAATTCAATCAGCATTGATCTGGACTGTAGATGAACAGGATAAGTGGAAAAAATAAGGCAAAGAATTTAACAGCGTAAATCGGAGTTAATTTTCTGTTCCTTGATGTATTCAAGGTGGTCATTTGTAAGCCGTAGCTCACTATGATGTCAGATATGTGCGTGAGAAATCAATAGAGGAAAGGAGGGGAGATGTATTTTCCTTGTTTGGGTTGATCCTCAGAAACATGGCTCCTTGTGAAAGATGAGAATTTCACACAGCACAGCGTAAAAAGTGTGGTCTGAAACATTGCAATTGGTTTAGAAACATGTTTGTATGAGACAGTTTTTCCCAGTACAGTTAGTCATAGAGCACTAGAGCACTTCTAATTAGGTTCTTTGCTACATTATAGACATGTATAAATTTGTGTTATTACTCTTCCTACAACTCTCATAAGCTGTTAAATTGCATTCAATAAACAAAAAAAAACAGCATATATATATATATATATATATATATATATATATATATATATATATATATATATAGTAAGAGAGAGTTAAGTTAGGAAGGAATTAAGTTAGAGTGCCAGCTGTTTAGCTTATTCTTATTAAACCAATAAATGGTTTACTATTTACTCTTCTTCCTATACGATGTACAACCAGTTATCTAGCTTGAGCAGAGGTTATTATAGTTCCATTTTAGAAATATTTTTTGCTGTTGTTCTTGTGTACAAGGATGGTTGTGCAATACATTTACTAACAAGACTTCTGTTTATTTATTAGTAAAAGTGTTATGCAGCTAGTCCATGTCGGATGGCTATAATGTAATTAAACCATAGCTTTTATGATGAGGAAATTAAAAGGAAATCCAAAAGTTTTTTCTTTTTTTGTTAAAGCAGCTGTAGGTACACTTCTTTTGAAAATTGATGCTAAAATAAATTTCAAAACACTATTTCCAGACTCACACATGAAACTTTAGAAACTCTGTACAGGCACTGGTTGAGTGTTCAGTGTCTATTGGGTCTAATTACAGAGTGTAAATGATAACATCTCTTAAACTGTAAAGTAAACGGAGTCTTACAGTGTCATGAAACATATATAAACGAACACCCAAGCTGCTACACAATAGACCCCTTGCAAGTGGCTGCTGAGATATTTTCGTCAGAGTGCGTGGAGAGATGGGGGCTGAGACAGTGTGGGGGTTGAGTTCACTCCCACAGGAGACAGTGACGCCTAAACAAATTCGATAACCTAACCTTGTTACCCCAAGTCGCATGGCACTGTCCCCCTAATACCACCTCCCTTTTCAAAACAATAGCTTAGGTAGACAGGCAAGACAAGTTGTGCATAATTTACACAGTGACGTGCACGCTAGCTCACACACTGAAAGCAACAAGGACAAACACACGCATGCACATCAGGGATAATGAATGAGTGGCTGTGAATGGATAGCAATGTGCACTTTGTGTGGGTGCAGCTAAATTCAGACAGATGATGAATTGGCAGCAGCTTGTTTTAGAATCAGAAAGGCTTTGGATCCTGAAAAAAAAGAGAGGTGAGGCAGGAAAAAACTTGGAGCGGAGAATACTGCTGTCCAGGGCAGGATAGCTGAGGAACGAAGATGGTCTAGGAGAGAGATGCAGTCGAGAAGAGTGAGGGAGGACTCCGCGGGGAAGGTGATGAAGCATGCAGCTCAGGTTTCCTGTCTCTGATGTAAGGCCAGTCTGGATCGATGGCTCTGCTGGGGCCTGGCCAGCACACTCCAACCTGCCTGCTCCCTACAACTCTCGCTCTCACCCTCCTTTGTCTCAATCCTTATCTCTTTTTCTTTTTCCCTCACTGTTGTCATCTGTCTTTTCCTGCACTCTCTCTTTTCTTTCTCTCATTTTTGTCTCAGTCACAACAAATACTCTAAAGTCCATTGGATACTGCATCATTGCAATCGGGGGGGAAAATCCCTGTAACCACGGGCTTATCAGCACAATACTGACTTTAAATGTTACATGGTTTTAATCAATGTTAGAACTTTATGTTCTTAAGCAAAACTGTCACCTTCTTTAAATACATGACTGTTGACTCTGCTTGATGTATCACTTGGAGTGCAGTGTTTTTTCCCTAAGGTTTCTGCAGTCCCTTCTTAAAAATTTTGATTCTCAATAAAATAAAAGATTTACAAGACATTGTGGTTCAGTTAGGAATAGAAACCTTATCTTTTTATGTATATTCAGTAAGGAAAATAATTATGTTACCCTGCTATTTTTCAAGTTCTCCCACTTAGAAATTAGGGAGGGGTCTGAGGGGTCCACTGTGAGAGGCATGATCTAAACAAAAAAAAATCCAGAAATCATAATTTATGATTTTTTTTTTACTATTTATTTGTGTGATAAAACTGCAAATAAGGATTTGAATAACTTTCTATCAGCAAGAATTCTGACCCTCACAGACATGTTAGTTGGCCTTCAAAATGTCCACCACCACTCTATTTATTATCCTAAATCAGATGCACCTGTTTCAGGTCATTAGCTGGATAAAGACACCTGGCCACCCCATACAATCAGTAAAAATCCAAATACTAACATGACCAAGACCAAAGAGCCCCACAAGGCTGGAAAGGTCTACAGGGAAAATTAGCAAGCAGCTGGGTTAAAAAAAGGTCCACTGTTGGAAAAAGCATTACAAAATGGAAGAAACTAAACATAACTGTCAATCTCCCTCGGACTGGGGCTCCATGCAAGATCTTACCTCGTGGGGTCTCAATGATCCTAAGAAAGGTGATAATTCAACCCAGAACAATATGGGAGGAGCTGGTAAATTAAATGAAGAGAGCTGGGACCACAGTTTCCAAGGTTACTGTTGGTAATACACTAAACATCATGGTTTGAAATCATGCTTGGCACGGCCTAGCCAGTCTCCAGACTTAAACCCAACAGAGAATCTTTGGAGGGAGCTTAAATTCTGTGTTTCTTGGTGACAGACCCGAAACCTGACTAAACTAGAAAAGATCTGTGTGGAGGAGTGGGCCAAAATCCCTCCTGCAGTGTGTGCAAGCCTGGTGAAAGATTAAAGGACACGTTTGACCACTGCAATTGCAAGCAAAGGCTATTGTACCAAATATCAACATTGATTTCCTGAGGTGGTCAAAACTTATTTGCAGCTGTATTATACAAATTAATAGTTAAAAATCATACATTGTGATTTCTTGTTTTCCTTTTTTAGATTATGTCTCTCACAGTGGATATGCACTCACGATGACAATTTCAGACTGCTTTCTAAGTGGGAGAACTAGTACAATAGTAGGGCGTTCAAATAATAATTTTCCTAAATGTATATATATGTACATATGTATATCAGTGTCAATGAGGTGGAACCTAGGATGTGCAAAATTTCAGATAGAAAGCTGCCACCAGACCATTGAAAGCATCGTAGGTAAGCAGCTAAACTTTAAATTCAGCTTGAACCTAGCAAGGTAATGGTTAAGAAGTGTGCTCATGTTGCAATGCTAGCCACAGGGACATTTCAGGGCCTTTAAAGAGGTCATAGAATGCAAAACCGTGCTTACATTGTCATAGATGAATAACGATAGTTCAGTGGGTGAAATTAACACACAGAGAAGTTCAAACCCTATCGACACCTCCTTTCTCTGCAAATCTCACCATTTTAAACTTTCACCATAAAACGGGCAAATTCAAATGAAGCCCCGAGCTGACTTAAACTCTGGGATGTTGCCTTATTTGGTTCTGGCCTGTACTTTTGTCACGCCCCTAAATTGACATACAGACCATCCCACTGGTTCACTGGCCCAAGAACATGAATAGAGGTAGATATATTAAGTTATGGAGACTGTGGATTGCATTTTAATCAAAAAAACATAACCTGCTCCATATTTTGGAGGGGGAAAAACACACACCATTTCATATGACACAACTCATCTGTTTTATAAAGATAACACCAGAAGGGAAAAGGCACGTCTCACGTCCCTCCGTTGTCAGAAAAACTTGCCCCCACTTCCTTACCGCTTCGGCCGTATCTAGACCCACAGCTAGTTCGTGATTATCCCCTTTTGTGTTGTGGCTTGGAATAAACATAGCGCAGACCATAAATCAAAAATGTCTGCATCATACCTGCGACAAGCACACTGCGACAAACTGCTGCGGGAGTATAACCAGCCCTTTAGGCTCTGAGTGGAACCCCAGAGTAAGACTATATTTCCTGTGGCTCTGGTTGAGTGTTCCAATCTATCCAACAATGTACAGTGATCCACATTGTGAAATACTGCACTGAAATCTACCAGTATTAAAGGTGAAGTATAATTATTTTCAGAATATACCAACAGATCATTTACCCTTTTGACAGTTGTTTTTTTTTTTTGGATTGATTTGATCTAAAAGTAGACTGAAAAGGCTTGAACAGATTGTTTGTTGATGGCTGGTCAGGGAACTGCTTACAAAGTCTCCTTTCATGCCTGTAGAAAGAACTTCCAATGTACAATACCGACAAAATGCATTTTTTTTTTCCTCACTCACATGTCCCCATTAAGCCAAGAAATAACGTTCTTTTTTAGACTTTTGAAGTACTTTAAAAAAGTAGTGGAGTTCATAAAGTCAGTATTCTAAGAAAAATGTCAGAACATGAAATGAGAGGCAGAATTATGAGAATAAATCTAGAATTTTCTGAAAAAAGTCTGAATTCTAACTCTTCTTTCAGTAAAATTAGTTTAAAGGCTGTAATCTTCTTTCATACTGTATACACCCACTCTAAAAAAAATTATTAAAAGCCATTAAGATTAAACAAGCTAGTATTTACCTATTCTAGACATATACTTTTCTCTAAAGTTATCTTTGTTTTGTTTTTTTCCTTTTATAGAAGAGGGAGCTATTTTGTGTAAAAAAAATAAAAGTGGACAGATACTGTAATACTGACTCTGTTTATTAGTAAAACTCCTCATTGTCATACTATAAAGGGCTTAAATTAAACAAAGCAAGTCTTGTTGCACATATCACTGCCTGCCATTTCTATTGAGACAAATGGCTTTTTAATAGCCTTTAGGGATTGATGCTAACAGGAGGCTAACCTGGCTCTTCCCTGGCTGCAGGGTGGCAAAAAAGACTGACAAGCTTTAAGTGCTTTAAATCACTGTTGGGTCTATGAAATGTTATGCAGTGTTAACTGATATGGTGTGACATATAATACTGAAAATCTATGATTATAACTTTGACTACGTTTGAAGAACAAATCAGGCAAGAGCACAGCATGTTATTCGTCATATTACATTTTTAAATGTCTGTAATTTCTCATATTGGTCTAATAACTTATAAAAATAATCTAATCTATTAGTGTTTTCTCTTTATCACATGATTTTATACATATTATCATGAGTGATGAATATAGTTAACTTCAAACAGACCCAAGGTGTTGCAATTTAGTAGTAAGACCAAATAACTGGGTTTAAGAGAGTCCTTAAAACTGCAGACTAAAGAGTTTTTTTTTTTTTTTTTTCATTGATGAAGGTCAGGGTGCTGAATGAGTCCCGATGTCTGCTTGTCTTGATTAAGCCCCGCCACAACCCAGTAACAGATGCAAGACTGCACAAGCTGTTGTTGGAGGTGGTCTGATTCTGGGGTTGTCATGAAATAACCCTGGTCCAATCTGTCAACAGAGGGGTTAAGGGTTTTCAAACCAAGCACAACTGGCTCAGACTGTTTTCATCCACATATTCTATGTGACTGACTTACTAAACCATAGCTTAAAGCTCTGAAGGATAGAATTCAGCAACACTTGAATTATGATCACTGCAGATAATTTTGCACATCAACTTTAACCCTTTGTTGAATTTTCGGTCTGTTTTGTAACGGTGAGGTGATATTTCAGCTTGCAACACGTTTAACATATAGTTAGTTGTATGAAGATGGAACGTTCAAAATAAAATTCTCTTATTTGATAAATCTAGCTCATGATTTCACAGTCAAATCATAAAAGGACCTTTGTTTCAGCTATGCTTTGCTAGACTCAGAGTATACCTTTTTTTTTTTTTCCTTAACTTGTGTTAACAACTCCTCAGGAAAGTATCTACTGGTTGTCTCTATCTACTGGTTGTCATTGAATTGAACACTGTTGGCAGTATAAATGATTTAGTGGTAATTAAAATTAAGATAAAAAAGATTTGTTGTACTTGTTCTTATTTTAATGCATTGTCACTTTAAAGGTTTTGTGGAGGATTTTTGCGAATTTTTTTAAAAGACCCGCCCTCTCCACTAAAAAAAATGCACATGCACAACCTTGTACCCGCTCCTAAGAGGAAACACCTAAACGTGTGCCAGATCATGTACATATGAGCGCATTTCTCCTTGTGCACGCTGTGTTTAAAAGTTGCTGTTCTGTTAGCTCGAACCTCATAGCTCGTGCCCCAACGTCCGCTCTAACCCCTAAATCCCACAATCATTATATAGAACAGGGATTATATAAGTGGACTTTACAGTGAACTCAGTTAACTTATTTACCGTTCGGACAGATGATCACTGCTTTTTGCTACCAGTGTCTTCTTTGTTATTAGTCGCCGCTGTAGGGTAGCAACAACCTATGCCAACAGCTGTGACAGCAAATGCTTTGCGAGGAGAGCTTTCTGTGCAAGGCATTGCGGGATGCATCTGTCTCTTCTGAGGCCTTTTTTTTTTTTCTCATACACTTCCTAGACATTTTTTTTCTTACAATTCTCGGCAATTTACAAAGAACCGTGGTGAGAAAGGTAAGCTTCAATGACTGGCTGAAACCATAGCTCACCACACATATAAGTGTAAACATATCACCAGAATGATTGACAAATAAGAGGACCACTTATTTAGATGATCCACCTGGAAATAAAGGAATGTCCTCTATACCTTTTATTTCTTCTCTCTGGTGTAGTTTGGATCTTATACAGTGAAAAATTATACTTACTTGTTGTGTTGCTTTCCTAATTTAGGTATCGTTCTTTAACCTCTTGGTTTAAATAAAGGAAAAACATCACAATTTTTTTATCAGCAACACTTTTAAAATGTTTGTGAAATAGAATTTACATTAAAAATTTACACTGACTGTACACATGCATTATCTACCTACAATCTGGACATGGGTAAACTTCTTTTGATCTGAGTTCATTAAGATGTGAAGGGACCTAGCTGCTTCTTGCAGTGGCAATTTCTCATTGAATTCTAGGGAGGCTAAACCTCCCCTGTAAATTTTGTCCAATTATTGGTCAAATATGCATTGTCAGTTTTCATAAATCTAGTCATTTAATTGCATTAAATATGCACTACAATGTGGCTGGTTTCATGAGTAAGTTAGGCTACGTTCACACTGCAGGCCTTAGTGCTCAAATCCAATTTTTTTGTGAAATCTGATTTTTTTTGCATTGCCGTTCACATTTCCACATATATATGCGACTTGTATGTGATCTCCTGTGTGAATTGCATTCATACAGCTTAAGTGTCCTGCATTCGCAGTAGAGGACGTAAATACATCACAAGCGACAGCTCTCTGTGTTTATGGAAGTAAACATGGATGGTAGTGCCAGAGTGCATCTAGCGATCTTTCCCAGACTTAAAAACTCAATCTTTTCAAGATGGTTAAAAAAATAAGACTGGTCCCCACATTATTGTCCACCATGGTTGTTGTTTTTCTTCTAGCAAGACACAGAATAGAGACCTTTGAGTATTAATGACGTTCAGGTTTGATGAATGCGACCTGGCTGTTCAGACACAGGTCGCATTTGAAAAGATGAAAATCAGAAAATCAGATACGTATCGGATTCAGGACCACATAGCCAAGTAGCCTGGGTCGCATTGGAAAAAAATCGGATCTGTGTTGTTCAGACTGCCATGAAAAGATCAGATCCAGGTCGCATATGGACAAAAAAAATCAGATATGAGTCATTTCAGGCTTCTGTGTGAACGGTAGCCTTAGTTTATAATAAGCTGTTGAGCCCGCTCTCAGATGCGATTTCCCGTCCACTCTTGAGCAGCAGGACGCTGCCCGTCAGTTTCTATGAAAAGTCCCTGTTGAGGTTTGAGCCTTGGTTTATTGAGGTAAGAAGCAAGAAAGTGGAGCCCTGATTGAATAAAAATACATAACTTCCCGTGAGGGTAAAAATTCTTAGGATATTTATGGAGCAGGCTTCTTGAACCTGGCTGCTTAATGCTGATTGGCAAACATGTTGAAGGACTTTTGACTGACTGAAAATAGTCATTTGTGCTGAACTCTTGCTATGGTATCTGGAGTTATTACTTCAGAGCGCTTCACAACAGCTGTTTTCACCCCTTTCTGGTGATGTGTTTTATGTGTTCCGACATTTGTTAATGCAATATGTGACGTTTGGACTTAATTACAGTAACACCAGAGAAGAAAAATCCTAGGACTCCATTAGGAGTTTCTTTAACAAATCTAATCTTACATGAGATTATAAATGTGACTTGTTACAGCTGCTAATTTATAAAAAGTGTTAGTAATGACATTTGATTGCAATACCCTTAATAGTATGTGTTTATTTTCAATTATTTTGTTATGCAGTGAGACTCAAATCCTATGAGAAAATACTTATGTGGCAAAATCAAGTTCTTGTTTTTTTTGTTAACATTTCTATATTGAATAATGATTAAGTGTTTTCATACTAGAACCTTATTTATATGTACTTATTTACTTTTAAAGGTATGAGGTTTCAGCCAGGGCAAAGATGATATGAGCCTTGACAGGCTGCAGCAGAGTGAGAGGGCCTATCTTTTACAGTTGTGTTGGAGAAGGCCCTCTCGTCATAGCCTAATCTAAACCTATCTGACATTCGACATAACCATAGCGGATACATTAGAGCTGATAACGCATGAGAGGCCAGTCGGAACTCATTTGTGTTTGTGGTTTGCCCTCCTTCATTCACTAACATACAACAGAAGAGCCACAGATTTCACTGACAAACACTGGCTCTATAAATATTTCATTTAAAAGATAAATTCAAAAACAAACATGACAAGAAGCTCTGAATGAGACCTGAGAAAATAATTCATACCATGATGTAAGGTGAATCCACTGTCTATATGAATACATAGGGTGATTTTTAATCTAAGGGATAGTCACCACAACAGCGATATATTGCTTGCTTGCGTTGCAGGTTCTTAGGGCTACACCATGGCTATCTGATAACCATGGTGTTCCATGTGTAGCTTCAACTGACAGAAAGAGGAGTGTGTCGTGATCTAACTCCAACCTAGTGGTTTTTCTGGCCACATATCGGAGGTGCTACAGACATTTAAACAGGTATAAAAACTTTTAGACAGAGAGCAACTAACCCCTGGTTGGTGATTACATTGGCATTATCAGCAGAAAAGCAGCTGCCACACTGAAAATAAAAGCTCAGTATAAATCAATTAAAAACGCTTTACTGAGTCATTGTTGATAATTTTTCACAAAGAAATCTTCATCTTAAAATTTTTTACGAAACTACACCAACTGAAAATGAAAGCAAAAATATACTTAAATCCCATTTAAAATTATTCTGTATGTCAGGATGAGTTTTTGATGACAAAATGTTGCAAAACTGTTCAAATATTTTGTTCTGAGCTTTAAATGATTTTATTGAAGTCTCATATGGAGCACTGCCTGTACCCTTCACCCTGTAAGTACCATTTAGCCATCATCAGATGTCCACTGGGATATTTGTGTTTATCAAGCTCAGGCTGAGATATTCACACTTCTGGTGGCTTCAGTCAGGCATGCAGGTGTGTTAAAGGCTCTTGCATGGTGCTGTAGTGTTTCAGAGCAAACCTCCAGTGGAGCCGCAGAAAACTCAGACAGCTCTCTGTAACAGACAGATATCTGTCCTATATGACTGGCTAACAGACAACGGGTAGATATGGTCTTGTTAGAGGCACTCCCGGAATTGGCAGACATGCATATTTTTGCTTGTGGGAATGATCTATGTGGGCTTCACTTTATTTAATAATTTTTTTTGTCATGGTATCGTGACCCCCAGGGCAGATCTACACACAGAGACACTAGTGATGCAAACAGACATAGCAAAAAATGTTTTCATCAATAGATAAATGAAGTATGAAGTTTTGCGTTTGTTGGCAGAATTATTTGGAATAATAATACAGTATGTTCCAAGCAACTTTTACACATAATGCAAACACTCAGACGCACAGTGATGTGACTCTGCCAAGCAGAAACATCCCAGTCGCTAATGTGTTTCAGCCAGCCAACCGGCCAAGAGACAGTGACCAGTGGAGCAGATAATCACATCAACTGAGTGAGACCTGCACCGCCTGGCTATGCCTCTAATGCTGCTGCTGCAGATCATGTTGAAGATAATAGGACATTTGAACACCGTGCATGTCTGTGGGATGAAAATTCTGATATCTTCATCTTATTTCTCAACTATGTGTGGTTACAGGACGATCAATGTATACATTTTACTTTGTGTATAAAAGGGTTATGCCATTTGATAGTTTGGTTTTGGGACACTGGAAAGTTTAAGCCAAGAATTAGTTCTACCCTTGTTGCATATTTGACTTAAATTGTTGTTTTTTAAACAAAGAAGTCTCTATCTGATAGGAAATAGGACAAGCATCTCTAAAATGGCAATAAAGAAACATAGCATAAAAGGAGAAAGTTGTAAATTGGGCCCAAAGATACATTTAAGACATTCTTAATAATCATTGGTCCTGGAGTGACATCAATCACTCCAGGCATGTAACTGCTGACCAGCGTTTACATGTTTTTACTGTGGTTTTTAATTCATCCGTAGCACTAAGCTCAAAGGTTATTACAGTTGGGAAATCCACCTTGACAACATCAAAAGCTTTAGCTCCCAACAGAGATTCTTTGTGAGATTAATAAATGTTATGCTAAATTACTTTCAGTTAGTCACCCCATGGAGATATATAACAGATAGACAGATGGCTCTTTAGAATAATAAAAAAAAATCTAATAAACATCAAGTCTGGATTTTTTGATGGCATGTGTATACGTACAAATTGTCATATGAAGATCTCAAGTTCCTTCTAAGAAATTAGTTTTGCTAAATAAGGATGACTACCTTATGTGGGAGGGAACATTAAAGTATTATTAGTTAACAGATGAGACATCACAGTTCATACCATGAAGCCTTTATTAGCATATTTGTTGCATCACCAATAGTTTTTTGCCTTTATTGAAGTAATTGCAAAATTCCTCTGGTCTCTTTATATTTTTAGATACTTAAACTGTCATACAATGAGCAAAAATATTAGTGTGCTTAACCTTAAACCATACTACCTTTTTACAATTTTTTCAATTGACAGTATGGATTCAAGACTGGTAAAATGAAAACATTGAACACAATTTCATTTCTAAAACATTGTAGTTAAAAGGGAAACAGTCAGAATTTGCAGTTCTGTGTTAGATGTAAAACACAGCATTTGGGATGTTTTTGTAGCCTTCCTGTTTTATTAAGACTTCCTACTAAGAGCATAGGTAACATAACACTGTTAGAGAGAATTGTGAAACAAGATTATATATTTGAATAAAAAAAAAAAATATATATATATATATATATATATTTATAAAAAAGAAACACACCATTCACTGGTTAAAGAAATGTCAGTAGTAGCTGATTGTAATCACTAGACAGTAAAATTTGGGGAAATAATGTTACTTGTAATCTAAAACTTTCACACTAGATGTCACTTCATCCCATTTATAGCAGATTTGCTTCATTAATAACCATTACCATTATGATTTTTTTTTTTTTTTTTTTTGCTATAACAACGAAAACTTGGAGTTAGTTATATTTTGTATTCTTTATGGCCTGGAGGATGGTGTGTGCACCATTGTTAGTCTGGAGAGCATATTTAAATGAGTATTTAACTACATTCAAGCGGTCAGGGTGACAAACAACCCTTAACGTTTATGCGTATAAAAAGAAGACAGCTAACCACAAATCAAAGAAGGCTGAGCATTTATCTTCAATAGAAATAAATGGAATGGGCGAGACAATGAATGTCACCCACCATCTTGCTGATTAAAATGATCCTGTAGACACAGGAGTAAAAGGCAAGACAAAGAGAGACATAAACAGGACAGAGGAGAGCGGATGTATAGTAAAAAACAGGGAGCAACAAACGCCTGACAGTGAAATATTGTTTCAGGAGACGGGATGAATAGAGAGGATAAAATAAGAGAAGCGGGGAAAGTGCAACAGAAAGCTTGGAGGATCAAATCTTGTTAACACTGTGGCATGACCTTGGCCAGCAGCTGACTCCAGGGATCATCTTTAGGTCACAGTCACTGAGCCACTCTGTTTAATTGACATTAGCTACGGCTGCATAGTCAAGGACCGGCAAGAACTCACACCCTAAATGCTGCTTCTGTGGTCACATGAAACAATGTGTTTAGCATTACCTCCCGAAACTCTGCCAAAGGTAATAAATATTCAAGACATGATGATTACAGATGTTCATATATGTGTATTTTTCAACAGGGAAAAGCTAAAATGATTGATTCCTTGGTTGGACTGGTGTCTTGGCCTGCCTGAAGCAAGGTCTGAAAACTCTGAACATTATGAGTTCTTTATTTCTATTTGCTGGCTAGTTTCTTTCTGTGTTTTTCAGAAAAAAATTAACTTTTTTTTGTTTTAAGTAATTTTGGATAGCATGCTTTGGTTATTTGATGTTCTCATTAGAAACTAAAGGACAGACATTTAAAAATAAAACAAACAGGTCTTTTTTTGTTTTTGTTTGTTTCAGTTATTAACTTCTGATGAAAACATCTGATCAATACAACAGCAGGAGAAATCCTCATCACTTTCACTGTGTGTTCACTACCTCATTCACAGTATTGTAAAACAAGTTTTTTTTTCACTATTCATATTTAAAAGGATTGTTGGATGGCCAAACAAAGAGAAGAACTTTTATTGTCATTTTGTATACAGAGAGTGTATACAAAACGACATTTCATTTTGTACAGCTCTCATGACATTTCCATTTCTTAAAGTGCAGCAGTGATCAAATGGAAACAGTGTGGGAGAAAAAAAGATATAAAAATATATTTTGTCAGGTATCTAATTCTACAACCATACAGTGACTGCATCACCATGTGATTGACCACTCTAATATAGCTTTTATTCAGAAACAAAATATATCGATGGAAAAGATAATATAAAATAAATTCAAGCTTAAATTTCTAAAGGGTTTGGATCAGTATGAGTTTGTTTTATGCATTCCAATATTTGAAATCTCATCTTTTGGCATTGCTGACATAAGGTGATTCAAGTGGTCAGCAAATTGTTTGTTTTGTCGTGTTTGTTTTTATTGATCATAATTGTATATTTTTTGTGATTTTTAAATACTTAGGAGAAATTTCAACCAATATATACCCTGCTCATCAATGTCTTGCTTTCCTTTACGGCTTTTATTTAAGTCCCCTTTGGGTCACATTATTTTGAAATTTATTGAATTGAAGTGAATTAATACAAATTGAACTGGATTAAACCTTTAATAAATGCATCTATATCTCACAATGCATTGAAATAGTCGTTTAAATGAATTATTTGATATGCAGAAAACAAAAACAAACAAGAAAAAACACTAAAGGTTTCATTACATGGGTAAGAAAGGTTACTAACTGCACAAGCATCTCTTGAATGATCAACAGCAAACAGGGCATCACTACACTTTCTGCAGCAGGACATGACATCAGAACAAGTCCCTGACCTCTGAAGGTTATTTAGATTCCCATGTCTGTGTTTAGTCATCATTTATGATCATCAGTACAGATGTACTCTGTGTAATGTTTCTGTGAAAGAATAACAACACGATGTGTCAGAGGGACACAGAGCCAAAACCAAAGAGTTGGGGAAAGAGTTTGTTATTGACGGCCTCTGTGTGTGTCAAGCTCAGTGACTGACCCTGGTGTCTGTGTGCAGTTTGCACGTCTGGAAGCAGAACTTTCTTTGATGACCACAGGATTTATAGGGACGCTTTACGTATCGCACCTATGAGGGCAGCTGAACTGGGTGGGAGAGCAAGGTCTTCTAGAATTTATATCTTGTCAGGGTGTTGGGAAAGCTTGTTCACATTCAAAAGGGGAAGGATCAAATGAATGAAGCAATTAATCTTACATCTTTTCTGCTTGGAAATAAAAAACAGCCACTGCTGTTTTTGGTTTAAGGCTTAAAACATAAAAGTTGAGTACAACATAACAAGTAAAAGCAATGTGCTTTATAACCATTCACATAATTCTAAGACATCTTATGATGTGTAAACAAATTTCCTTGCATTAATCATGATAACATAATTAGTTTTTGCATATAACCTGCTCCTGTTTTTCATCTCAACCTAATTGCTTCCATTATCTAGCACTCCTTTAATAAGAACTTCTTAAATGGTAAATACTTTTAGAGCCATAAAAACAATTAAAAATGGAAGCACAAAACACAAATAATGTATTACTGGACTTCAGAATTACTTTAAAAGCAGAAGAATCTATGGCTTTTTTACCCAAAACAGACCAAAACAAAACCTTCTATATGAAATATGTCTAAAGGATCTTTGGCTTCTTATATGCAACAAAGAAAAAAAATTATTGGTCGATTGCCTAAACTGCATTAAATAGGGGCAAGATTACTCCTGTATACAGGAAACTCTATGGGGTTGTTAAGACCATATCCTCCTGACTTAGATACCATCCGAAAATGTTGGATTTACGGGGAAAGATAAATAAAAACTTGAGGAGGGAGGATAACACAGTTCATGTCACAACAACTCAAGGAACATCTTAATAAGATGTTACCCTGAACAACCAAATCTTCAAGGTGAGTGCAACTGTTGTTTGTAAGCTTATAGCTGTTCATACAGTGTGCAACTTTTTGCCATTTTTGTGCAAGAATTTGCGAGAATTTTTCGATCAGGCCCGACTTTCAGCCTGATCGTGGGTTGTGTAGTATACAGAGGGTAATGAGGGGAGATACACCTCTTATGACCACCTCCTAATCAGGAATTGTAAGGTCGGGAGAAAATCAAACATGTTTGAAATTCAGTCAGCCAACGTACGGTCGCATCAGAGCGTTGGGCTGCACAGTGTGACAACATGCATTGTGACCTGTGAACTTTTAAACGCTGCGGTTTCATCGTACAGTTTAAAGCTGAAGTCTGTAAGTTTTTAAAAATCACTTTTTTGTCATAAGTCTGTAAGTTTTTAAAAATCACTTTTTTGTCATATTGGCTAAAACTGTCCCTATGCCCAGACAGCAGTACATGTGATATGTAACTGTAAAAAAAAAACTGCTTCAATTGGTACCGCCTACTGCCTGTATTTCAATCTGGAAAGAATAATTCGGGACGAGTCAAAACAACCAATCACAGCCAGAGGAGCGTCTGATGGAGTGTCAATCACAGCTCACACACGCTGAATACCCCCCCCCCCCCCCCCTTCTGGTCGCATGCGGTAGCCGCGCAGATGCTGTGAGAGGGGTGGAGCTTGGAGGTGGGGCATGAGTGAAGCAGAGAGGGTGGGGGAGTGGCGTGAAACCTGTTTTTCTTCAAATTTTCAGTCGAAGTCTGCTCTCTCCTCAATGTTACAGACTGCAGCTTTAAGCTATAGCTGCGTGCAATGAGTGAAAATATTGCACAGTGTATGCCCGGCTTAAAGTTCATCAGTTTGTAATGGCAAAATACATTAGCATGCGATTTGACAACAAAGAGACACACAATAAGAATTTAAATACAGCAGAGATTAAAGGAAGCTTCATGAAACATAGATGAGTGCAATTAACAGAAACAAAGACTATGCGTGGTTCATAACGATCAGAAAATAAAATCTGCTAATATCTTAAAATCATGTAATTTAAAAAAGTGCTCTAATAAAACAATCCACCTTAAGATCAAACCATAATAGGTATTTTTATATGTGTGTTTTTTTTCTCTCGTTATGTGACGGAAAATGTTAAGTCTGACTGTAAATTAGTTTATTTTAATTAACACTCTAGGCACAGAATAATATACTTGTAGTGACTTTTTAGAGCAAAAAAGGATGTTGTGGAAAATTGATAGTATTGGACTTATGGAGTTTTGAATATGAAACAATTCAAACAATGCATTTCCTAAAAGCAAAACATTGCAGTGCGGTCAAACCTCTGAAAGTACAGTAAAGCATGCACATATATTGTGTAGTAAAGTGAGGCTTACTTTTTTAAGGTGGAAAGAGGAACATCCTGCTTCCTAAAACCAGAGCTCAATGTTCAGAAAGTACCATCATCAGCCTTTAATAACTTTTTGCTTTAAATTGTGCTCATTATTTTTTAATTACATCTTTATATTTTCTCTAAATATCTATAGACCTAAGCTAAATAATAAATGATTATTAAAAGTAAGTGTATGTATATGCATGTTTTATTTCTACTCTATCATCACAAAGACGGTACATTAAGTGCCTCATATTTTGGTACGTTCAGTATAAGATATATGATTTCTTGTTCTTATCCAAAAATCAAAAAATGGATATTCCATCTTTGGTAAAAAAAAAAAAGGCTTTTTTTGCGATGAAACAGAAGTCTCTATTTTATTCTACAAAAAAGCAGCTCCTCCTAATCAATGTTCAAAGGTTGTCTGACAAGTAGTGGTTGTACCTGACCTCTGATCCTGCAGTTTCTCCTCAGTAAAGCTCTCTCTGCTACCTAATCTCAAATACCTTCCCAGCCCCACTCTAATTCATTGCTTCCCCTTCCACTGCCCTGCCAGGGTCACAATAGTGACATGCAACACGTTGGACCCAGTTATGACCAAGGCCTGTGTTTCATCTTCATTGCATACCATTGATACCTAAACGTGTAAAGGCATCACTATATGTTGTGTAGTTTTGTCCGTCTTTGAATTGTATTGTCTTTCTGCTACCTTAATCACTGCTGTGTTACTGCAATGATAAAGGTAGGAGAACAATATCTTCAGTAGAGATGAGTGTGTGAGTTATGGTGTCATTGGGAGGACCTTACTCTATTAAGGAGTAGAGGGGAGAATGATGGAGGTCATGGAAGAGTGAACTTGAATAAAGATGATAGACTACAATAGTTCGGTTTCAGAGGATAAAAATGGTTTGCATGTAAAAACAGCAGGTAATACCAAAGTATAAAAGCTGACTTAGATTCTTAGGCAGAGCAGGCTTTTGGAGGATATATCTGTCTTCTTCAAGGAGGTGATGTTATCTGAGGTAAATGTTCTCAGGCTTACAGCAAGGTCAGTCAGTTACGTCTCATTTATTGGTATTTAAAATGATTTGCAAATGTGGCCCCCGCATACATAGTCATTAAACACAGGTGTCTCGGTTTACTGCCATGGTTTACATGTTGCGAATGAAAAAAAGAGGTGGCTTCATATTCACTCGTTTGCACAGACATGACTTAATAAGCAATGAGATCAGGACTAATTTGACAGTTAATTTTCTAATGAATAATCTCATATGTCTCATGTCTGCTTTGGTTGTTTTAACTCCTACTCAACCACTTGCTCATTTCTATTTTCTTGGTTTTTTTTTTCTAGACACCAGGATGATGTAGTAGGTTTAACTTTAGTACTTATCTCTAGAGGCCAGATTTGATATCCACTGAGTTTCTGCTTAAGGGTCATTTATATTCCAAATGTAATGTTCGTCTGAATAACCCTACATTGACGTTAAACTAAAAAACAAAAATGCAGAGAAAGAATGACTATGCTGACTATTTGAGATTACCAAAAAACTATACCTGCGAAACAAATTTAAATGAAAGTCTAAAGCATTAGAATATATATAATTTTTAGAACTGACATTAAAGAGAGAGAAGTACGCCAACAATTTCAATGGCAAGCAGATTTCCAATTTTTTAAGATGTGATGCGCTAAACATATTTTTCATCCCTTTAACCTCTTGTTTCATCCCTTTAATCTAAAACCAACTCTCTTATGTGTTCTTTTGAATGTTATATGTCATAAACTTATTAGTCACACGTACATGAAGAAGGAAAAGAAAACACTCAGAATGTGTTTTTTTGGGGGGAAATGCATCAGTGGAGGCTGCTGATGTCTGAAACAGGGGAGGCTTAATGATGTTAATTAAATCCAAAAGTAATGTATTGCATTAAAAAATGTTAAAACACATCACTACAACCAGTAAAAATAGCTATTGGGAAGCACTATGAAACAATAAACTCCAGAAACCATGGAAAGGGTTCAGCATGAGACGACTGTTCTGACTAAATTATAACTTTTTTCCTCTCTCTTCTGAGTCTCATGAGGAAAACCTTTCCTCTGTCTGGCCACTGTAAGTCAAACCTTTTAGATTGTTCTGCCAAACAGCATCGAGCAGCCAGCTTCACGACTCACCGTGAGCCTGCCCATGCTCTATAGACCCTAAGAGGCTTAATTGTTGCGTGTTGTCCAATCAGAGCCCTACTTTTTCCCTGTTGCTTCAACGGAGGCACAAGCCTCAACAGGGATTTTGTATAGAGACTAACCGGCAGTGTCCTGCTGCTCCAGAGAGGAGATCTTGGGACTGACCTGCTCTTTAATTCCAAGTCCTTTGCAGCCATTAACCAGATTCTTCAATTTTTCTTCTTCTATCATATTTCATTGGGTAGATGATGTCCTAAGGTGGGTTAGCAGTGATACCATGTAGGCGTAGGCAATGTTCTCTTTTGGTCTCATATGAACAGAGCAGCAGCTTCCATATCTTTGCTTTATTTCCTGCACTGGCTTATAAAAAACTGCAAACAGGATTTGCTTTCGATTTTCTTACTTCCACACTTGCATAAAGGTCTTTTACATAGATTGCTTGAGAATGGTTTCTCTTTTTGCAAACTGTTAATTCCAAAACACTGGATCTGATTTTGAATCCAATCCAACAGAAAATACATTAGAGTAAATGGGACTGCACAGACTTCTGGGGATTCCTCCCTCACTACTGTTCCTAGTCATTACTTTGACAGAAGGAGAGACATGGTTGGGAAATACATTTGGTTTGGGAAAATACAAACTTAAATGGTCATATCATCAAAAAATCTTTTATACATAACTAATATGTTAATATTGATCAAAAAGACTTGGATTTTGTGTGAATACAGCCCATAAAACAATTAAATAAGCAAAGTGCTTCTATGGAAGAAGCTCAGAATTACAGAAAGAAAAAAACTTCATACTGGGAGAATTGAAAAACTGTGACTTGTTCAAGCAGCAAGAGCAGAGTCGTATTAACAGAGGCTGGCATTCCCTCACATGACTGGTTCATCACTTAAGTCTGGGGAAAAATCAGAGATCTTGGCTTGTTTTATTTTTTTAAGAAGGTATTTCAATGAGGGAGTGGCGGCCTAGTGGTTAGGGCATAGAGCTAATCCTGAGGTTGTGAGTTTGAGCCCCACTCTCACAGCTTGCCACTCTGGGTCCCTGAGCAAAGACCCCTAACCCCACACTGCTTCCCAGGCGAAGCACAAAGGGCAGCCCACTGTTCCCCAAGGGGATGGGTTAAATGCAGAGGTACATTTCTCTAATGTGAGATCAATAAAGTTCAGTTATTCAATTATATTATTATCAAAGAGTTTAGACTAAAGCACAGGTATTTTGTTTTGGCCTTTACTCTTTGGAGTATTAGAAGATAAACGCTGGGGGGCACAGTAATCGTGCAGTGGTAAAGCGTGTCACCTACATACAGAGGACTTGGTCCTCAATGTGGCCATCCATGGTTTGAGACGCAGTCTAGTGACCTTTGCAGCATGTTTTCCTGCTCTCTCTAATCCAGTTTCCTCTCGGCCTGCTTTCAAAAAATATAAACTAAAGACCACTTGAGGCTAAAAATAATATAAGAAAAGATAAACATTGTTGTTTACGCAACTGAATTAGGAGACCATTTTGACTACAGATTGCTTCAGTAAAAGCTGAATAAATTTAAAAGACTCCTGGACAGGTTTCAATTAATTCAATTTACTTTATATGTAATCTCAAGGAACTTTAAGGAGACGATCCACTCACATCAGCTTGGATTTTGTCGTTGATGCTAAAGCAATCTCTCACACTGAGCATGCATGCAGCAACAGTGTAGAGGAAAAAACAGAAAAAAACTTTCATCAGGAAGAAAACCTCCAACAGAACCAGGCACAGTGTAAGCGGCTTCCTGCAGACTGGGGTAGAGAGGAATGAGAAGCAGACATACAGAAGGAATGTATAAGCACTCATTCATAAATGCTTGCTATGTTCAGATTATATTAATTATAGGTGAAATATCTTCACAAAAACTAAGCGAAAGTCAGGTTCCCTTTGATTTAAGCCTGTTATGTGGATTCGCCATGATAATTCACACAGGCATTGTTGGTATCCCAGATATATTGCAGCCTCTAGCAGGTCTTTAATGTGCCTGTATTTAGCTAATTTATAAAGCTCTGGATATTGCATTACAACATTAGAACTACAGAACATCTGTATTTATGCTGACATTAAAACCTACCTACTTAGGTGACTTCTGAAAGCAACCACTTGCACTATAAGCAATCTGTTACCAATGAACAGGATCCAAAGGAAGACTAGAAATAGGAAGCTTAATAACTTGATGATTTTATAATAAAACACTGGGAAACATTAGGAGAACAAACATCAACAAGTAGCAAAAGAACAAGGATACATCTGAACAGTTGCTGGTATCTGCCCTTCAACACACCTTGACCACATGCTATTGTGAAAAATTGGAAAGCAGAACCTTCAAGGACTTAGGTTTGTTAAGTTTGTCATAGAATGAAACTTTGGGTTGTTTTCAGGTAAATGTATCTCTTAAAGGAATAAAACTCTTAAAATTCTTTCGGTCTTTCAGTCTAAATAGTCACTTTGTGATTTATCCTCAGTAAGTATCTCCTTAATATATGGGAAAAAGGAATTATTCCTGATAAAACGTGTATACACAAAGTGCTCATGAACATATGTTTTATAAACTATAATAAAAACTCACTACCTTTTACTGCTGCCACCAAACTTAAGTTTTGTATTTGCACTAATATATTTAATTGATGCTCGACATCATGTTTCAGGTTGAATAAAAAGCAATTTATGAAACGCATATCTATAATAGTTCCTTCAAAGTCAAAGAGCTCTGCAGTGAAAATTATTGGCATAATGCAAAGAGCTCGGGTTAATGGCAGCTGCTCCCATTATATCACATAAAGTTTCATAGTTTCAATAAAGTTGCCTGCCATTACTGTGCATTGGCTGCCCCCTTTTTGGGGAAATCTGATTCTAGTCATCCTCGTCACATCTGTTTGATATAGCTGTTGCTTACTCTATCTCCACATGCAATTCCTCATGTGGTATTTTATTCAGGCGGCTGCCAGAAACCGTCGCTTTGCCTTCCATAACTCTTACATCCGTGAAAGATTTTTAATTAAAATGAAGATAGCTGGCTGAACTGTGGAGATGTCACAAATAGTTTTCGCTCCCAAAGAAGCTATGACACTCTCGCGGCATCAGATTGCAGGCAATTCCAGCTTTTTTGAATAACTTCTTAATCACGTCTTCTTCTTAATTCAATTATCAACAGCTGCAGATTGATTAATCTAAAGACAGCAAGATAGGGAGAAACAGAGATTTCAATAGCCTTCCCTGGACTTATGGGTTGTCATATGTCCCCTTCCTGTATTATATATTGATATTATAGTGACCCCATGCATTTACTGTATTGGATTTTTTTATTGCTCACCTTTGAGCTTGTGCTAAAGAATAGACAGTGACCCATCCAAGTGAAAATAAGTGGCTGGTCTTATGTGCAAGAGTAAGCGTGTATTTGTGCCTTTATGAGTACATATATAATATGATTATATTTTTCCAAGAGTGACACGAGGTTTGTCTTGTCAAGATGGTATGTTTGCTCAGGGTCAGTAGGTCAAAGGGGTTCTGTGCCATCGTTTGATGTCGTTCAGACGTGGGAGAGGTTGACTGTCAGGGTTCAGTGTGGGAGCTGGAGAGTTGGAAGGTTGTGTTCATAAATCGCCACCAGTGAGCTGAGGCTTAATTGAAAAAGCTGGAGATGGAAAGGACCCTTGATCTGCAGCCCGGGACCCCTCCTTTGTGACCTTTACGTCTTTAGTCATTTAAAACTGTGTCTCTTTGTTAAAATTTCACAAATAAATTGATTTTTTTTTAACATAGTGCACATATTTTAGTTATTCTGTGTGTAGTTTTTGTTTAGCTTGTCTGTTATCTCTAGCTTTAAAGATGCAATTGGTTTAATCAGCTGTTGTATGTTCTTTATATTTTTTGAATGTAAAGCATCAAAAAAGAAACTAACACAAAAGTAAATATGACATCTCTGTGGAGGTATAACTTCCATCGATCCCATAGTCACTCGTATTATAAGTTGCTAAAATTACAACAAAGCGTACCTTATAAGGTAAATAAGTTGAGTTTGGCCCATTGAGAAGGCTAGTGCTCTTACTATCTAAAGGCTGTTGGTTTGATTTCACTTGTAACATGTTAATGTTGCTGTGGGTAAGGCATTTAATTGATTTATACATCAATGTTTCCAGTGGTTTAAAACATTTCCAGTGTTGGAATTAATGCGTTATTAAGGAAGAGTTACAGTAACTATGTTAACTTTGCACTAACTCCTCATGGAAAAACAGAATGAACAAGTGACTCCTACTGGAGAGGGTTTGCAAATATAAACATTGAGAGACATCAGATGATTTAGCCTGTGAATCTCACTAGAATGAACAGATTGTGAAACACTGGAAAAGAATTCCTTTCACTTTTGGAACAGATATGTTTTCTACGTGCAGATAAAAGCTGCATACATTGTGTTGGTGGTTCTCTAGTATGTGCATCAAACCTTACTGAGCCCAATGAAGCAAACGCACCCTGAGTGAGAGCTGCATGATGCCAAGAGACATCAACAAAAATGGAAATGGTCTTTTGCTCTAAATCTGAGAACACATTGTGCAGTGATTCTATCAATTGATTCCTACTAAGAGAAAGTCTCTCACTTTAAAGTTTTGTGATCAGACAGTAGGACGAGTCGTCACAAGAATCTGTTCACCGAGGTGGGGGGTGTGAGAGTGTCAGATCCACAGCTAAGAATCTAAGAACAAAGGTAAGGAGCTTGTTAGTCAGCAAAGTTAGTCATCAATATAATAATTGTTCTACATATTAAAATAAGAACATATATGAAATTGCAAAAATTTCCCCTAGTTTGTTACAACATTTTATTCCTTTCATGTCATCATACCTGTGAGATCTCTGTAGCCAAATGTGTTGGCCTTACTGATATTCATCAAACTCCATCTATCTTTCAGCTGCTGCTTGAGATAACCCCACTACCGTGTTGACAAAGCAACGGCTCATTTATAAAGCAGAGCTCCCAGCTTCCCATCCCCTATGGACACTGAAATCTGTCTACCAAACAAAGGAATCATAAGCGTGAATAGGTGTCTGCTGTGAAACCTGATCCAACGTGTCTGTACATTCTACACAGGTGATACATAGTAGCTTTCTTTTGAAGAGAACCTGTGAGCCGACTGGGCATTTGGGAAGAAAAAAGGAGAATCTGTCATTTCACACTGGGAGGAAATCTATCCAGGGTATCTATTGTTCTGAATAATAGGCAGGAGATGCTTAAACATTTCTGTTTGACACGCCAGGCGATATGACATGAACAGTTTTACTGCTGCATTAGGTTGAAGAAAGGAAAGTTCTTCTCATGTTACAATTACAGATAGAAAAGTAATGTTTTTTATTCACATAGTTACTTCTTAGGCTATTTGCAAACCTCTTTATTTTTTTAAATATTTCACTTTTATATCCAAGATGAAATCCACACATTTATCCAAATAAATCCCCTTTTATCCAGGGATATTTTTCTTTTATCAGGTAGGGAAGGGTACAATTGTTCAGATTATTCTGCAATATCTTGCAATAGTTAACTGATGTAATTTACCACACAGTGAACCCTCAGATCAAAGCTATGGTTGGTATCTGCAATGCCTTGTAAAAAGTTATATACTTTGGAACTACTTTGTATTATATCACATTATAACCACAATACTTATTTATTTTGACAGTGAATGACAGTGACAATTGTAACATAGCTTAGACTCAAATTATTTCTTATAATCTTTGATCTAAGCCAGATGTTTAATTCGACGATTGTCCTCATTGAACCATGACAAGCCTTCTTGTCCAATAGTGAATACAAGACATCCCCATAGCTTGATGCTCCCACCATCGCGCTATTCTGTGGGGGTCTTTCTACATCAGGTTTTCATGTTCTCGGTGGGCATATGCAGCTTCATTATACTGACCAAAAAACAGACCAGTCTACAGACCGGTCAACTGATTATTTAGTGTGTTAGCATGCTTATGTGTCAGTCGTATGTTGCTTCGTATGCTCTGTGGTGGACTGTGACCTGTTTAGGGTGTACCCCGCCTCCTGCCCGGAGACCGCTTCAGACAGGAACCAGCCTCTTTGCGACCCTACAAGGCCATGAGAATATAGACAATGGATGAATGCAAATCATATATTGTTGCACAAAAAGAAAATGCCATGGTTTTAGTGTAAAGGTCTAAAGGCTGGTGAAAAAAAGGGAAAAACTTGCTCATGCAGTTCAAACCCAGTCAAAGTGCACCTGCCTGGTTAAGGTTGATTTGAGATCTAAGCGTCAACCAAAGAGAAAGATACAGATCTTTGCTTTTTCTTCTTCTTCAAAGAAAAGTCTAACAGGCCAAGAGAGAAATGTAGCACAGTAGCCCATATCCTCCAAACATAAACAAACCCTTATCCTAATTTTTGATGATTTTTGATAAAAGCAAATCTTAAATAAATACAAACCCCCTTCTGAATTGCCTGAAAAAGAATGGCTCATATTTGAACGTCACTATACAGTATTGAGATTTGTTTTTGTTTTTTTGTCCAGATAACTTAGGTTCTCTGATAGTAACATAAAACAAGACCAATAACATTTTTAGCATCAAGTTCAAATCAGAGCAATTTTAGCTGGGTAGATTGATGCATTTTGTTTTGGACATACTAGTTATAACAGGTAGAACAATGTATGCTGTATTTATAGGTTAAGACATGGGCCCTGCATTAGAGGTATTTTAAACGTACCTAGCTCCTTATATTGTAGGTCGTAAAACACCTGTCTTTATTTCCATAAAACATGATTGTTAAGAGAGATGCTCACATGTTGGTGGGTTTTTCACACTTTTCAATCATATAATCTCTCTCTTCCTTGTCAGTATGTTAGCCATCTGCTTTGAAACAGTTCACACCCTTGGGGGGTTGGGGAGGGATTTGGGATTGTTTCATGACTCAGAGGTGTGAAGCCCACCCCCTCTCTTAAACCAGATGATTGTGTGCTGTCTCTTCATCCATTGCGTCCACCTGAGGTCCCAGGACAGCAGTTATGGGGGAACGATTGCTCAGCTCTGGTCTGCTGGCTGCTTCTTCGTTAAGGTGCAACAGAAACAATCCCATTAAGTGGTGGATCGCCTTTCACACAGATTACTGAGCATCTGGCAGTCCTGCTGGAGAGGGGGCAGGAACAAGGTTGCTGCCACTGGCCCACTGTTGCTCACCCACCGCAGTTTGCATGCCTGCAGGCCATCACGAACTGAAACTGACAAATTATACAGACTTTAGAAACTAAAAGTGCTGGAGAAAAATTTAGGTAATATAACTGATTTTGACTATTTTAAAAGCAACACAGCATAAAATTAAGCCAAAGCACTGGGGAAATTTAAGTTTCTTAGAAATAAAAAAAGAAACACTTTTTAAACTACAAGTACTTCTTCCATGTCCTACATTTAACAATAGGGGACGGGCACAGCGCGTTGCATTCTGGGTACGCCGCCATATTGACAGCTAGTTGCTACGGTAAACAAAGACCTAAAACAGCACAGAGACGAGTAAACAGCGATGTTAAAAGCGAAGAAAGGATGCGGAATATACCGAGACACACTGCAGAGGGAAGCCAGGGACCGTTATCTGCAAAAGATGGGCTTCATAAACAGACTTGATCCCTACGAAGTAGCAAGCAAGGAGTGGTGCGTTGGGGAAGAATTTCTACCGCCGTTTGCGAGGGAGGACATATTTTCCTATCTAGTGTGTGGCGTCAGTGCCTACACACATGAAGAATTTCGCTGCTACAAGTCGCTAGAGGCTTACAAACAGCTGACAGATGGAAAAGTTCACGACATGGAAGTAATCAAACCGAATGAGAACACAGTCATTAGATCCAAGGTAAGCTACCGTCTCAACATGGTGTGGTGTTTGTTGTGGTGATAAGACTAGGTGCAGGCACTAACGTAAAACATCAAAAATGTATCTAAACAAATCTTGTGCTGACTGTACGTGTCCTGGGATACTGTAGTTACATTCTGATGATATATGACTGTCCTACCATGGTACTATGTTGTATGTATGTTCTGTAACTTACCAGAATGAAAATGCCGGGAACACACTCTCATGGACACTGGGATTGAGTTGAAAGTTATATTTGGCCGTCTTACAGCAGCGACCCATGCTAGCCGGCGACTCTTTGTTATGGAGGACATTTGTTTTCCATTGAGACGCCTCCAGGTTGGAAAACGGTAAAAAGACAATCCATTTGGGATTTTTTCCCCCGTCCAGTCACAGCTTGCGCTACTACACCCTACGACACAGCAACGGGTGACCATAACGACAGCAGAGGTAAAATGAAACGGCAAAAAACTAAGCAAACTACTAGCAGAAGAAAGCAAGTCCTTACAGGCGCGAAGTCGAAGTGTAAACAATGGGCTGACCAGCTTTCAATATGGCTGCCGCGCAACGTGTGACGTCATGTGCCCGTTCCTTATATACTTGTAACATAAAAAGATAGTAAACTTTAAGGATCAACACAAGGTCATACAAAAAAATAAAAAATACATCTTCCAAAGATAAAATATAAGAACAAACGTATTTTATTTTAAAATAAAATCCCTAATAGTAAACCAGCATTGTTGCAAATGTAATGCCTTATCTAGCACATTAGTAGTAGATTAAAACATCACTTATCTTAAACTGGCCGTTTTTTTTCTTGGTAGTGTTTTCTTAGTCCTTTTTGAGCCTGAAAAAATGTTTTGCCCAGAGTATGATCAGCAAAGATAAACATTGTTGCACTTTGTTGCCATTTGTAAGCAGCACTTAGAGTCGACTTCATGATTTACGATGAGAAAACTGAGCGCCCATCACAATGTCTGAAGCTTGTACACTCGGTGCGGCTTTTCTCCTGCAGCTCCAGGCCGACATGTACCGAACAAACTGCAAGCTTCCAACAACCCAATTCATGATGAAGTAGAAAACACAGCTGTTTACAGCTCATTCAAAGCCTAATTGTGTCATCCTCAAGCAGCTAATTTCTTTCAATATGTTTTTTCCACAATCTGTCGAGAGCAATGATATTTATGAGCTAAATCACAAGTTGTCTCTGGATATTTACATCTATGAATCCTTTCCAGCACGAGTTGCAGCTCACTCACCATGTTTTTTTCATGCATAGCTGTCAGCGTAGTTACCAAATTTCCTGAGTGTGCAGAAATACTGTTCAAGTTAGGGCTAAATAATTTTGCAAAAAAAAAAAAAAATTGCGTTTATTTTTACCCAAAAATGTGAATGCGATTTTATTCAGATTTTCCTTTGCCCTAACCTTAAACTTTCAGTTTCTGCATGTTTGCTTGCCCAGAGTCCATTGTTGTAGTACTTTACTGTTATCTACGTGTGAAAAGTGCTAACTTCTACTTGCGTACATGGACTTGCATGCTAGCCACAAATCTCCCTTTCCGGTTGGCGACAAACCCACTTCAAGTATTTTACTGTCGCCTAAAGGGCTGGAGTGAGAAATTTGAAGACTTACTTTTGTTAAATATAATGCTAAAATTGAGTATCTCTGCAATTTAAAAACTTCGTTTTTTATTTTTTATTTTGATTATACTGCAAATAAAATTAAAAGTCCAGCCCTTGTCCACATGGAAGCCGCGTGGGGGACGTGGAAGCCTTTGCTTTTTTACACCTGAACTTTAACTTAATGAGAAAATGGTGACTCGTTTTACTCCATAACTTTCTTGTTTACTCATTGTAATTTGTAATTTTATTAAGGATCCCCATTAGCTGTTGCCACGGCAAACAGCTAGTCTTCCACATTGTGTGTATGTGAAATGAACAAGTAGAACAAAAACAATGTTAACAGTGTAAAATAAATAAACAATATATTAGTAGCCAACAGAGTGTCCTAAATTAATCAGAAAACTGTGTGTATGAAATCGGAGTAAGGTATTGTCACAGTGCATGCTTCGGTCCCTTAAATGCTTAACCGTGTTTATCTGGTCATGATATTTTAGCATTTTTCCTCAATCTGAAAATGTTCTTCAATCAAAAACAATTTACTTTTTCCCAACTAACCACACAAGTCTGTGTCTGTTATTCTGATCACTTGCTTTTTCTCCTTGCTACACCATGTCTTTCACTGTGGTGCGGACGCCCTGTACGGCCAGTTCATTAGCTTGGTGTTGTATTCTGGTCTCGGTAGGGCTTGCGGGGGCCAAAGCAATGCTGACTCATGTTAACCCTGGGTGAAAGGTGAGAACTCTGAGAACAGAGCACTCTGGTCTGCTATAGAAGACTTGCTCACTCTGTTCTGCATGCTTGAATTTAGGAAAAGGGAGTGACATGGGGATGAAGAGGGAAGAATAGGTGACTAAGAAAGAGTAATGAGAGAAAAGGATTAGTGAGTGAAGAATTATGAGGGAGAGTCAAGGTTATATTCAGGGAGAGGAAAAACAAAAGGCAAATGATTAAAATCCTTATGGCACAAATATTGCAAATTCATGGAAATGATTTTATTAGAAACTCTCAAATATGGTTTGCTTCTAAGATACTAAAAACTGCCCTTATCCATCCTATTTTTGACCACTGGATAAATTGTGTGAATTATTTTGACAACTACTGGTCTAGCATTTTTACATGAAAGGGTTCTCATGCAGAGCAAACAAAAGAAAAAGATTTAGGAACATTTTTATACTTTAAATCACAAACGGGACAATATCATTCACTATCACTAGTCCCTTAATTTATCAGAGATTGGTAGGGACCACATGAGATAAACCATGACCATGTTGAACATCATATTTATTTGCCTCAAACCAGGTTATTATTCACAAATTGTTGTATTTCATTTCTTTAGAAAGAATAATATGTTTTACACCGTTTCATATCAACTGTCTTGTCTAGAAACTCGGAAAAGAGCCGATGATGAATATAATAAAAAGCTATTCCTAATAATGACTGGACATCTGGGTTTAAAGGAGCATGTTCAACAAACTATTTCTGAAAATGTACTTTTACCATGAATCCTCTTCCTTCTATTGTGGTCAAGCCACCAGGGGAAAAGGCTCCAGAGAGCTGGTTCACAAGCAGAAGCCATGACTTGATTTTGGTGCTGCATATTTTCCTGCTTAAATAGCTGTGTTCCTGCAAAGAAAAACATCCTGACGAAATAAAAAGAAATGGGTCTGGCATAATATTGTTTTTAAGCTCACAAATGTTCATGACCACCAATGAGATCAACCATGATTAAACGTGTCATGATTCTTCGTTTTGAGTTTTCACTTACAGTTTGATTCATGTCATTCTGTGTTTTCTAGCCAGTTGGTTTCATTTCCATTTTGTGTCTTTCTAGTTGTTTTCTGGTTGTATTTGTGTTCTTATGTATTACTTGTTTACTCTCTGTTGTACACAATAGCTCTCAATCAGTTGATAACTCCATTATTTGTTCCGTTTGGCATTTATACTCCTCCTCAATTGAGTTCAGTTTATTTATATAGCTCCAATAGACAACACATGTCTATCAACATTATTATTTTTATTTTTTCTGACACTTTTTATGTTTTTGTACGGTGACCTTGAGTGTCCAGAAAGGCGCCTTTTTAAATAAAATGTATTATTATTATTATTATCATCTCAACGCACTTCACAATTAACCGGATCATACAGTCAAATTGATTTAGAATTTTCAATCTATGGACAACCAGTTGATTGCATCAATTCACTGACTCGAAGGCATTCCCTCACACTAAGCATGCTCTTAGCAACAGTGGAGAGCAAAAGCTCCCGTTTAACAGGAAGAAACCTCCAGCAGAACCAGACTCCGTGTGAGCGGCAAACTTGGGTTCAGGCCAACTGGGGTTGAAGGAGACATAAGCAGACATAGAGAAAGAAGTAGAGTTACAAATGCAACTGTAAACCAGCTCCACAGGTGGCCTCATCCAGCAAACACACAGCCAGTCAGACGAGCTCTGAGCCAGCTCCCATGTCAGAGGATGAAGAGAGCACATTCAGCCAGTCACAGTCAGAGAAACAGGACTACACTGAAAAATAGACAAATCTCAAACATCTATAAATAAAGGTGTTAATGGCAGCACATCAAGGAAACATTAAATATCCGAAACATCTCAAGAGCCCATCATCATATTTCTAAGCCTGAGTTCAACCACCCTGCAAATGAAGTTTACTTTGACTGCTTGAATCCAGAATTTAATTATTTATTTTGCAATCCATATCTCAGCCAAATATGAGGATGGACTGGTACAATTCAGAGCATTATTTTTCATCACCATATCAGACCACTGTGTTCTGTCTTACCATCATTAGTAAAGAGGACAACATACAGTACCTAATTTCATCTGCATGAGGCAGAGAATGGTCCCATAGCCAGGAGGGGCAATAAATCCTTTTTGCAACTGGGTTTCATATGAGAATCAGATGACCTCACACTTGTTCTCAACACTTCACCTTAAGCTATAAACTGCTCCATCACACAGGACACAGCTTTGGCAACAGAAACATGTAATCTGCAAAATGCAAAGATTAGAAACTGGTATTTCCAATCCACTAACTCTCTGGTTATTACAGTAACTACTGTACACCACACATAGGAACAAAAGCCCTTGCAGAGTCCTGCCTCAGTTTGGAAAACATTTTTGTCAAGGGTGAGGACAGAGTTCTAGCTTTGGAAACTACGTTCCCCTTATAAGTAGGCATAGAATGCTTCAACACACTAAAAAATACCTGGAAAGACGTGGTGGTGAGCCTCTCATAACTATAAAACTTATTGGGACTGGAAAAGGGCCATTAGCCCTCAGTTATTCAATAAGACCAAAGATTTGGGGTCTTGTTTATAAGTGTATTGAAGAAAACAAAAAACTAGTAATGTATGTGCACCGAATATTCAAATGAAAATGTTTAATAAAACCTCTTTCACGAAATAATGCAATTTTCCTTTATAGGTCACATCTCTACCTTACAGTTTGTGCACAAGGCTACACGGTGATGTTTGGCTTTCTGTATGCCCACATTTAGCCATAAATGGTATATGCAAAGCACCCCAGGAATGCTATTGTGTATTCAAATAAGCCGGCTTGTCAGTAGTTCTTCATTGGTTACCAACCGTAGAGACGAGAATGAAAAGAAATTGAAGCAGAAAAAAATGTTTTGATGAGTGTAGCAGAAAATTGCAAAAATATGTTTGGCAGTCACAGTCGTGGCATGATAATTAAAAGAAGGCATTATGAACTGCAAAATTTCCAGAGTTTGTGATGGAATTATTATATTAATAATCCATTACTTAAGACGGAAGCCAGTATTCCTCTTTGCACTGGCTATAATATCTTAGCTCTATGTATAAATTCACAATATTAATCTGTTCCTAAAAGTTTCCTTAGGCAGTGAGTTATCATTTATTGATTATGTTTAACACTTTTGGGGAAATTTGCACCGGTAAGAGCCAATTGCTAGAAACCCCAGAGTGGTTAACAACTGCAATAAATGAAAAAGAAAAGGAAAAAGGAAACATGCAAAACCTGGCACCACATCTTTCTATCTGTTTAAAATGTGGATGAAATGGTCAGCTACATCAGCTTGTTATATTTAGATGTTTCCTAATCTATCTCAATTGTGGATTATCCTGGATCTTGGCCTAGTGGTTAGGGCATAGAGCTTGGAATCATGAGGTTCTGAGTTCAGACACCCCACTCCCACAGACTGCTACTCTGGGTCTCTGGGCAAAGTCCCTTAAGCCCACAGTGCTCCCCGGGCGCTGACCAATGGCAGCCCACTGCTCCCCAAGGGGATGGATTAAATACAGATAGTTAATTTCGTTGCTCTCTGCTTGTGACAGTGTAATGACAATAAGAAGCTGGGGGGAAAAAAAATGACTTCAGCATGAAGCCACATCAATCTTTTGCTCACATTAAGCATATCATTCTGAATATATATCTTAGAATGGAGTAGTGGTTATCCATATTTATTTGTGTTTTTTAGAACCTGGCTACCTTTTCCTTTTTTTCTATAATGGGGCTCTACACACTGACCTGTCGTTTAACACCTGTGATGAACAGGGATGGTGTAGGTCGGTCTCTTGAATATTGATATAATAGTGATCCTTGAAAACACAGTTCCTCCTTTTAGTCACAAGTTTAATGTCCTTTAGTGCATCCTTCGCTTGGTTCCACAATGGTATTTTAATGTATATAGCAATCAGTCTTCTATCTTGTTGCATTTTTATATTGATATGTGTGATCAGGGAGAGAAATGTCAGGGTGAGGAATCCTTTTGATATCTTAATTTAGAATTTAAACTGCTTATAAGCCTTTTTGATGACAAGTCCTCATTGAGCATTATGGCTCACCATTGCAGGCATACATTTGTGTGAGGGACCACCCCAAGTTTGATCTTTATTGATCACAATCTTTGACTGGAAATCAGCAAATGCAAGTTTCAGTCCCTGCTTTGTGAGTATGCGAGCTGCTCCAAAATGACCCCAAATCCAAGGTTCAACAATCAGTTAGAACCATCTTTCCAACACCCTAGAGTACTTTTACTCATAAGACTATGGAGTTTAATCCCTTGATAGACCTGATACTCATCTATATGTTCTTTAAAAAACAAGTGAATTTTCTTGGTCTGCTGCTCCTCAGTAACCTTGCTCTGCAAGCTGGATTGTCGCGAGATCTAAATTTTCAGTCTCACAACAAATCCATCTCAAGACTCCTGCTAATACGTCCATCTCGTAACCACCAAGGGATCGGACCAATGACATGCCAGCAGTGTTTTTTGGGGCGGGACATGTAGCAATGATGACAGTCAGAAGGGCTTTTGCTGGGGCAAAATGAACATGGCTACGCTAGAGGACTCACTTATCGATACAGCAATTGACTCAGTTTTAGCTAAAATAGCGACAATTTCTGATTTAAAAAAGGAGAAAAGAGAAGCCCTTTGTTCATTTGCAGATGGGAAAGATGTCTGTGCTTTTTTTGCTACAGGACATGGAAAAGGTTTGATTTATCAGCTTAGTCCGCTAGTTGTGAAAACACTCCAGAGTTGTGATTGGATGAAAGTGTATTATGGAAGGGGGGTACTTGGTGGCACGTCACCCAATCAGCTCAAAGTATTGTGCTAAACATCCCTAATTTTCATGGACAGGCAGCCATCCCAGATTGATAAAGTAGAACTTAACTCAGTTCTACACATATGTAAATGTATGTTAATCCCTCTATTGTCCCACAATGGTGAAATTCGTTCTATGCATTTTGACCCATCCCCTTGGGGAGCAGTGGGCTGCCATTGTTGGGCACCTGGAGAACAACAAGGGGTTAAGGGTTTTGCTCAGGAGGCTGAGCAAAGGCCGTGGGGATCGAACCGGGTACTTGCAACCTTCTCAGAGCATTAAGGACACTGCTCTAACCACTAGGCCAACACTCCCCGCCATATCAGTCTACTGCCAGGTTTCCTCCTCAGACCTCCCTCAAGGTCTTAAAAAGACACTTAAGAAATAGTTACAAATCTAAGTGACTAAATATACCATTCTTTATTTCATGCAATTCGTCCTACTGGCTATAGCAATCATCAAAAGACTTCTAAATTTGGAGTCTCAGATCAAATAGGCATGTTTCAGTTTAGTAATTTATTCAGCTTCACTTTTTTAATTAACTTGCAGTTGTAAAAGGAAATGTTTTAAAGTTCAGTCTACCTATAGCTAACCATTTTGTATTATTCTTCCATCAATTTTTAGATGTTGTTTAGCTCTTACTAAGGTTTTGGCAAAAAGCACCAATTTCCACAAGATAACATTCCAAGCATTTGCAATTTTTCTGTTTAATAAATAGTTCTTGTAAAGCAATTTCAACATTTCAGAGCTTAAAAATAGTCACAGACAGTTTAGAGTATATAACTTTGCATTTCCATGTTCATTTCAAATGTTGGTCAGACTGGTCAGATTTCCTTCATATATATCATGCCGTAGCCAAGCTGGTATTTGACACTTGTCCTTTTTGTCGATTGAATAATGACGGAGGATATGGCAGCTATTTCAGAGGTGGGGGCTGTTTAAAGACTGGAGCATACCTCGAAAGAATAAAATTAAATAAAAATATAAAGTTGCCAACATGCTTCATGGCTGTCTTCAGAACAAAACAGATGCGCTATAATTTATGGGCACTTTCTGTGATTGGAGGAGAGAGCTTAGAATCGATCTGGGACCTCTCTCTTTCACCTGTTAAGAGCTTTCCTTGTAATTGGTCGCTGCCATCATGGCTACTGCCAAATCTGCGGTCTCCTCTGTTACACAATAGTATGTTAGAGTATGTGTAAACTGTGCCTATTTTTCTTCTGCTCTGACTATTGATTTTTAAATGAAGTATCAAAGAAAATCAATAGTAATCAACAAATAGTAGGCAACACACAGTAGTGTCAGATCCCAGGGCAGAGCTTAATCATTCTAGATGTCTGTCAAAACCCAGGGACAAAGGATACACAAAAAAGTTGGGAACCTGGTTAGAAATGGAAAGTTAAGTTGGATGAGCCATTTGTCATTATAAAAGAAGTAAGATAAGGAGAGGGGATTGCAGGCCTTGGATACACAAATCCAAACACCTTTGCTTTTCTGTCCCTCCATGCTCTTCCTTCATTTCCCCGGCCTGTGGCAGATCATTCACCCATATTTTGGGGCAATTCATGTAAAAACATTACAGTTTCCCTCAGGCTAGAGATCAGGTTACACCAAAAACAAGGTTTTTCCAAAGGAATCTGTCAAAAACACTTAATCATTCCCTAAGTGAACTGTGAAGCCAGTTGACTAACTGCCACTCAACATCAACACATAGTCATCTGTCAAATTCACATGTCTTCATACCTAAATGTTGAGGTGATCTTAGATTCAAACAAGTGAATAACTATGACCAAACCCTATATCAGTAATACATATTGTTTATTTTCTCTTGCCATGTTATACTCAGGAAGTTTAACAGTTGAACCTTTACCTTACATATACCTTACCACCATATAAAAAAATAAAATATGTATTTTTGTTTCGTACTGGATTTATGAAGCATGGTTTACTGACTTTGTTCAGGGATGAGATGCTGGATTATTGTAATTCTTTACTATCAGGAAGTCCACAAGCTGTAGTAAAAGGCCTTCAACTGATAAATAACCAAGCCCCATCTTATATCAGAGATATGATTGTTCCTTATTTTCCCACAGTAACAGTGCACTTCAGAATCTTTTTTTAAGTAGAATGGGAGGCAGATATTTTAGTTATCAGGTTTCTCTCTTGTGGAACCAACTAACGGTTTTAGTCCGTGAGGCAGACACCATGTCTACTTTTAAGGGTAGACTTAAAACGTTCCTTTTTTATAAATCTTAATTTTAAAAATCGAATGATGTTTGCAAGTCACTGGATGAGTAGAGAAGCAGGAAGAGGTAGAGTGAACATCCCTATCCATTGGTAATCCACATGCATCTCACCTCCATGTTGCTGTGTTAATCTTGCATGTGCATGCAGTGCACACATGCTCAGTATTTTGGCCGTGATTCAGGTGTTTGATTCTGTAGCAGTGTCACTATCCGCCTTTATTGGAACAGCAGTTATGTCATTGTTCTTCTTGAAGACTAGGCCTCAAATAATGAGGCACCTAATAAATCCAGCAGATGTGAGCAATATGGCAATATCTGAATTAGGTAGCAGTTTTAATTTCTTCAAGCACCAAGACAGCAGCTAAGAATATGACTTGAAACAGAGAAAATGTTTCATATATGAATTATTTCAGTTAACAGTTAATTACTTCAAAACTTGAAGAACAAGGTCAGAGTAGAGAAATAGCTTCACAATTAGGTTCTCGAAATTTCTTTTTGATTCAGAAAAAAAAAAAAAATTCCATATCTCAACTCACGACTGTAGCTGATTGACATGTTTCTTTCTCTTCTTTTCAAGAATTGGCAACAGATTTCAGCTGAAGTTATTTTCTCCATGCAATTTAAATTATAACAAACTGCTCATGCTTCTTAGAATTCCTATCTTTTTTTTGGGTCTGCATGGGTCCCTGCTTTAAAAGTAGGGGGCCTTACAAAGACAATTAACTTAATTTCACAATTATATTGTCAAAGTAATATGCAAAAAGCTGGTCATTTATTAGAGGGATTTAAATCAAAAGTTTCACCATGATTACTCAGAAAAGGAAATAATTTTTACACTTTGTTTTAAACAAAAAAAAAAAATCCCAAAAAATTAACTATCATTTTATACAGGTTTGTCTTTTTAATCACCTGTCTTTTTTACCATCAAAAATGAACTTCTTGGTTGGATAAAAATAAGTTTCAATCTAGATCTGCCTGGGTATACATGATTTTGCCCTAATTGTAAGAATGGTTGGACTTTTCTCCTATTAAATTAGTTATGAATCATTTAAATGTGGGAAAATGATCTGGTTAGTTTTAGAGAACAGTTTTTTTCAAAAAGGAGATATTTTAGAGGCTTCTCTGCCTTTTAGTCAATGACAAAAATTAGAACAGTGCACTATCATTGTTTTTACCTCATGTAAGACCCCATAGGTAGTTTATTAAACCTAACTGTTTGTATTTATTCATAAAATCATCTGTGTATTTTACTTGCAAGCCAACAAAACTTTCTGAATAATCTGTTAAAATAAAACATCAAGATGTTGTATGTCGACAACAGCAAGTGATCCAAGTCGATTCAACTGCAATGATTAATAAAACACTTTACTTAGTGAATGGACAAAATGGATAAAATTCTCATTTTGACAATAGATTGTTCAAACATTCAAACAAAATACTGATATATGAACAAGAGTTGCATTCATGAGTTTCGTTGATCTCTGAATGCCTGAGGTTTGTTTTCTCAGTAAATATGATTAAACAATGACTATTTTTTAGTTTAAGTCACAAGAGTATTTTAAGTGAAGTACAATTAAAATAAGTACCAAATGCAAATTTTATCATTAGTGCTGACTGCAACCTTAGAGCCTATTTGTTTCAATCTGGAAATCTCTAAATTATCTAAATATGATGAAAAATAAATAACAACAAAAAAACATTTTGTACTTTACTGTTTTCTTTCAGTTTTGCACTTTGTTTTAAAAGTCTATTCTCATAAGTTTTTATCATACCAGCAATTTTATTTAGAATTTGTTGTGATTCAATGGTATTTTTTCAATGACAATTAGGATTTAATTAGAATCATTAATGGTCTATTTGGGGACACTGAAGGCAAAAAACATTATCAAGAAGCTTTCAGTTTATCTGCTCATTTTCGTCAGCAAAGTGTACTCTTTTGTAAACACACCTGCACTACCTGTATCTCAGTAGGTTTTGAGTCACAGGTAGAACAGGACTTTTCATTTCACGATTGCGTGGTGATCAGATCAGTTGATTTCTTTGTGAGACTGTGGGATATGGGCAAGTAAACATTCAGAGTAGAAAGGATGAAGTTACAAAACAACTCCCAGCTGAGCTGATACAATCAAAATGCTTGTTAATGCTGGAATAATATCCTGTGCACTGATGGTTTGATATCAAGGTACCTCCCGGCCCTTCTCTGTGAAATTGATAGAAATGTATTAAGCACTAACACAAGTCTTATTCTTCAAATAGGTTAATCAAGCCGCCAGCTTTGTCACATATAATTTTGTTGAAAACAAAGGAAAACAAGCTTAAATGGTTTCTTTACAGCATTTTATTTGTTTTTGCTTTTCTAAAAAAGAAATACTATATAGTTCCTAGCATAAGTGTCATTTAGCATGAATATTTATTTTGTCTTCTTATTAAATTGATTCATTTTACAGTTGGTGTCATGTCTTCACAGTGTGATGACAAATCTGGAAACTGCAGCTTATTTTGCTGCCAGGTAATAAAAATATTTTGTATTTTGTGTTTTGCTTGTTTTTTAAGAAGTAGAAAGAATAAATAAATAAATAAATAAATAAATAAATAAATAAATAAATAAATAAATAAATAAATAAATAAAAGATGTTTCAAACCCAATTTTTACTAGTAGACATTTAAAACCAGACTCGATTTTAATGCTAATTTGTTCTTTATTGTGCAGCTTTCTTCTCTTATTATTACAAGTTTGTTCTTTTGAATAGATGGATGGAAGGTTGGATAGATAGATAGATAGATAGATAGATAGATAGATAGATAGATAGATAGATAGATAGATAGATAGATAGATAGATAGATAGATAGATAGATAGATAGATAGATAGATAGATAGATAGATAGATAGATAGATAGATAGATAGATAGATAGATAGATAGATAGATAGATAGATAGATAGATAGATAGATAGATAGATAGATAGATAGATAGATAGATAGATAGATAGATAGATAGATAGATAGATAGATAGATAGATAGATAGATAGATAGATAGATAGATAGATAGATAGATAGATAGATAGATAGATAGATAGATAGATAGATAGATAGATAGATAGATAGATAGATAGATAGATAGATAGATAGATAGATAGATAGATAGATAGATAGATAGATAGATAGATAGATAGATAGATAGATAGATGGACCCACTATTTTAGACACAATATTTATTTGGATATTTCATTTTATACACAGAGATGTATGAGGGTTTCCAAAAAAACTTTTGTTTTGCCACGTTTTCTTCACAGTTTCTGCCTCTAATAAATTCAGACCAAATCCCAGTCACTCTAGATAAATGCTTTTCACCTCGGTTTAGTTTGAATACAAACAGGGAAAAAGGCTGTGCTTGGCCACACCTCAAGCAACACTTTAAAAGTAAATTTAAGGTGTACCTAAAATGCCATTTGTGCCAAGTTTCAAGGTTTAAGCTTCGATGCCTGCCCCCTCAACCACCCCTCCCCCTCTGCATCCACCCACCTAACCACCAGAGCCGGCTGCTGTGCCAGGCCTCCCTCCAGGCTGCAGTACTGCAAAAGCGACAACATAAGGTCCATTCTGTTCCCTGTCACTCACAGCCCCAGGCCCACTGTTAAATGGAAAAGGCTTTTAGAGGCTGTAAATGGGGAATGGAGGGAGAGCAAGGTGGGTCACAGTGGACATGTCGAGCTTTGTGTGTACGTGTGTGTGTGTTTGCTCATGTGCCAAGCACAGACACACTGTAGTACATGTGGATTTTTTGGTGTGCGTGTTGTTCTGCATGTGAACAGACTAACATCAGGGCGTTGAAAGGATTTGTGCGTAAATGAGGCTGGATTAGTCTGTAAATTAGTCTTCCAGTGTGGCCTGTGACTACCCAAAGACCCGCAGTGTTTTACTGTTTCACTGCTGATTCTTTGTCTCTCTTTTAATCACTAACAATGACAGCCTTTGTCTCTGGTATCTCAGAATGCACACACATTATTATTGCAGATTATAGTTGGACCTGTTGGATTCTATTCATTTTTGTTGCACATTGTTCAAGTGTACTAAAATTAGTTTAAATGTAAAATCCATTCTCAGATGTTATAATAAAATATGTCCCCTGAGAACCATGTTCTCGCTTGGTCAGAACAGATGAAGAAAAAAAAAAAACCCACTGAGTGCATGATCTGCAGTGTTTTAAAATAGACGGTCAGTATGTCTATACCATTGCCTGATAAACAGCCTAAAGAATCCAGTCTGGCAATGATCTCTTTCTGACAGACACTGTGCCATGCAAAGAGGTGATGTTAGGACAGCCGTGATTAATTAATTAGTGGTTGTAATATTTATTAGACATGGTTCATAAGGGCTACTAATAATACATCACTGTGCAATTGGTGCAAAGTTACAGAAGCATTTTGTTCCACTACACACACAAAATGTGATGCATTTTATTGGGACTTTATGAGGTAGATGCATAATAATGTTTTGGAGGAGAAAGGATTTATTTTTTTAACATTTCATTAGTAAACCACCAAGATGAAGATTTGTACGTTTTGTATTCTTTTCCCTTAACTCTGATACCCTCTACCAGTTGCCTCTAACAGTTTTTATATTATATATTTTTGGTTATATTTTTCTACGTATTTTTTGTTTATCCTCTGTTGCCCTCTTGTGTCAGTCTCCATCTCCCAGCTCCATTCCAGATTCTTCTGTCCACACCTGCTCCCAATCTGCTGATAAGCCTGGTCTTTATTCAGTGAATCATTTTTACACTTTTAGATTGCAGTATGTTTTACAATACTGTTTTGCTGGTTCATTGTTTCTCTGCTCCTAAAGTGTGTTTTCCCTGATGTCTCCTAGATTTTGGTTTTCTTTATTTTTGTTGTTTTTGGATTTTTTTGCCGCAGTTTCCACCTTTTTGATTTACAGGTGCTGGTCATAAAATTAGAATATCATGAAAAAGTAGATTGATTTCAGTAATTCCATTTAAAAAGTGAAACTTGTATATTATATTCATACATTACATACAAACTCATATATTTCAGATGTTTATTTTGTTTAATTTTGATGATTACAAATGACAACAAATGAAAATCTCAAATTCATCATATCAGAAAATTAGAATATTGTGAAAAGGTTCAAAATTGATGGCCCCTGGTGCCACACTCTAATCAGCTAATTAACTCAAACCACCTGCAAAAGCCTTTAAATGGTCTTTCAGTCTAGTTCTATAGGCTACACAATCATGGGGAAGACTGCTGACTTGACAGTTGTCCAAAAGACGACCATCGACACCTTGCACAAGGAGGGCAAGACACAAAAGGTCATCGCTAAAGAGGCTGGCTGTTCACAGAGCTCAGTGTCCAAGCACATTAATAGAGAGGCGAAGGGAAGGAAAAGATGTGGTCGAAAAAAGTGTACAAGCAAGAGAGATAACCGCACCCTGGAGAGGATTGTGAAACAAAACCCATTCAAAAATGTGGGGGAGATTCACAAAGAGTGGACTGCAGCTGGAGTGAGTGCTTCAAGAACCACCACACACAGACGTATGAAAGACATGGGTTTCTGCTGTCGCATTCCTTGTGTCAAGCCACTCTTGAACCACAGACAGCGTCAGAAGCGTCTTGCCTGGGCTAAAGAGAAACAGGACTGGACTGCTGGTGAGTGGTCCAAAGTCATGTTCTCTGATGAAAGTAAATTTTGCATTTCCTTTGGAAATCAAAGTCCCAGAGTCTGGAGGAAAAGAAGAGAGACACTTCATCCACGTTGCTTGAAGTCCAGTGTAAAGTTTCCACAGTCAGTGATGGTTTGGGGTGCCATGTCATCTGCTGGTGTTGGTCCATTGTGTTTTCTGAGGTCCAGGGTCAACGCAGCCACATACCAGGAAGTTTTAGAGCACTTCATGCTTCCTGCAGCTGACCAACTTTTTGGAGATGCAGATTTCATTTTCCAACAGGACTTGGCACCTGCACACAGTGCCAAAGCTACCAGTACCTGGTTGAAGGACCATGGTATCCCTGTTCTTAATTGGCCAGCAAACTCTCCTGACCTTAACCCCATAGAAAATCTATGGGGTATTGTGAAGAAGAAGATGCAATACACCAGACCCAACAATTCAGAAGAGCTAAAAGCCACTATTAGAGCAACCTGGGCTATCATAACACCTGAGCAGTGCCACAGACTGATCGACTCCATGCCACGCCGCATTGCTGCAGTAATACAGGCCAAAGGAGGCCCAACTAAATACTGAGTGCTGTACATGCTCATACTTTTCATGTTCATACTTTTCAGTTGGCCAACATTTCTATAAATCCTTTGTTTTTATTGGTCTTCAGTAATATTCTAATTTTCTGATATGATGAATTTGAGATTTTCATTTGTTGTCATTTGTAATCATCAAAATTAAACAAAATAAACATCTGAAATATATGAGTTTGTATGTAATGTATGAATATAATATACAAGTTTCACTTTTTAAATGGAATTACTGAAATCAATCTACTTTTTCATGATATTCTAATTTTATGACCAGCACCTGTATTTAAACTGCAAGATACTACTTCAGCTTCAGCTTCATTTGGGTCCTCCAAAACCTCCACTCAACCTGACAAATAATGTTTTTCAGCATTATTGCAACCACATTAGTACTAGTTGATTGTATGAAACTTAAAATTATTTTAGGCAATTTTGATTATTAATCCTTAACCATTTCCGTTGATTGAATATCAATGGCAAAAAATAAGGCAAACTAAATCCTTTAAAAAAAAAAAAAAAAAAAGCATTTTGCTCATTTAAATTTAGATCTAGCTTTATGGAGATGTATTGATATTGTCTTCAAGTTCCCACAAAGCCTCATTTCTTTAATTTTATTTTTAATAGCCTTTTGAAGTAAAAAAAAAATCCTGAATTGTCTAAATTAACATAACATTAATATGTATTAAGTAGAGCAACATTAAGTGCTTTTGAGCTAAAATATCCCTCACTCGGATTTTAAAACATATGTGCTCACGGTAAAGTAGACATAAAAATATGACTTGAAGGAATTTCATTTCTTGTGCTAGACCCTCTTCCTATGTTGTCAACTGCAGACTAAAGTGTTTCAGTCTTGTAGACTGACCGCCATAGGCCATCTAATAAGCACTGTACATTTGCTCCATATAAGTTATGAATCCTGTACTTTACTTGCAAAATAAACAACTGTGGTTCTCATTTAATAATAGTGTATTTTAGAATTGACACAAATTAGTATATAATCAAATTAAAGTGCATTTGCTTAGACTCCAAGTTCTGTTGTTTTTGCTTTGAATCTAATCATGATAGTTTGACAAATGCATTTCTTTTGTCTTTCACTGTCTGCTTTTCTTTTTTCTTTATTTAAAGAAAAAACACTGTGGTTTCATAACCCCTGAAATAGTTGAGTCATTTAGTCAAAATATAATTACCATTAATAGAGATGATGAGGAAACTTCCCCTGTCATGCCTGAGGCATGGAGAAAGATAGTTTGGGAGAAACTTGGGGAATCAGTTCATCACATGTTTGCAGCAGTGCCATTGGTGTTTGGTATTTCTAATTCTCTCTTTACTGGTCATGCAATCATATCCATTTTAGTGTTTTTTGCTGTGCTGTTGGGCAGCAACAATTAAAACCTTTTTTTTTGTGTTATACTTTTTGCTGTTGTGAGGTGATTGGTATTAATACATTCTATTAATACTAATCATTTTGCAATCAAATAAATACAGATAAAAGCCTAGCTGTAAAGGGTATTTATTCCTAATTTCTCATTAGGCTGCTGGTGGTGGAAGTATATTTGGCATGAGAAAATGATGGATTAGCTTCAGTGTGTCATGCTGTTGTCAGCGGTAAGGTTGATGATCATCAGCTGAAGGCTCTCACCTGTCACCACTGAAGCAAAGTTTGGGGACTGCTGGCGCCGGCACAGTCTAAACAGGAGTCAGCCCTCTCTGCCTGAACAGGTCCGCTTCAAAGAAAGCTCCTCACAGGGAGGGTAAGAGAAACAGAAGTTCAGTTAGGATTTTCACAACCACAGGGCCACCTTGATCTTTTTGTGCATTTTCCCACATCTTTTTCATGCATTGCTTGAAAAAGCCTGTGTCCTGTTTACAAGCTTAAGAACTTATAACACCTTGTTTGTCCTATTTCCAGGCTTTAAACAACTATTTGGAAGCCAAATGTGTTGTGCTTTGTGTATGAAGCTGATATTATTTGCTGGTGTGTTAATAGGATGAACTCACTGATAGGTGCTGTGTGTGGCGTCAAACTCTAAGACAGATACCTCCTTTGGCTTTGTCTCCAGCATGACCCTTAAAGGTTCCACTTCTTGCTCCAGTTCTGGTGTGTGTATATCTAAGCTGGACGTGATAGCAGAGAAAAGCCATCTGTTTAGCTGAATCTGTGTACTTGATATCCCCTCATTCCCTGTGGCTGCCCTGCAGATGTTTTAGTTGTTTTTAAGCACCACTTTGTTTTCGATTCCTCCTCATCTGTTTTGAAATGGAGGGATTAGGTTCCATTCACTATTGGACATTTGAAGAAGTGTAAGTTAAGGCCACGTGTTGCACCCATGCCATAAAACCATCTAACCTTTCAATTCATTTTGGGGCACCATGCACAGCACAACTTTGAAATACAGGATGTCATTCATCCAGGAATAGAACTGTAAGGTTTACTGATGACAGTGGGATAGATGCAGTAAGATCTTCTTCTCATTGGATTTAGATTAAATTATTTGCAGTCAGTTCTAAATACTTTGTGATTTGTCATACCTAGATATGAAAATCATAAAGTACTTATCTCTTTTATTTATGGTATATGTCATTTTGGCTTGTATGGAGTTTTACTATTTAAAAGTCTGACTTTATTACTGTCCTTTAAAATGGACAGTAATCATTCACTATATGTGACTGTATTTAAAAGCTTTTCTATGAACAGCAACACTTTGCTACCAGCAGTCTATCAAAAAGATAAAGTTTTTGAGAAAGACCAAAACAAAACCTGCTGGTTCTGAAAGTTCTGTTAGCTGAAAATCTGACAATGAATGATCAACCTAAAGGTGAAGCAACACTCATAGGGCTTAAAAAGCGCATTTATTCATATTAAAAAACTTTTAGTTTTGGTGTTTTGATCTGGTTCTTGTGTTTCGTGTACTATATAACCATTAGTTTATACATGTACAGATGCAAAATGTGTATCTAGAAGAGGTGCAGAAAATTTAATTCATGACATAGCTTTAAAAAAGGAAGCAGGATATTAAAGAAAGACCACTCTCTTAAAAGGACAAATGTGAACAAATATAAGGGGAACAAAAAAAAGGCTAATGTCCGACTTTGCGGGTTGTAGTTTTAAAAGCTCCTCACTGATAGTTAAGAGCAGTTGCTATGGAGGTCTTATTGTCAGCAGGCATTAAGCCATGCCTATGGTTAGATAAGGTTTAAGAACAGAGTGTACTAGAGGCACATTATGAAGTTTATTAGTATTTTAGCAATAGTTACAAAGTTTAACAAAAGGTGATAAAAGCTGAATTGGTCTAAAGCTTCTGCACTAACTCTCACTATTTATGGTTAACTAAATTCAGCAGCAGTTAGTTTTCATATTGCAATCTAAAATATTGTACAGTCTTTTAAATATACTTTAGTTATTTATAATGGTTTAAATCAAACAAATTATATTTTGTGTTTTTTTTATTTCAAATTTGCTTAATGTTTAATAAAGAATATAAATATTTTAATTTGTTTAACCCTTAATATAAGTCTACTTAAAAAATAGCTAAATGGTTATTTAAAGCTTGAGGTACAGAGATACCAAGTGTCCTTTTGAAGTCAAGGATTTCTAATTTCAAGAGCCAACCTAAAGTAAAAGATCAAATTAAGTTGTAAAAAAATATTTTGACTTCACTGACATGTGGAACGAGACTGAATCATTTAATTCTGCTAGTTTGATGAAAAGAGTGATTGGGCCATGTTGGACTGTCTCACTGCATGATGTTGCATCTTGTTTTTTTCTGTCTATACATAGTGTTTTTAATGTAGAAGGAATAAATCAACTTTCCATGAGAGAATATAATATCTTTTAGGCTCAGGAGTCTTTCAAAAATTCTAACACCTCAGACTTCAACCATCTGCTTTTTGCTATCTTTCTTTGAAGGAAACAAGTAGACATGATGAATCCTCTGGCATCTGTCGGATCCAGTTTATCTTCCTTAGAGCCTCTTTACCTCAGTGTTAGCAGGATCTCAGTGAACAGTCTTATCTGCCAAAGTCCAGGAGGGGTTATCAATCCTGACCTGTCTCATGCTCTGGAACCGCAGACCTCACACAGACTGGTGGAAAGAGGATATGTTTAAGTTTTAACTTATTTCTTAAATTGAAAGAGCTTTAAAGCAAAAACAGGTACATAAAATGTCTATACTACAGGTAACTTTTAAACCCTGTATTTTTTCCAGCCACTTTCTGTTTCATTGATTTTGTCAGACAGGTTTGTTTTTATTAAAATTCCCCTTACAATATCTGAGCTTAGCTTAGCTCTCCAGGTACAAATTAGTCAATTGTTATTCTTGTCAGAGAGGGGGTACGAAGACCACACTTGCCCCATGTGTTTTGAGTTGGCCTGAGTGGTGAGTAGGGCAGTTAGTGTTGACTCTTCTGGTGAAAAGTGGCCTTGATCCATCTCTGCATGGTCACTTCCAGGTCAGGCTGTAGGCAGAGTCGATGCAGGGCGTGGAGGGGGGAAAGCAGGATATCAGAGACAGGCCAAATAAACAAACCCGTCAGCCGTAGCACGGCTCTCTGACCTCTGCTGTCCCATCTGTTTTCTTATCTACACTGCTGCTAATACTGAGAACAAGTGACACCTCACTCTGGCGAACACTGACTGATTTCCCTCTACTTAGCTGCAGAAATACACTGAGTTAGTATACAGTATTGTATGACATGGAATGAGAAAATCCTCCTTAGGTTTTTAAAATGTTTGTAATGCGAATATACTAAATTACTTTAACTGGTTTACTTCTATCTTGAAGAGAAATACATAGTTGTCCCTTGTAGACCTCTGCAAAGCAGAAGTCATTTTTAGCAGCTGGTGTGGCCTCCAAATGAAAGAAATCATAGTTGTAATAAATGAGTGGTCGTATAGAAGGTTTTGAAAGAGAAAATAATAGCAGAAAACACCAGCTGACAGTAACATGATGTGCAGCCAGTGGCACAAAAACCTTGTTACTCCTGTTTCCACCCTTTGTACCTTGTCAGGAAGGTCAGACAAGATAGATTGCTATTGTGTTTATACCCAGACACTATAGTCCATCCTTTTCTCCACCCTCTCTCCAGCTGCTGTTTTAGAATTGACAGAAAACTTGCTAAGAACGTCCTGCATATGGAGGGGCGGAGTGGATAGGACGTTGATGGTGCCAGTCAAATTTCAGAGGAGGAGTAGGAAACTTTTAAAGATTGTCCCAGGGGAGCAGAAGGAAAAGTCTAAAGAGTCAGACTAGTGATAGTTGCAAAGATGTTACAGGCGGAGGTTTGTGTTGTCTGCAGTGTGAAAAGATGGGTGCAAGGGTGGATGAAAGGGGGGTCTATAACAAGCTGTCACACGGCAGGAGAAATCTGCTCCAGTTAGTCACATCTGCCGATGGGCACAGGGACGATGCCTGAGGGCTGCCAAGTCAAAGGTCAAAACATGGCCCTGCAGAGCATTCAGATCATATATCAAACCTAGTCAATAAACTGGCTGCTGTCGATGTTATAGACACCAATAAGGGTGTCTTCTTTTCTACATACATCCTTTAAAACAATATCACTATGAATTACAGTTTATTTGTTTTATTTTCATTTAAAGACCTGCATATAGTCTTTGATGAACTGAAATACAAAGTGCTTCCACTAAAACAAAACCAAAAGCCCCTGACAAATGATGGTTGAGCCTCAAATTGTGAGAACATGCACTTCAGTATGTTAGTCTTATTTGTTTTGGCTGGTTAAAATTTGACTTGTTTACTTCTGAGTTAATCTTGTTTGGTATATTTTAGACCTGCAAAACCTGCCAGCCACTAAACGCAGTCTCCCCATTACTAGATAATACTTTGCACTTATTAAGATGTTTTCCTGCAATGGACGCAGCCCCCCTGCTGTGTTAAGGTAACAGACCAATTAGAAATAGCTAATGCATTTTACTTTTGCCTGACGGCCATCTCTCATGTCCTGGAGCCACCTTAACATTGTGTTTGTTTTTTCTAGATTATCTGATCTTGTTCTCCATTTCTACTCATAAGCAAAGAAAGTGAAGAATGCAGCCAGTGCCCCCCCCCCACCAGTTCACAAACCCTCTGGTCTCTCTGACCCCACACTGCTCTACCTGTCTGATAGCTGGGCAAAGCCCCTGACCCCCAAGTGCAGCTCCCCTGGTGACTGGTAATGGTTTATTTTGTGTCAAAGTGCATTTTGGTTTTACTCAGCTCAGACTTGCAGAGCAAATTCAGCAGTTGTGCAAACCAAACCTGTCATGAGCTCACATGTTTACAATGCGGCCATACTATTGTTTGTCACACCTTTCAAATAAAAGGTAGCCAAGATGGACAGTGTTTACAGGATGCCAGGAACTGTGGTTGGAAACTGTGTCTGTTGGTATGGTGTTTGGAGGCTAACTTGGCAGCTGCTGAGCCTATCCGTTCCTGCCCTGTGCAGCCGAAAGGTGGCTGCTTTCACACTTCAGGGTTGCCTTTAAGAACCATTGCCTTGAAGAATGTACAATGAAAAAGTATTGATATTCATTGTGAAGGACCTAGGACTAGAGCTATTGAATACAAGAGTTTTTACAACTCCATTGGCTATAATGGGAAACATTTCAAAGAGCCACAGTGATGCATGAAGCTTAAAGGAATAGTACACCCAAAACATGATTAGCCTTCATTTTCTACTCACCCCCATGCTGAACAACACTCTGGAGTACTTTTTTGATATCTCAAATGCATCTGGAGATCTGGGAGGCTTCTTGCTGTCTGCTGACATTCAAATAATGGAGGTCTATGGTGCCCGAGACAGAAAGGTCCATAAAAGTCCACAAAAACGTGTCAATATTCCTCCATACTGCTCGTCCAATGTAATCCAAGTGTCCTGAGTGGGTAGCATCCAGAATTTACTCGAAACGAAGTCATTTAGAACGTTTTAGAGCCTAAACAGTAGTGTATAGGATTTCCTAATAGCGCCCCCATGCGCACTCACGATTCTACGGAAGCCGGCAGACCAAACCAGCGCATTCAGCTCGGCAAAGAACTCATGCTCTTCCTCAACACTGAAGTCCTCAGACATTTTTCTTTCGTTGTTTCTTTCTTTGCACAGGTAAACAGCACATTTCTTCTTCTACGCTTTCATTATCGGCAGAGCAGACGCTGAATGCGCACTTTCTTCCGGTTTCGTCTGCCGGCTTCTGTAGAATCGTGAGCGCGCATGGGGGCGCTATTAGGAAATCCTATACACTACTGTTTATGCTCTAAAATGTTCTAAATGACTTCGTTTCGAGTAAATTGTGGATGCTACCCACTCAGGACACTTGGATTACATTGGACGAGCAGTATGGAGGAATATTGACACGTTTTTGTGGACTTTTGTGGACCTTTCTGTCTCGGGCGCCATAAACCTCCATTATTTGAATGTCAGCAGACAGCAAGAAGCCTCCCAGATCTCCAGATGCATTTGAGATATCAAAAAAGTACTCCAGAGTTTTGTTCAGCATGGGGGTGAGTAGAAAATGAAGGCTAATCATGTTTTGGGTGTACTATTCCTTTAAGTTAAGCTCCATGCATCGCTGTGGCTTAAGAAGTTAGCTGTCCATACTAGCATTGCCGTAGCGGTTAGCAGAACATGGCAGTAGAAACATATCTAGGTTTCTTTATGTGTCTTTGATCATGTAAACCAAATTTAAACAACAAGAATTACTCATGAGTCAAATGAATATAAATGAAACAGGGTCTAGATAAAAGCACACATTTCGCATGGCTAACAATAGAACTATAATATAGAGAGCCAGCTCTTCTTTGGGAGGCAGGTAGATTGAATGAGATAAAACCTACTTCTTTTTTGTTAATTTGACTTTGTGCGTTGTCGCTTTTGTTTCTTGAACTTTTACCCTGACAACAACGGAATAAATCAAGAATGCACGTTTTGCTATATATTTAGTATTAGCAGTTATCTGAAATGTTGACACTACTCGCAATGACATTTACTTTTCGACTCAGACTGTCTTGCACAGTATTGGGTGGTAATAAACATCGCTGTCTTGGTAAAATAATAGTCTACGAGAAGCTCTTCATCCAGCTATCCATTTTGCGTCACGCCTTATCCCAGTTGGGGTCACGAGGGGTGCTGGTGCCTATCTCCAGCTGTCTACAGACGAGAGGCGGGGTACACCCTGGACAGGTTGCCAGTCCATCACAGGACAAACAACCATTCAGGCAAACACTTGCACCTAAGGAGAATTTAGAGAAGCCAATTAACCTAACAGTCATGTTGTTGGACTTTGGGAGGAAGCCCGAGTACCGGGAGGGAACCCAGGCATACACAGGGAGAACATGCAAACTCCATGCAAAAAGACCCTAGGCCGGGAATCCAAACCAGAACCTTGTAGCTGCAAGGCAGCAATACTACCCACTGCACCACCGAGCATCCCTAGAGGCTCTTTAAATGTAAAAGAAAAAAAAAAAAAACACAAAAAAAACGCAAAAAATATTATTGTAATTACTGTAGCTTTATGTTTTGATTATTGATGTTTGCGCTCTTTTTCATTTTGAAATTATTTACCTATCTTTTTTTCACAAAATATGTTTTCAACAAGACCACAATGCACCCATGCCATTAATATATTCATGACTCCTTACAGCTGTTCTTATAGTCATTTGCTATTACCTTTTTTTTTTTTTTACATATATTCATTTTTCAGTTTGCTGTGTATAAAACAGTTGGACCTTGAAGCAGCTGGATTCAAAACTTGAGGTCATTCGATTTAGCTCCACTCAGCATTTGTTTAGTTATGTTGACAGAAACGAAGTCATTTTCCATCCCCCTGTGTGATGAATGTGCTGTAACAGTAGCAGGTTTGCCCCCTTCTGAAACTCCCACTGCTCGTCCGATCTGATCCCTCTCTGTTTGGTGACCATCTGTTGCCTGAGATCTTACAGAATGATTGTTCACTGCTCCTCCTTCTCCTTCATCATCTGTCCTCTGCTCTCCCATTTCTGCTCCTCCTCCCCTGTAGTTTTCTGTTCCATCCCTCCCTAGGCTTCCTCTACTTCCTCACCCTCAATGTCAGCTAATTAGTGAGGGGAGGTGGTGAGGAAAGGGCAGTACAAAGACCTCATCTGGCCCACCCACTAGCATTTTTTCCACCTTCTCCTTAGCCTTCATGTTTAACTATTAGCCCTGTCTTAGTCTTTTGATTACAGCCTAGAACAGGAGAAGACAAAAGACTGATCAAAGGATACAACAAGCTGAGTTGTGTCACTCACCTTTAGGACAATCCCCTTCCCGTCCCGCCCTGTCCACCTTTTCTATTATTGTCTAGCCTGCTCTGTGTCTTTTATCCAGTTACTGGTCAGTGAAGCAAACAGTCTGTCTTAAAAGATTTTTTAAATATATCTTACCCTTAGATTTCTTCTTGGCTAAATAACATAAGAACTGCTGAGATGTCTAATCTAATCAGCAGGTAAAACCAGGTTATTATATTGGTTCTAACTAAAATATGTACAAAAATTAAGATTGTCTTTGCAAAATTAGAGTGACTTATTGAATAGATTGGGATAATATATTGTAGGTGTTGACTGATTATGACACGTAGGACTCTCCTCTGATGTCATCACCCTAAGCACAGGCTCCTTTCAAGGCTGTGTCCTGAGCCCCCTGCTGTTCACCCTGATGACACATGACTGCAGCCCCAGGTTCACCACCAATTACATTGTGAAGTTTGCAGGTGACACTACTGTGGTGGGCCTCATCAGAGACGACAACGACCAGGACTACAGAGATGAGGTGGAGCAACTGGTGGACTGGTGCAGAGATAACAGCCTGATCCTGAATGTGGAGAAAACGAAACAGATCCTCGTCGACTGAAGGAAGAATCGGCCCAATCACCCTCCACTGCTCAATAACAACTCAGCTGTAGAGGCGATCAGCACCACCAAATTCCTTGGGGTGCACTTCACAGACGGCCTTGCCTTGATTGTATACACCACCTCACTGGTCAAAAGGGCACAAAAGCGCATGTACTTCCTGAGAAGGATGAGGAGAGCCCACCTGCCCCCAGCAATCTACACGACCTTCTACGAAAGCACCATAGAGAGCGTTCTGACCAGTTGTCTCACTTTGTGGTATGGAGGCTGTAGCACCGCAGACTGGAAGATTTGCTTACCCAGTTGTCCAGGAATGATATTAATATAATTAATAAGTATTTCGTGCGCACGTTAAACTTATTGCATGGCCACGAAGTAGTATTTCATGCGCACGAAATACTACTTCGTGGCCACAATTAAAATTTATTTTTTATTTTTTTAATTCATCAGAGGGGCTCCGTAGACAGCTGAACTGTTGAAAAAACTCTAAATCATGTCACAGACTCTGCTTGAAACTGACAATACCAAACCAATGCACTGCAAACTTGCACCAGATTTATTTAATGCTCTGAACTTCGTTTTTTTGTATCATGTTTTTTCTACCACACTGTTTACATTTGATCAGTGCTGCACTTCAAGAAATGCAAAGGTCCCTATGTCCTCCAGAACTCTAAAGCTATAGCAGCATAACTATAGAGATAGCTCAGGATAACCCGTGCCACTCTAACTATAAGCTTTATCAAAAAGGAAAGTTTTAAGCCTAGTCTTAAAAGTAGACAGGGTGACTGGCTCAAGGACTCAAACTGTTAGTCAGTTCCACAAAAAGTTGTTATTCTCATACGAGATGGGTTTTTGCCAAAATCTTACCAGCAAGTATAAATGGAGTTTCTAAATTACCTTCAGGTGTTAGTGCATGCATAAATTAATTGCGACGGATTGGCAACCGGTTCAGTAATATCCTGCCTTTCGTACACTGACAACAGCAGATTTATTTTGCATTTTTACATTAGAAATTGTTTGACCCTTTTTTAGCCTTATCAATATATCTTGGGGATGAGGGATTGATGCCGAAGAGACACTGCAAGTAAATGCAATCAGCTGGGTTTCTTTTGATAGAAACCTTATAACCATATATCATAGTTGATACTCGGTTTTTGAGGTCTCTGCATCATCACTTTGATACTTTAATTCTTGAAATATCTGGATGTGGTCAGGCTGCCTCCACTATGGTGGAGTTGTCTGCCACCGTAAACCTCATCTCAGCTATAATAAAACAGATTACAGTATGTTATTAAAATTGATATCTATTTCTTTATAACTTTACCTTTTACTTCAGAATGTAGTAGGATTTAAGGCTTCACATATCAGACTGCTGACATGGTGGACTACTTTGGTGATCAAATATTTTTTTAATATCTGACATTTAGCAGCAAACAATCAAATCCTGACATTCCCATAAAGAGTAAGCTGCAGTTGTTTGATGAGGCTCCTTCATGTAACTTATTTTCATGTGTGATCACTTATTTGTAATTTTATTAATTGCTGCAAAGATAAGACTGTCTTTAGAAACTCTTAACTATGTTTTTTTTTCTTTTTGAATATACAATGTAAACAATTATTGTTAAACTGAAAAATAAATCTGTGGAAGAAAATTTGAAGCATATGGTCTGAATTCAAAGTTGAATACCCTCATGGAATCCTGCCAATGGGCTTGTTTCTTACCTTGCCAACATGCCATTCTTCCTGCAGCATGATTAATCCTCTGGGTGATTGAAATGATGGCCAGGAAGTTAGTTGGATTCAGCTGAAAGGAAAGTTTGCTGTGTTTTTATCTGAAATGTGTTGGGACTTGCATGATTTTGGAACAAAGCACCCACACAGTGAGGATGGCATACTGTCTCCTTAAAGGAGGCAGACTAGAATTACAACTTGGAAGCTTTGGGAACATTAAAGACGAAACATGGCTATTATCAACAAACTTTCCACAACAACAAAATGTGAGCAGTACTGTAAAAGAACATCCTTTATATGACATTGACAGTATTTGTGAGTGTCAGAACCACCAGTAGAAAAAGAGAGAAAAACATCCAATTGTTGCAACTGTTCTAAATTATGGAATTTAAAGATTAAGGATATATTAACTCATAAACTTATTCATCAAGGTTTAATGCCTCTTTAGTGCTTTAATCACCTTGACCTTGATCCTCTGTAGTTATCTGTTGTGCATTGGATCTAGGCGCTTCTGACTGAGAACACTTTGTTGTCTAAGTCTTCAGAGAAGGTTGTTCTTAATGTTCTTAATTTTATGAATTCTTCTTTGTGGAATCATTTCCAGAGGTTTAAGAGGAGTTCCAAGAAGAGAGCCAGCTACTGAAGAAGAGATTGCACTCTCCACATCAGAGTTATAGAAGATATGAATCCTGCTGTAAAAACTCAAGGATTTAAGAAATACAGTTTGTTTTGACAGAACTTCTCCAATAGTTTGTTGTCTGGGTGAAACAGACGTGACACAACAAGGGGTTCAAAGCAGTCCTTTTGTGTCATTGCAATAAACTGTAAATAACCCATAAAACAGGTTTTGAGCGGAATTCAGTAATGTATGCCTGTTGCATTCTAACTAGTCATAGACCCTTTATTACAACTTCAGTAAATCATGTCAGTTTTTGAAAAACAATATGGCTCCTTTAGGGAGAAAATGGGAAACATGATATCTAAGGTTTTGATATGAAAGTGACTGGATACAAAGGACTTTGTTTGCTTATTCATGCATACAGTTTGTTGCATCTTCTCTTTGTCTAAGCATTTCTTTTACCTTATTAGCAGCATAAGGGGGAATTGAATCATTTTATTCCTTTATATCTTATGTTGTGATTTTATACTATATTCAATTACCAGCTACCTGGGAATTTATATTTCAGATACTTTACGATGCTTATTGCCCTCCCAGGTAGGTGTGGTAAATATCGTATTTAATCAGATATTATTTTGGCTGTTATATATTGTTTATGAACACACACCCTACTAGCTGTGTGTAGAACAATAAATGATAAAAAAAAAAAAAAACTATTTAGAAATAAAGCCCATAAAAAAAATACAAATGAAATTAGTCAGGTTTAAGACTGCAATCCTATCAGGTCAAAAAATATAAGAACAAATTATGTAGCTTAAAATTTTGATTTATCGTTACTAATGGATCATAAGGCAAATGTCTTGAAAGGTAAAGGCATATAGCTCTCTCAAAAGTGCATTAACTTCCTTGTTGCAAAACAAACAACAATGTTCAGAGGAGTTGTCCTGGCAAAACTCACAAAAAGCTCTAGAAAAACCTAGAATTTAAGCTGGTTCAATATTTAAAGGTGATCATTATGTCATGATGGGTTCTCAGAAAGAGACCCAAGAATGCAGAACACCACTAAACGGACACAGGGATGAAAAGTTTAACAGTTTATTGTAGCTCAACACACAGAATGTACGGATGACTGGTTCGGGCCTGGGTTCGGGTTTCACCGGAGTCTTGTGGGTTCTAGAGGTTCTCTCGGGAGAGTCACTGTTGGTTCTGGGGAGAAGTTTGTTAGCAGAATCCGCTAGCTGCTTCAGCGTCTCACGTCTAGCTTGATCAGACCTTGGGTTTGGTTCTTCAGCTCTAGTCCAGAGCTGCTTGGAGATTTTCAGTGGATCTTCAGGGTTTGGCTCAGAGGGTCGGCTCGGCAGATTTGCTCTTCCAGAGCTTTCACTGAGGAGGTACAGGTTTCCTGGAAACACAGAGAGAGTAATTAGGATCCAACCAGGATTCAAAGACATAGAGATTACTCTAGGATCAAGGCTTTAGCGCTGACCAACTGGAACAACACTGCGGCGTTGAGGCAAGGTCTGAAGACAGCTTATGTAGGATCCTCTGATGATGTTGACGAGCTGCAGCTGCGCAGGAGGCTCCCTCAGAGGATCCACAGCGGACTCTGCTGGAGAAGGATGGAATCTTCCCCAGCTCCCAACAGTACCCCCCCCTCAACGACCGCCCCTTGGCGGTGCAGAAGAGGTGGATGGGCAGGAACGCTCGTACTCCTCGATCAGAGTGGGGTCGAGGATGTACGAGCCCGGGACCCACTGACGGTCCTCAGGTCCGTAGCCCTCCCAGTCGACGAGGTACTGCCAACCGCGACCTCGTCGACGGGAGTCCACGATGCGGCGCACCGTGAAGGACGGATGACCATCAACTTCCAGGGCGGGTGGTGGGGAGTCGGACGGAGGGCACAGAGGACTCGAAGAGACGGGCTTAATCTGGGAAACGTGGAAAGTTGGGTGGATTCGGAGGGACTGGGGTAACTGAAGGCGGACAGCTGAAGGGTTGATGACTCGAGAGATTTTATATGGACCGATGAATCTTGGGGAGAGTTTTCGAGACATCCCCTTGAGGGGGATGTCTCGAGTGGAGAGCCACACCTCCTGGCCCTCAGAGTACTCGGGAGCGGGACGTCGCTTGGCGTCGGCAAAGCGTTTAGAAGAGGCAGAAGACTGATTGAGTGTGGTGATGGTTTCCCTCCAAATCCTCTGGCAGCGACGGATGTGATGATTTACGGATTGCACCGATATCTCTCTCTCATCTGCGGGGAAAAGAGGTGGTTGATAACCGAGACTGACCTGGAATGGGGACTGACCAGTGGATGCAGAGCGGAGGGAGTTGTGGGCGTATTCAATCCAAGGAAGGAACTGGCTCCAGTCCACGGGGTTACTTGATGTGAGACAGCGGAGGGTGGATTCCAGTTGTTGATTCATGCGCTCGGTCTGACCATTCGATTGGGGATGGTATCCTGATGTGAGGGAAGGTTTACAGCCGAGCGCAGAGCAGAAAGCTTTCCATACCTGGGATATGAATTGAGGTCCTCTATCCGAGAGGATCTCCTGGGGGATACCATGAAGCCGGAAAACGTGTTTGATGAGGAGTTGAGCGGTCTGGAAGGCTGTGGGAAGCTTTCTGAGAGGAACAAGGTGGCAGGACTTCGAGAAACGGTCAACTATAGTGAGTATAGTGGACATACCTCGGGAGACTGGGAGACCGGTGACAAAATCGATGGCAATATGGGACCATGGACGCGAGGGAACAGGAAGTGGTTGGAGCAGGCCGGAAGGAGGTTGGTGTGAGGCTTTGTTGCGGGCACATGTGGGACAAGCCAACACATACTCCTTTACGTCCTTGTGGAGTGAGGGCCACCAGAAACGCCTGGAGATGAGAGCAACTGTTCTACTCACTCCTGGATGAGCGGTGAATTTGGCGGTATGCATCCACTGGATCAGACGGGACCTGACAGATGAGGGAACATAGGATCGATTAGGCGGACCGGTACCTGGATCTGGTTCAGTGGCCAGGGCGGAGTTGATAAGATCCATTATCTCCCAATTGACCATTCCAATGGTACATGAAGGTGGGAGGACAGGCTCAGGTGTCTCTGGATGATCGACGGAGTAGAGACGAGAGAGAGAATCGGGCTTCACGTTCTTGGATCCGGGCCTGTATGAAATGATGAGGTTGAAACGGGAAAAGAATATTGACCACCTGGACTGGCGAGGATTAGCCTGCTTTGTGGACTGGATGTAAGCCAGGTTCTTGTGGTCTGTCCAGACGAGAACCGGATGCTCAGCTCCCTCCAGCCAATGCCTCCATTCTTCCAATGCCAGCTTAATGGCCAGGAGTTCTCGGTCACCCACGTCATAATTCTGTTCGGCTGGAGAAAGCCTACGGGAGAAAAAGGCACACGGATGAATTTTTTGATCTGAGTCTAACCTTTGAGAGAGAACCGCTCCAACCCCGGAGTCGGAAGCATCCACCTCTAGGATGAACTGTTTCGTTGGATCAGGTTGGATGAGAACAGGTGCTCTGGAAAACAAGGATTTTAGTCTTTCAAAAGCAGTTTGAGCCTCGGGGGTCCACTGAAAAGATCGCTTGGTGGAAGTTAGTGTGGTTAATGGAAGGGCGGTTTGACTATAATTCCTTATGAACCGGCGATAGAAGTTGGCGAATCCTAAAAACCTCTGAAGCTGTTTTCGGTTCTCAGGAACAGGCCAGTCCAAAACTGCCTTTATTTTGTCCTCTGATGGTTTTATCTGGCCGCCCTCGAGCACAAACCCCAAAAAGGTGACTGAAGGTTGATGGAACTCGCACTTCTCGGCTTTCACGAACAGTTTGTTTTCCAGAAGTCTCTGTAAGACAAGACGAACATGTTTCTTGTGTTCCTGGAGGTTCTTGGAATAAATGAGAATGTCATCAATGTATACGAAGACAAACACGTTGAGGAAGTCTCTGAGAACATCATTAACTAGAGCCTGAAAGCAGGCAGGTGCGTTAGTTAAACCGAATGGCATCACCAGGTATTCGAATTGACCCAGGGGTGTTTTAAAGGCAGTTTTCCATTCATCGCCCTCTCGTATCCTAAGGAGATGATAGGCGTTTCTTAAGTCCAGCTTGGAAAACACTGTTGCACCCTGTACAGGTTCAAAAGCAGAGGCGAGAAGAGGCAGTGGGTATTTATTTTTAATTGTGATCTGATTCAAACCTCGATAATCAATACAGGGTCTCAGGGAACCATCTTTCTTGCCCACGAAGAAGAAACCGGCGCCCAATGGAGAGGATGAAGGGCGAATTATTCCAGCAGCTAATGATTCGTTGATGTATTTTTCCATTGTTTCTCTTTCAGGCTTGGAAATGTTATACAATCTGCTGCTAGGAAGAGGTGCACCAGGTAAAAGTTCAATGGCGCAATCATATGGTCTGTGTGGAGGTAGGGACGTCGCACTGACCTTACTGAAGACAGGGGCTAAGTCATGGTACTCAGGAGGAACTGAAGAGAGGTCAGGAGAGTCCATCTCCCCCCCACCACTAGGAGGCCCCACCATAGGGGCAGCAGAACGAAGGCAGGTTTCGTGGCACGTAGAGGACCATGATTCCAGAAGACGTTTAGTCCAATTAATGTGAGGGTTATGCTTCTCCAACCACTCGAACCCGAGGACCAGCGGGGAACATGCAGAGGGAAAAACAAAGAAAGTTATAGTCTCTCGGTGGTTACCTGACAGAAGTAGCTCGAGGGGCTGGGTTTGGTGGGTAACTCGATGGAGTCTTTTTCCGTCTATGGCGGACACACTGAGGGGCTGAGAGAGAGGAACGGTTCTAATTTGGAGTTGCTGGACGAGGTTAGAGTCGATTAGGTTACGCTCACAGCCTGAGTCGATGAAGGCGGAGAAAGAGAGACTTTGGTTATCACAGAAGAGGGTGGCAGGCAGCAACAAACGAGGAGATTTTATTGTATTTATTTGGCCCGCCAGACTCCTCAGATCCTCTGGCGGGCCCCGGCTTTTGATTTTGCCGGGCAGGAGGCGATGAAGTGTCCACTCTCGCCACAGTAGATACATAACTTACTTAGGAAACGCCTCTGTCTCTCCTCTGGAGTGAGCCTAGTATGTCCCACCTGCATTGGTTCATAATCCCTCTCCCCCGAAGGAGAGGCTTGAACAGGCAATGGTAGAGGCTGGGGCTTAGACCTCTGAGTGGGCATCTGCTCTGTAGAGGGAGAACACACAGTAACGTTAAGAGAGGCAGGAGAGAAGTTACTCTGCTTCTTTGAACTGTTTCTGGCTCGAATCCTACTATCTAGTCTGATGGAGAGGCAAATTAAATCCTCGAGGGAAGCAGGCTCGTCGAGGGTTGCTAGTTCATCTTTAATATGTTCGTTTAGCGCCATGAAGAAGGCTCCCTTCAAGGCGCTTTGGTTCCATCCGGAAGCTGCCGCCTTAACCCGGAAGTTTATTGAAAAATCAGCCACCGACGAATTTCCTTGTTTAAGGCTGAAAAGAGCTCTGGAGTCAAGAGCCTGGTCTGTTTCCTGATTGAATACCTGGTTAAATTCTGAGATGAAGTCTGAGAAATAGCAGTTTAAGCTTTCGTCAGAAGCAAATCTGGCCTGAGCCCATTCCAAGGCTCTTCCTGTTAACTGAGAGAGAATAAATGTTATCTTTTTTTGGTCCGTGGGAAAACAACCAGGCGAGTTCATGAAAATCAAACGACACTGAAATAAAAATCCTTTGCAATCTTTCATGTTACCGGAGAATTTCTCTGGAAGACTAGGGCGGAACTCAGATGACGTCACAGCCGGTGACCTCGGAGGAGGGACTGGACCCGGAAATGGTAGTGGGGATGGGGTTATGTTAGCATTGGTCAAACGACTAGAGATATCACGGACTAAATGATCTTGAAAATCTATTTGTGAATTTAACTCACTCAGAGTTTGAACTTGTCTGTGGATCTGGGCATCCCGCTCCTCCAGAAGTTGACGGAGATGTTCTGCTGGGCCTTGAGTTTGGCCGCAGTGTTCTGTCATGATGGGTTCTCAGAAAGAGACCCAAGAATGCAGAACACCACTAAACGGACACAGGGATGAAAAGTTTAACAGTTTATTGAAGCTCAACACACAGAATGTACGGATGACTGGTTCGGGCCTGGGTTCGGGTTTCACCGGAGTCTTGTGGGTTCTAGAGGTTCTCTCGGGAGAGTCACTGTTGGTTCTGGGGAGAAGTTTGTTAGCAGAATCCGCTAGCTGCTTCAGCGTCTCACGTCTAGCTTGATCAGACCTTGGGTTTGGTTCTTCAGCTCTAGTCCAGAGCTGCTTGGAGATTTTCAGTGGATCTTCAGGGTTTGGCTCAGAGGGTCGGCTCGGCAGATTTGCTCTTCCAGAGCTTTCACTGAGGAGGTACAGGTTTCCTGGAAACACAGCGAGAGTAATTAGGATCCAACCAGGATTCAAAGACATAGAGATTACTCTAGGATCAAGGCTTTAGCGCTGACCAACTGGAACAACACTGCGGCGTTGAGGCAAGGTCTGAAGACAGCTTATGTAGGATCCTCTGATGATGTTGACGAGCTGCAGCTGCGCAGGAGGCTCCCTCAGAGGATCCACAGCGGACTCTGCTGGAGAAGGATGGAATCTTCCCCAGCTCCCAACACATTATTATTCATTCAGCAATATTTGCATAGCACGTTCAGATGTGTCTAAGGCTGAACCTTTTGGATGTCATACAATCACACATCACCCCATCATCCCATTTGTAGTGCACAGCCTTTTGTTGTTTTCCAGCATATGCTTCAAGAAAAATTGATGTAGCTTATATGTGATCAGAAGACAGTTTCTTTATCATAATCGATGTTGCCGCATGAATGCTGGGAGTGAGGGGTTGATGTCCAGTCAAGGACACAATACAAACACGTGTCTTCTGTCCATATATGCTTACCCAGGGGGAGCAAATCCTGCAAAACCAATTACCTCAATGCATAAAACTAATTGATCCAAACAGGAGATGTCTTTTTAAGATTTTTCCCCCTCTGTATACATAAGTTGTTGTTGTTATCACTTTTATTTCATTATGTCTTTAACAGTTTTCTTCAGTAAAAACATTGCCATGCTTCATCTTTTCCTTTTTATATGCACATATAAAAATATAGATATGAGGTGAATATATTCACTGTGCCTCCAGCCTCAAACATAGCAGCTGTAATTTTTTTATTTTTCTAAATAATTATCTGTCATTAAGTGGCAGCCATTTTCTTAGAATTATATTTTTAGAGCTTTCTTCTCAGAGCAGTGTAAGTCTGTGACCCTAATTTGATTAGGTGCATCAGCTTTGAAACCTTTTAGGGGAAATAAATGATGTTGTGAACAAACATCATTTTGGTACCTTTTGCCTCTTAGACACAGGAGCCTAAAACATACAGGATAACCTCAGTTTTTTGTTGAGTTTTATTTTCGCATGAAAAAAAATCATCTTGCCCCTCATTCTGTGGATTCTGAAGTGGATTTATCTTCCATGCTCAGTGTTCACACACAGACCTGCTTTTTTCTGAGCTTTCCCTCAGCTTAGCACCTCGTCTTTGCTGTTCCTGTGCATTCACACCCTTCAAGCCTTGCCTATGGGAAGCTTTCAGTATTTACTAGATGCCATGCGAGTGTGTTTTGAGTCAGAGATCTGTGCGACCTTGCACCTCTGTGTGTGGGTGGGTGGGATTGAAACGGCCGAGTTGTGCTGTGAGATTAAGCAGGAATGGCTTTGGGATCATTCTGCTTCTCAGAGGAGCAAGAGTGGTGGCGGGAGGGGAAAGAAGGAGGGCTAGGTGGGTAAATGAGGGTGGGCTAGGAGTGGTGGTGGTGGGCAGAAAGGAAGGTGGGGGATAAATCCTTGCTCCCTCAGAATAATTTGATCCCCTGGCTTGGCTGGCTGTTCTTGACTGTGTCTTGTTCCATCCGTCACTAAACAATGCAGCTGGAGTAACGTTACAGGTCGGAGGGGAACACTGATTCTCCAGATTGTTACTCACCAGGCCGTTCTTCTTTCCTCCACTGCTCCACACACAAACATGCTGCTTCTATCTTTTTTCTCGCATTTCTCCCAGCTTCAACCCTAGATGGTTTTTCTACATCTTCTATTGCTTTCCCTTCCTATTTTCATTGTATCTTTCTGCCTTTCTCACCCCAATAATTTAAAGTTGATTTAGTAGACAGGTAGTTCACCGTAACCCAACCTAACAGCTCCACCACCTATCCCCTCTGTTTTATGTTATTTTTTTTTTTTTTTTTTTACACAGCCCCATGTGCATTCCTTTGTAAAGCTTCAGTATTAAGCACAAGAGTCCTGACCCCTCTAAACACACTATTCATAACACACTGTTCAGTCTGCTCTTTTGTTTAAAGTTCTGACCCTTGTCAGACCTTTTCACAAGAGGGCTCTTCGTTTCACAATGCATGTTTGTTTAAACTGATTCCTCCATAGCCAATTGGCATTTTTCCCATAATCTCCTCAGAATTGGTTTACTCCATCTTTTTGTGATGACAACAAAACAACCAGTTCCTCTTAGCTAATGAATAAGCTCGAATATGTAATGGTTGTAGTATTGTGATCAGTTTTATGTTGCACCCAGTAGTAACTCAGAAGCAACTGAATTAAGTTGTTCAACAGCAAACTAAAGTTTGATCTGATGGCTGCTTTTTTTTTTTTTTTTTTTTTTTAGAAATGCATTACCTTGTGTATCTGTATATCTGGTTTCCCTGAACCTGATTGTACTTTTCGGAAAAAAAAACAAAGATGCATGAGTGGCTGAATGCATGAATGCATGAACGGACTGGCACCCTGCCCATTAAGTGGGCCTTCATTGGAACTTTTCAAACAGTTTGTAACGACAGCAGTATAACTTTCTCTTCCCTCATAAAAGTTCCTTCTCATGTCAAGCAGTTGGAAATCAAATCAAATCCTTAAATGAATTGAGTCTTTTAAGTTTACAGCAAACAAATACATTTTCCCATTTCCATTCTGCAGCTTTTTCTTCCCTACTCTTCTGCTCAAATGCACCGATAGTCCATTAGTAACGTTTATCATTAAACTCCTTGTGTGCGAGCTGTGAGTCCGTGTGGCTGTGTTAGTTTTTCCTCCCTGCAAAAACACAATCATTTCCCAGCGCTAAGAGCCCTTAATGGACTGGAATGGCCACTCTGAGGCTCATTAGCATTAGCCAGCTTCCTACTCACCATTAATGGAAAAATGCTCTTTATATTTATAATGCTTTTACAGAGCAAGACGATCAATATCATAATCTACACGATTGTAGAATATGAAGCAAGTTTTTTTTTTTCTTTTTGCATTAGGGAGAAAGTATTGGTTTGAACTGCTAAACACAAAAATACATTGGTGAGGGTGTGGTGTATGGTTTCCTAGAGGGGAATAAATGAATCCATGCATTATTGAATTTCAAAAGTTTTAACTTTTATTTGCTTTGTTTTTTCTTTTACACTACAAACTGAATAGCACCCAAACTGACTTTCAAAAAGTAAATCTTGGGAAAGAATAAAGCAATAATTACAAGATGATTGACATGTCATGTGAATTTGGGTGCAAAAATAAGTATCTGCACTTTGTCATGAAGGTTGGTTTTGGCTCTGGGTAACATTTGCCAGAAATTTTTCTTCAGATCTCAGTGAAAAATGTGAAGAGTGTGTAAAAGATAAGCAAGTGGGCCCTGCTCTCATCTAAAGGGGGGTTCCCCTGCACCTCTGCTTTCCTAGTGTGTGAAAGTGTTTGTGCGTGCCTATGAGGAGTGTAAGAGATTTCTCCTCTTGTGTTATCGCTGGTGTTGAGAAGTGGGAACCAGGAAGGGGGCTCTGAGATCCCTGCGAAGGATACCATCATTGCTGCCTGCAGATCCCTCATATAGACTTAATCTCGGAGCTTAAACTATGACAAGCCAACCATACACTCCAACATGCACAACAAGACACAAAAGGACTGAAAAATTCAAAATAGTTCTACAGAACTTTGCACAACTATTCATAATCCTTAAACTTTTACTTATTTTCTCACCTAACAACCACAAAGACGACTTTTTTTAATCTGGATTTTTTTTGCCCAATAGTATAATAAAAAAGAGCATAAAGTTGTTGTGTTCTCTGAAAAAAAAATAAATCCACCTGTGATGGTAAATAACTTAATATATATTTTTTGTTTCTTTTGGGTCATTTAAATAGTTTTTTGTTAGACATTTTCTCCTTTTTATTTTAATTTGTTCAAAACAAAATTTGCATTCATTCATTCATTCATTCATTCATTCATTCATTTGTGTTGTTCTCTTATAAATGCAGCTGTTCTGTAAAGTTTGCCTACATTTTTCATTGAACATTACTCTACATAAAGCATAATAAGGCCTATGAACATACCAGACAGGTTGGGGATAAAGTTTGTGAAAACATTTGAAGTAAGGTAAGGCAGCAAACAAATCTATTTGAACATTCAACAGAGGACTGTCAGTCTGTCATCAGAGAAGGGAAAGAGAAAACCTACCACAGTTGTTCTCCTAAGCTGACAGTCAGGACTAAGTAAGACGTCAGTCAGAGATGCATCTAAAGGACCCATTGTAACTTTGCAGGAGCTGCAGAGATCCAAAGCTCAGTTCACTTTTCTGTCACAGAAAAAAATCTGTTGTTGGACTAAAATTTGGTTCCTTGATCCAATTATTTATCCCTCATTAAAGAGCAATAAGAAAACAAAAAGGCTTTAAAAAAAAAAAAAAACATTTTGTCTTACCATGAGTACCCCACTCAGTCAAAAGTATTGATGGTTGTTCAAAAGTGGATGTATGATAACTTATTAAAAATAAAAAACTATTTTACTTAGTCTTTTTAACCTGAGCATTTCATTCTTAGGTATTTTATTATTTCCATCTCAATTAAAAAGACAACATAAATATCTTGCTTGGAAGTTAGTAAGGAATAAAACAAAAAAATACAAAATAAAATCTGTATTTATAAAACTGGAGCTCCTCTGAGTAACTCCCTTATAATCACATTTAAACTTGATGAATTGCACAGAAATATAGAAAATAAATTATAGTCTGACTTACTAAATTAGTTTTTGTTTTCATCAAGACACCTGAGCTGCTTTGATGAGCTCTTATGGCTCATTGTGAAAAACAACTGATCCCAGTGTCATGATGGGTTCACTGAGGAGACCCAGTTATGCAGAACACCACGGAGACGGAAACAATAGTAAAAGTTTAACAGAGCCAAACCCGAAGACTCATCCCAGACTGTTCTCTATATCCGGTCTGTTCCTCTGCTTGGTTTTGTTGAACTCAAGCATATAAGAAAAACTTCCTTTTTTAGTTGATTAAAGCTGGTTTAATTTTCCAATTGGGTCCTCACAAAGCAAAAACAGATCCCAGCCCTATTTTATTTTGCTACCTAAGAAACAAAGTATTTGTATGTATCCCTTGCAATGCACCTGCGGACCACTAGGGTAAGCATACCCCCAGTTGGGAATCACTGATGTAGAGGACACAAATACATGGAACACCACTCTCTGGTCAGATAAGTTAAAATCTAAATTGTATCCATATGTATAAAAGTTTGTGTGATGAAAACCAACCCGCCCTAATCACCATGATCCCATCACCTTACATGTGAAACATGGTGGTGCCAGCATCACATGGAGGGGATTCTTTTCTTCAGCAGGGACAGAAAAGCTGCTGAGGTGATTGCAGCTTAACTGAATAAAATACAAAGAAATCTCAGATGCAGTCTTTCATATAGGCTGTAAAAAATAACTTGAGGTTGTGTTCAATGTTTACAACGTCATACATATGAGAGCTTTAATAGAGTGATTAAGATCATAGAGAGATGCTCCTAGAGAGCATATTCATGTATAGAAAGGCCCAGTCTTTGTTCAGACTAAAAATGTATGTAAGCTTGCCTTGGAGTTGATTTATTTATTTATTTTCAAAATGTGCCTCCACGGGTACTGATCCGTGACACACACTTTTTTTTTTGATTGTGCATCTATAGCTATGCACTTAACAATGATTTGCTATGTTGTCTTGCTCTATCACTTTAGTCCTGATTAGATTAATTTAAGTTTCTGTTTGTAACACAATGTGAACATCAAAGACATCCAGATTCCTACGTGGCCTTACAAGAGCACATTTTCTTCTGTTCCAGTAAGGTTGCATGAATATTTAAAACCAAAGCGACACATATGATCCTACTGAGATAAACCAGGAAGCTGTAAAAGCCCTCAACAACCATGGTGGTCCACCATGATTTGTCTTTTCTTGTGCCCTGTTTTACTGTAATGGACCGCAAAAGCCACAATATTCCCACAATTCCCATACAGCATTTTATTTGAAAGCTTTGGTCAATCAGTCTTTCCTTTGCATGCAGATCATTCTCTGTCCCTGTCACTGTAAAGCTGTTGTTTGCTTTTGCCCATTTCACAAGTCCTCTATTTTTCAGAATCTCCTTTCTCAATTTGACTTCCATCAGCATCACTGATCACTCATTACAAGATTCTTATTTGTTCTTCATCACTAAGGTCATTCATATTAAGGGGGATACATTTGGAGTGACTGTCAGTTCCCCTGTTCTTCACTTCCTGCACAGATAGTAACTTCAGCAATTTCACCTCCGGGATATATCGATCAGCGCAGCTTAAATAAGTCAAGTCATTAACCTAAACGACTATGAAAGCAGAAAAGGATACCTGGAGCAGAGAAATGAGCTTTCAATGAATCTCCATGACTTCTTAATCTATTTATTTAAGTTAAACTTGAAATGTGTGCAATTAATAACAAGGATTGAGAGTGAGAACATTCATCATTAAATTGAAACTTAAATCTTAAACTAAATCTTTACTGCATTGTTATTAGCTTTGCAGCACTTTTTCACTTCTCTGATGGTTCATAAATAAAACCTATCATCAAGGACAGTTTACAAAAATATGTTTTAATCCGTAACTTTAGAAAAAAGGAGTCAAGTTTCTTCCAAATACTACATGAGAAAAAATTAACAATTAAATTAATCTATCAACCTTCTCAAAAAGATAAAGCAAAAAGAGAAAAAAAAAGTCTGAGACATCATTTTGTTTTTATTCTATTTTACATGAGCTTTAAGTCTTTTTTTTTTTTTTTTTTGGCTAATTTTAATGCTTTGTATAGTGCTTACAAAGTTTAGCAAGTTTATTTATGCTCTTTTCCCCCTCAGAATGGGAGCCTCTTGGACAAGCAAAAAAATAGTATTTAATATATTTAGATGTTAATGTATTTTTTTTGTTTTTCCTCATTCATGCATTCATGCAAATTTGCCTGATGATTTTTATTTAAAATCAAAAGTTTTAGGCTTTTATGCATTTAAATAAATAAACCTTCCCGTATTGGACAATCCAGCCACAGGAGACAATAATAACAAAGTAATAACTTATTCTGTTCTCTGTGGCACCATTTTTGTCTTACAAAAGTACATTACTTATGTTATAATTCAGTCCCATATTTTAGGAGAATGTCTACAGGCGAAGAGCATTTCTCTTTTTTGTGCACAGAAGAATGATTGTAGACATTAAAGCAAGAAATCTATGTTCTTCTTTACCATACATACCTACCCAGCTCCTCAACCTGCAGCTAAAATATGCATGTAATGTGCATGGACATTCTCCAAGACATTGACCCTAAAGGTCCCAATAAATAAAGCCTTGACAAAACATATTAGCTGCATTTGCCATTTGTCTGGGTGCTGTCATTCTTTCAGCCTCCCTAACTTTCCTCCCTTATTTCTCCCATGTCTCCCCTTTTCTTTCCTGTTTCTCCTCTCCAAATACCGGATCTCTCTCAATTTTCAGGATATTTTTCATACAGCTTTACTATAAAGAAAATAGCCCTTCTGATATTCCTGGAGAGGGTGGGGGGCTGTAAATATCCTTAGGTGCAGAGTTTACTTTGACTTTAATTTGTTCTGTAAATCTTTAAGCGATTATGATGGTGTAATACATGCTGTATTATTTTTCATAATGTATTAGACAAAGACTTTTCTAATTTAAGGTTAGAGTGCTTTAAATCAAATTTGGTTATATGTGAGCAATGGCTTGTTTCATAATAATAAAACATGGTTAATATAAGGATAGTCCTTAAGTTTCAGTTCTAGATTTTTTGATGTCGCTAAATACCCAACATGCATGCCCTTGTGCATTATTTCATATGAATCTTGATTAGGTGGTTTTATATAGCTGGTATAAATAGTATACAATTGTATAGATAAATAGGCCCGCAAGCCGGAAACAGAAGTAAGTTACTCAGAAATACTACATCTTGGTAGGATACTAGTAGATGCTGTTACATAGGAACATCATTACAGGGTGCATTAATGTTAGTAGTTATTTATTTATACATGAGCTATATTTTAGTCAAAGACTGGAGCATGTTACAGAGACATTATTACCTTAAAAAGGTATGAACTGAAGATGGCTGTAATATGTATAAATCTGTACTAAGTGGACAAATGCAAAGTGCAAGGTAAGTAAACATGGTTTATTTCTCCAGACAGTAACAGGTATTTCCTATGTCGGTCTTGCATGCATTTATGGAATATATTGACTCAACATTAAAATGAATGTATAGCTTATGATTTGAATGTTTTTAAAATGTGGATGAGACCTGCGACCAGGCTCTGTATACTATCACAATAGTGCTGTTGTGCTGAAGCACACTGAACGTTAAATACACTGGAAAAACTATCTAGAAATAAATAAACATTTCTTAAATTAAGTGTATTTACCCTTAATTTGAGTATGTAAAAGAGGTAGTTTGCCAATGGAATGAGTATTTTTACTCTTAAAATAAAATAATTAGATACTATGCACTTGAAATAAGACTATATAATTGTTTTGTTCTTATTTTAAGCATAAATTGTCTTGTTCCATTGGCAAAATGTCTCTTTTACCTCCTCAATCCAAGAATAAATGCACTTATTTTAAGAAAAAATTACTTATCTAGATTTCGATTTTTTTTCTAGTGTATCAACTATATGTAGATTTTCTGAAGCCTAGGATTGCCCGCATGGTTTGAAAAGTCATGTTTCGTGTTAAATGATGATAAAATATTTTAAACTTTTTTACTTGTTGAGGTTCTCTGGGTTTTCTGTAACCTTTAGGTTAATCTTTAGATTACAGGTTTAGTGAAAGTCCCAGAATTGTTATAAAAGGTATCTGGGATGAACAGCCTTTTCTCTTTGAGGAGTTAACGTGTTCATAATTAAGGTTAAAGCTGAAGAAGTTTCTGTCATAGATTGTTGCCAGATTTATCCTCTTGATTGTATGTAATTTGTTCTTGTTCTAATTAGTTTTAAGGAGTTTTATGTTAATATTTGGGTTTTTTGTTTTTTTTTGTGTTTTTTTTATGATCAAACTGTCGGGTAGGGATATATATTTAAAATAGACTAAGGCTATTATTATTAAAGTGTTGATTTTTGTTTTGTTTGTTTGTCTGTTTTTCAGTCTTTCTGCTGTTTGTAAGTTCCCATAGACACCAGTAGGTGCTGCTGAAGAGCAGCAGTGGTGTTGCTGGTGTGTGTCCCCACGGTCTGGGCTGAACACCAGCCTCCTGTCAGCAAACCAGACCACAACTCACCAAGTGCAGAGGGAGACACTGACAGAAATAATACCCACAGCAAGCTCTAAGTGCTGATTCACACCTGAGAGAAGGCTTTGAAAGTGCAAATAAACTGCATGTTCTTTTTCCTTCTGTATGTGTCACTCTCTTGCATCTGAATAGGACAAAAAAAAAAAAAACATATAAAATCTCTCACAAGACGCACAAGTTCTTTAGATAAAAATCCTGTTTTATTGATCCTTGCACTGATCACTATTGGTAACATTCCTGGTTTTAGTCAGGCAAAGAAGCATCAAAACTCCATCTACAATCGGTGTCAATTTGCTTAAACAAATTTTTCATTGTGAATTTGTGAATAGTATTTAATTAGTATCGAAGTATAAGGAATGATAAAACTTTGCCTTATTCCTCCATTTACATTTTGATCAGTACTGGTGTCATAAAGATGCTCTCTAAAGTCCTTCATATCCTTTCTCTATATATGATAAATTATCTTAATATATTTATTATGCTCCTCCTTCAAAAAGATAACTTAATGTAAAACTGATTATAATAAAGTTTATTCTGGCTCTAGATTTTTTATTGTTTTGTTTTTTTAAATGCACACTCATATTTCTTTAACCTGAGAGAGCAGTTTGCAACATTGTGTCATTTTGTCATATGCACCAGATTTTAGTAGAAACACTTTCAAACGTTTCCAGTGTAACAGAATATCTATTTACTGCCACAGATATGACCTCATCAGAAAGTTTAATTTTGATATGATATATTTAGTCTCCTCAGAGGACAGCACTGTGTATATCACAAGTCTAGTGAGCTCTCTCCTGATCTTTCAATCCACCTTCTTATTTTATATATTCACAGGGGGGTCCACTTTGAACTCGTGGATCCGAAGGTTGGGTGCATGCCCCTGAGCAGGCTAATCCCCCATGATCCCTCACCACATGTGGGATCTTTTGTCTTTTTACTTGAACCCAAATTTTACTGTTTGAATATGCTGTAACTCTTTCAAGCGAGCTTAATATCAGTTTCCACATCGACTTCAGCCAGTCTGGATTGACTGCAGATGCCTAAAGAAATTGCAAGATTACTCAGACGCCAGGAGAGTAGTTCATGGTGAAGTGAGGCCATTGTCTAAACCAAAAATATCGTCATTTGTTGCTTCCCTAATCCTCTTTCACCTCATTCAGATGAACCATCTGTTCAAGAATTCAGAATTGACTTTAAAGGACTTAGATTAGATAAATTACAGTAGCCTGCAGAACTGTTCATAAGCCTTCATTTTTTGCAGTTTTCCATAGAAATATCCATTAACTGGTTAATGGGATTGTGCATGAGTCATTAACACAAGGAATTATATCTTTCATATATATTTCATTCAATAAAACTCTGAAAATGTGGCATGCATCTGCTATCAATATTTATAATTTATATTTTACAGAACTTCAGCAGGTACTTTTGATTTTATCTCTTACAATTTAGCATCTCTACAAATTGAACACATTTCACATGAGTTTTTGCAGAATAATCAAATCTCAGCAGGATCTAATAGGAAACTTCTGCAAATTTTTATTTTTCATTTCTTGCTGATTGTTAATCAGATTAAGTTGCTGAAAACTGTGCTTGGTTCAAAAGCATTCAGTTCGAGCTTCTGGCAATGTTTGGTGTTGCTGTGTCACAGGAAGATTAATTTCACCTCCAATCTGAATTCCTTTACAGATTTTCTTTTAGGAATATGTTGTAATGTTTGAAATACTAATTGTACTATTAAACACATGTGCTCTTTGTACTTGAAAAAAACATCTCCTTGTCATATTTGATCAGATTTCAATGGCTGCTAAATAAAAGCAACTTCACAGCATCATTTTGTGGCCACAATGGTTGCGATGAGGTGATGATGATGTGTAGTTTTCCATGTTTACCAAAAGGTTAAAATATTGGCTCATTAGACCAGTTGCTTCTGCCACTTGTTTGGACACGTGGAGGTGGGCTTTGAACAGGACTTCCTGTTTAAGTAATGGCTTTGTACAATAAACATAAATTACATAAAGTACATCAATTATATTTTTACAATCGATACTTAATAGTCGCATTACAAACAGATTCTTCCCCCTAAGCTGTTCATCTCTGCATCTCCCTCACAGTTCACTGCTACTCTGATAAATGTTCCACTCATCAGTTTAGGTGGATAGCCATGTCTTGATGGGTGTACAGCTTTATATTGCAAACAATGGACTGAACAATACTGTGCAGTTGATTTAAAATCGTACGACTGCTTTAAAACTTAATCCATAAAGTTTTCTACAAATGTATCTCCTTTGTTCATTTATTTTATTGATGCTGTTTGATAACTAATTATCTCGAAACAGCCCCTGAACTCTTTATAGATCAGCTCTATTGATACAAACATTAAAGTGTTGAAAAGTACATTCTATTTGCTCACTTGTAAAGAAAGTTGGTTTCACTGGATTATATTCAATATCATAGTTTTTGGGTGCTATTTAAATATGCACACTTCGTTTTCTTTATTTTTCATTTACTTGTGGAGACTAGAGAAAAACAAGTGAACATTTCCTGCCTCTTCTTTGTTGGGCTGCATTGTGTTGGTCTAAACCACAAAAAAAACTTTCAAGTTTGTTGTGATGTGAGAAATTGTGAAAAAAATGAAAAAGGTACTGTACAGTATGAATATTTTGCACAGGGATGCAAACTGACAATTTGCTGTCACCTTGAAGCAAAAAACTCTTTTCATACTCATCTTCGCTCATGTATTCTTCCAACTGTGTATGTCATGGTATGTAATTGAAATAGATTCATTTAAACATTAATGGATAAAGTTTTTTTATATGACTCCTTTTTTCAGTCATATTTGTTGATTTTTTTTTTTTTTTTTTTTTGCAGAGCCTAATTGCCAGCAGTGCTGAGGTGAAAATAAATAAAAAAAATAAAAATTCCACCTCTAGCTGATACTTTCCAAAAACTACCTGCTTTAAGGTTTTATGTTTTTGTTGGGGTTTCTTTTTGTCTGGATTGCGTCCAATAATTATTAGCCTCAAGTTATCCTCTACCAGGGTGCCAGTGGACCAGGAGCCACTGACAAGGTTAAGCTGTTTAGAGTAGGTGAAAAGATTACACAGCTTATTATCCACATCTCTGTCTCTCTCTCTCTCTGTCTCTCTGCCCCCCGCTCCAAATTCCCCGCCCCCAGCATGGCTGCATGGGGCCACTCCGAAATTTAATACCATGTCTACAACCAGATAAGGCTTTCTTACGGACAGATTAACAATATGCCCATTGTTTGTTTCCCTTGTGCAGTCTTGCAGGCAGGCAAATACAGGCAGCTGAAGCTCGAAAAGCGAAGGAGTCGGGTTGTCTGAATTGAACCCTAACAGAAAGAAAGACAAACGTTTGAGAAAAAGAGGGGGAGCAGAAGAAAAGAAGACCCAAAAGATAAAGGGGAAGGCATTGACAGAGGAAAGACAGGCAAACAGTAGGGGAGAAAAGAGGAAGGGAAACAGGGGTAGGGAGATGGACGAACTCAGCAGAGGGTCTAGAAGTACCAGGTCAAGCACTGCATTTTTCCGTGGTAACAAGAGACTGGGGTAGGCATGTTAGCAGCCAAATTGCCCCTCAAACCCACTGACATGAACTGTCAGCAGGAAGAGGAGAGGGACTCTGTCTGGCCTGCTCTCATGCCAAGGTTAATCACTAGCAATTACAGAGAGGAGGAGCAATCAAAAGGCCGTGATGGTGCGGTGCCGAAGTGTGTGGCCAGTGGTGCTTGAGTGTCATAAACCCCCGTGACACTCACCAACCCTCTTTCAAACACATAAGGAAAAAAATCCATTCAGGAGGACTTCAGATGTGATTGAAAGTTTATTTAACGTTTAAAGTTGATGCAGCAACAAACATTGACACTGTCTTGGTGTGTAGAGGGGCAGCAGGATTAATCTGGTTGGGATACAGAGGTGATGAGGCTTTAAATCAGAGGAGCACCCAAAGTACCCTGGGGTCCAGAGCACCTGGTGTCAGAGGGCTCTGGGCCAAATATCCCCAAGCCCAGCTCTGAAGCTGAGCAAGTGATGAAAATGAAAAAGTGCAGATGGATGCCAGAAAAAGTTCCCTTTTACCCTGCACTCATTGTAAAGGAAAAAAAGTAATTCACACCATCTATCCATTTTTAATGATGCATTATTTCACGTTTCTCCTTTAATGAAATAAATGAACTAACTAGAATTTAACTATCGTTACCATTCAAATTTTGAAAAGTTCAAAGACCATGAGTACTACAAAAAACACAGTACATACAGATCATGGCTCTATAAAATCCATCAGAAAGAAATGTTTCATAAAGACAATTAAAAAAAATAATGCTTTGCATTATGGTTAACTGCATCTCTTTATTTAATTGGAATATTGGCAATATTGCTTTATTGATTCTTTCTTACTTCAAATTTTTATATTACATTTCTTTCTTGTCTTCATTTCTTTCTGCAAAAATCTGCACTTAACATTGACAATTAAAGACATGTATTGAAATTTTCATTACACAGGCTGAATGTTTAAAAGATTTGCCTTTGTGTTCATGTGGTGTCGCTCAGCATCTTTGCCACACAGCATAGACTTCTGCTCTCATTGCGCACCGTTTGTATTCACATGGTGACAGTTGACAGCTGTTTTTCCTTTAATAAGATTAGGCTAAAGAAATTACTTGTGCACTCTTTAATCTGCTATTTAACGGAGGGGGCCACCTGGGGCCAGCTTTATCCTATCCACTCTGAATGGCTAATCAAAGAGGGCTTGATTCACGCAGGGGTAGAGGCAGCACTTCACCCCACATGAAGTCTTTGCACATAAAAGGGTAAAAAAATTTATTATTTCAAAATGTTTAAATTCTGGTGCCTATACAGCATTTTCAAGTAAAATCCTAATAGTACATTTTTTTTGCATGCAATTATTTTCAAGGTAGAGCCTTATATTATAAAGTTAGACCTTACTTTAGCTGAGCAGTTGAGAATTATATTGAACAGAAAAGTTTCAGCATTAAACCTGCATGATAAATGAATTGCAGTCATCATGCCTATATAAATATGTAGATTATCCTAATGATACAGGGTTTTTAGGAATGCATTATTTGATAGTGTATTTATTTTTAGTTTCTTAGCATTCACATCAGAATTGGACTGTTTAGGCCCCTGATGCTCAGACTCAGAGAACAGAAAGTTAAAGCTTACTACCTTAGCCATCTTATTAGGTTGTACAAAAAAATCCAACATAATTTTCCAAATGAATGTTTTCCTAACACTGGACAGCTCTGATAAGCGTTACACTAATTATAACTATCTATTTTACAACTTAAATCAGGGGTCTTTAATGTTTTCCAGGCCATGGACCCCCAAACTGATGGCGAGATGGAGCGGGGACCCCCTAATTATATATATTGTATTAAATTGTGTTATATCAAACTGGTTCTATAGTCACTCTATTACAGATGGAGGGATGTAAGGAAAGTAATTTCTCCCTGGGATTATTAAAGTATTTCTGATTCTGATTCCTGGTTGATGGGACAGGTGTTGTGAATGAAACGGTGCCCAGCTTGAAAGAGCTCCTGTGTGTCGTTTAATGTGTGCATTGATGACTGAAAGACATCTTCTGCCTCCATTTATCTGTTTACTTTAGTGTTTTGAATTCATGTATTTAAAGACATTTCAATTAGTGGAAAAAATTGCAGGGGGATTTAAAAAAAAATCTAATCAACCAAAACTTTTGTGACTTCTGACTTAAGTAATCCACACACAAATAAATCTAAATAGAGTCCTGAAATAAGAACATGTGACAATATAGACTGAGCCTGGTTCTGCTGGAGGTTTCTTCCTTTTAAAAAGGAATTTTCCTCTCCACTGTTGCTACATGCATGCTGTAAGGGATTGCTGAAGAGTCAACGACAAATTGCAAGAGATGGTCATCAATTTAGGCTTATCCAGAAGGAGCATGTCTTGCAAGTCAGTGGCTGGATGCAATCAACTGGTTTTCCTAACCAATCTGACAGTATTGTCTCTGCACAGTGCCTTGAGATGATGTGTTGTGAATTGGCACTATATAAATAAAATAAAAAAACTAAATAGAATATTTTTCATTTAATTATATTTAGTCTTCCAGAGCAAAAGCTCCAAACCATTAAGCTCTCATGTCCAAACTTCAGTTTTGGAAAGCTGTTGTCGTATAATATGAAAGGCAACATCTCCACCAATATAATTTGTCTTGTGGCCTATGACCAGAATATTTTTCTTGTTGCTTCACTGGCTTTTTAAATGTTTTGAATTAGACCTGAAACTGGTATCAACATGCTTTTCTTTTGAAAGTGTTGTCTTGGGATTAAGAACGGTTGCTGCACTGAAGGCTTTATACTGTATCATTGCCTTCTTTAGCCTCTATGAGTCAACCATAAATATTGCCTCTAAACTACATAATTATTTGTTATGAGACATTAGTTGTTTCCCGATGCTCTTTTTCCAACCAAGAATTAAGACACCTGTCTTCACTGTGACACTTCCTGTCCTTGTGTCTGTGCCACGCATTTCCTTACGTCACCTCAAAGCACAGAGTCATGCCATCTTTGGGGATAAGGGTCTTCTTTAGGAAAGCTGAACAAAAATCTGAAACTTACAGCAGATAGAAAATTCTCATGACTTAGACATTAGATAAAAAAAAAACAATAGCTGTCACTGTGCAGATTTGGTGCTTGAACAGCCTTTTTATTTCAACTTTGAGTGGAAATGATCTACTATGTGAGGCACTCCACTTCACATCAACGCTCGCTGATTGGAAAGAGTGGGTGTGTTGTTTATTGGATAGATATATATGGTAAATGTAGGTGTTTCCTGCAGGGGACGGGTCGTAACTGCTCTAGGTAGGATATGTTGACGGCCGCTTGCCTTCCAGGACAGGAAGCTGCTCAGAGAGCACAACACATGAGGATTAATCAGGCATGCATGAATAAGGGAAATACAGCTTTGGGGATGATTTGAGGAAGGTCTACAGATAAACTATTAAACTATGGTCAAAAGCTTGAAAAAATTAGATTTTCCCTTTTCTAGGTTTTTGACCTCCATTCAACAATCAGATGTTTATACGTGTAAAACCAGTGCCGCTGTTGGAAAGCTCCTTGTTTTTAACCATCAGTCTTTTGCTATATCTTGATGCAGAATGGCTTATTCCCATAATGTTATTGGATTTCAATGTGTTTTTGTTGTCTGTTATTTCTGCATGTGTACAATACCCCTGTTCTTGTGCCATCCCACTTTTTACAAAGTGCATTTGATCCCATGTATGTGTGGAATATTACATTTTTCTGATACATGGCGTGATTTTTTTTACGTAAATAGACCCATTAGCAATATATCATTCCCTAAAAAAAGCTTGAAGCATTTTGTTTGGTTTTTTCTGCTGTTGTAATTTTAACATTAACATTTGTGTACAACTTCATTTTAAGTTGTCCAAGAGCCCAAACACAAATCTTATCTAGCATCATCATTGCCTTTGTTTGATTTGAGCAAGTAGTTCACCATGTTGGTTAGTGTGGTTTGCAGAGTTGCTCTGGGCTGCTTGGTTGGAATTGACACTGGCACAGCAGCAAGTGTATTTTTTATTTTTATTTTCTTACTGGTCAAATCCACCAGACAACCGCAGGCTTGGGCCTCTGCCTGGAAAGCATAGTTTGGCTTAGAGAGGCGGTCTCACCTTTCCCATATTTACAAGCTGAAATAAGCCAATTTTAACACTGCCCAGCATTCACCATCACTTCCTCTTTCATAGTCTTCCCTTCTTTTTCCTCCCATCGTCCATGTGCTGTTTTCCTCATATGCCATGCTTTTCCTCTCCTCCTCCACACTTCTCCTTTTCCTCTCATGCTCTGCTGGCTCTTACACACCCTCCAACGTAACAGATTGTTATCAGCTGGCTGTGATCTGAGCAGACATGTCACATCATCTCATGCCATTGGCTGTGTGCCTCTCAAATCAGTTGTGACAGTTTCCTATTACATTGTTTACCTGGCTGTAAGGGGAAGCAGCTTTATTTAACCGATGTTCAAATCTGCTCGATCTGGGGCAACCGTAGCACCATACATAGCTTCTTTAGGCCCATTTTGTGGTTTATGATGTCTACTGTTATTGCAGTAAGGGTTGCTTTTAAAAATTAGGACCACATGAAGAAAGCTGTCATGGATGTTAAAATGTTTATGACAAAGAATAGACAAGCTCTTTGCTTTAAAATATCACAAACATGAGTCTTTTGGTTGGAATTCAATTTCAGGTTGGAAAGGGTAGCCATGGCTTGTTTTGAGTTAAGTTCTGATAGTGTTGAAACTTTCAGGCAGAAAGAAAACAGAAGAAAATACTTAGTGCATCGCAAGCAAAATATTTTTGCACTAAAGACTTTGAACAGCTAAAAAAAATGCATATTATCTAAAACTTTACCATTACTGATCAGTTATAAGGATATATGTGTTATAGGTTACAGTTATACCACATCAATTGCTTTTAAGCTTACAGCACAAAATAGCTATACCTATTTTCATCAGAAATGTGAAGCTTATTTTTAAAAACTGCAAAAGGAAAGGGCGGGCATAAGGCAAGAATGAAACACTGCATTATCACACAATGGGAAAATGTGGAAGCAAATCTCAGGTAAAGTTGGAGTTTATTTATTCCAGGAGGCAGAGGAAGTCAGGAGGAATGTTATCTGAAAGGTAAACATTAAATACACATCAAACTGGCACCCTAGGCAAAACAAAGGGAGTCTGTCTGTAATTCAGTGCTCGTGGCCAAAATTGTAATTTTGAAATACTAAAGTTCTTGAAGTGCCTTCACCAACACAGCTCACAAGCTCAAGTCTTTTTTTAACTAATTACCCATTCTGAAAAAAAAAATGAAAAAGCTGAATAAGATGATTTCAATATCCCTCCTTTTTGGCTATAAATAAGTTGTCTTTTCTTTTATATTGTTATGGCCTTTATCATTGCAACGGTATGATTGGTAATCTTACACGACAAAATCTAATAAATGTTGACATTAGATAAACAGATAATGATTTTGTTAAACGTAATGAAAAAATACAGAATATTTCAATAGTCAGAATTTAACAGTACTTGGTGCAAAGCCATTTTGCTTTGTCCCTGATTCTTATGTCTGCAGATACAGTAGGTCATCAGGTCACATAGATTGGCTTTTGAGTAACATGGCAGATTTTTGGCATGTGAGTTAAACAGTTTCGGTTCGACTGCCTGCTCCTTTCCTACTCATCTCAAGTCGTTTTCGACCTGCTGTTGCTTCTTTGAGATGTTCAAGTACTACTTTTGCAGATATATCGTTTTAGATTAAGAAGCTCATGCTTTTACCATACTGTGTCCAAGTAACAGTTTGCTTGTTCCCTTTAAACTGGTAAAAAAAAAAAAAAAAAAAAAAATTAAGTTTTTCCATTTCTTCACTTTCTTCAAAGTGAAAGAAAAAAAAACACAGGTAATCGGTAGCATTTAGGTTTAGCTCTACACATTACCAATGTGGAACTGCTCTCATTGAACCTGTTTAGGGGAAAAAAGAGCAGTTCAGCAGCTGACTGGGCAAAGTAGCATGTCTTATAAGCAAAGTAGGATTTTAGTCGGTTTTCACGGAAACCAATACAAACATCCGCCATGAGAAACTTCACCAACCTACCCTTTTACGCTTTTGCAGAAATCCTGGATTCTAAAAAAAACAGATCTGAGTAGCCACTCATGTGCGTCCTCCTATACGGTTACATTTATTGTTGGTCATCTGTGGCCTTGGAAACTCTCATTTTCTTAATAACTATATGTATCACCTTTAATCAAAATACTGCAATGTGATCGGCTGACAGAATTGGGTCAGACTCAAACAATTTAAGATAGAACTGTACTCTAGATGGATTCTCAAGTGTTTTTAAAATCACAAATACCACGAGATTCAGTTTGCAGGCAAGTTTACCACATTCTTTCCTCTACATATTTAGATCTTTTTATGGCTTGCTTTTAACATCAGCTTTTTTTCTTAATTCTCTTCCATAACAGTAAGATTTATGAAATACACAGATAATAATTGGAGAGTCAAAATAATCTCACTTCTAAGATGTGGACCTCTGCAGCTTCTCCTAAATTACCACAGCCTCTTGGTTGCTGCTCTTGATTATGTTCTTTTCCAGCTTTTTCAGTTCATTAAAGGATATAAGCATTTATATTTTTAAGATAAATGTTTATTCTTATTGAGTTGTTCCAGTATGAACGAAAAAACTTTTGACCTACATTTTTATATCTAATGCAGAAGTTGTAAACATTTACTGAAAAAGAGCAAACTAGATGAAAAACCTGTAAATAAACAATAATCTATTTGGATAGACACTGGTAAAAGCTCACTTTGTTCTCTTAATTATTAATCCAATGATTTGCTCTTCAAATCACTGCAAATTAACAATGCTAATGAAGGTCTCACAATGGCTGCTGTTGAACTGCCAGGGGGACACCGTGTCAGTAGAAACCTCCAGAGTCAGCTAATTAGTTAATTGAAAAGTTATGTTCTTTGCATGGATGATTAAATACAGTCTTCATTAAATTAGCACGCCATTCAGAGGAATAAATGAATCCTACAGATCATACAGATGTATGGTTGCAAAATGGGAACATCTTTGTTTGTCTTTTGTGTGCTTGGGAAAAGTCCCAAGAATTTCCCTCTGAACTAGATCGTTAGAAATTGTCAGGGGGAATCCTTAAGTTTAACAACACATTTTTGCGGGGTTAAACATGGAACTTTACCTACAAAAATGTGTAGTTTGTCTATTAAATTCTTCCATGAACTGATAGATGTTAATGTTAAATCCATACTGCAATAATTAGATTTTTTGTTTACAGCCCATAACTTTATAGGAAGTTTTCCATGATGTTGGATTTGTCAAATTTTCATGTTAGTGGACTTAAGCAGACTAAACAACTTCAACTTGTCAGAAATATTCACAACACTCAACACATGGTTCATATCGGGGGGGGAAAAGCCCAAATCAGATGGTTTCTATGTTTTGTTGGCTCAAGTACCTCACAGTTTCTCTCTGCTAAAAGTGGACCAAATGCATGAAAACTATACAATATAAACTGTATGTTTTAAAGTGATACCATTATCTAGGACCAAAGAGCAGCTCGCTCAACAATTAAACTAGTTTTGTTAGCTCTATCTAATTATGGAGTCTAGGATTTTTAATTTATTACTTTTTAGACTCTGTTTTTTGCTTTGTTTTTTCCCACCAAACCAGTTCTAGTGCTACTTTTAAGTTACTGGTAAGCACCTGTTCTTCCTGTTTTAACCTTTTAATAACTATGTGATAAAACTCAGCCAAATTACAGTGGTAAAATGACAAATGAAAAACTTGTTTGTACCTCTCTTAAAAAATGTCTTAATGTTGTCATGGGAATTGCATGAGCTGGTTTTCTTTCTCTTATGTTTACAATAGTTGTTTTTAAATCACCTGTTATTATGACTGTCGGTTGGAATGAATTTCCTTGCTCCACTGCAGCTTATTACAGAAACAGAGAAAATATCAACTTTCTCTGACATTTTTACAATCTGTAAGCACAAAGTTTGTATGCAGCTGATCGCAAGCAAGGCCTAACTCTGCATGTTTCTGGGAGAGAAGCCTCCCTCTGCCTTTAGCCGTGGTTATCTAATCACCACTAACATGACCTACACAGCTCCTTTACACTCTGCTGCAAACACTTCCGAGACTTCTCACTTGCCTCCCCTTGGCACCTGACCAGAACGTATCTGTCACTGTGTCTTTTCGTGTCCAATTTTATCCCCAACCTGATTAATAATACAGAGGTGCTGTTATTCATGGCACAATGCTGAGATATTCTCTGTGAGACCATTCCTTTCTGGGAGGACATTCTGCAAGATTCAGTTTATGCCAAAAAATGCCAAAAATTGTCTGTTAAGGTTGGTGAATATCCTTCCAAGATTTGTTGATTCTAATTCAACTGTTTTTTTGTTTTGTTTTGTTCTTTTACTTTTGCATTGATTTTACATTCCTTCATTTAATATTTCACTAATGTCAGAATGAATAAAATCACAAATTTGTATTTTCCTTCTAATTTGTTTTGGTTTTTCTTTTAATTATGTTGCCAGTTAAATCAGCGTTGCCCAGGTCTCTTCCAGCTGATCAGTTACCATACAGGCATTAAGTTAAACTTTAGTATTACCACCCCTTTTGTTTGCTGGCATGGTGAAGTGCTATGTTGGCAACAAGCCCATTTAAAACTGGCTGGACATGGAATGAGAGCAGAGCATAAAGATCCCATGACTGGGCTGTATTTACAGAGAACATTTAGATTCTGATAGTGTGTGCTTGGAAGTGGCTGCATCATTTATATGGATAATTTGCTGATAGATAGTGTTTAATATTTATGAAGGACTTTTAATTGCTGCCACTTTTCACTGGCTGTTGGCAAGGACAAGAGCTTCTGTCAGTGCCCCGTGGTGTAAATGATCACTTACAGTCACTCAATATATCTAGGATACATAAGAAAGATACCACTACTGTCTCTCACTCGGAGTCTTCCAATAAGTATTGCAAGAAATATTAAAACAAAAACTCTTTATATTTGTTTAAATAAAACTGGAAATTCAGTGTACAATTACGTAGGCTTATGTGGTAGTTAAATGTAAAGTGAACTGTTTTCAAAATATTTCTAATTTGTAAAAATATTAATCCAACCCTCTTTACTCTGAATATCCTAAATCCAGAACAAACAAAGTTTGCCAACAAAAGATATCTAATAAGAAAAAAAATCGACAAAGGTCATATTAAGTCAGAGTAAATACAGTGAGTTTGTTAAGTCTTCAGGTGTTTCCTAGAGAATATTGATGTACAAATGACTGAATAAAAAGTTAATATAGATTAAGTGAAGCACAGGAAAATCTGGGCAAACCTGAAAGAGGTCTCAAATAAGTTGATGCTGGTATTTCAGTTCAGTTTGTTGCAGTAAAGCAAGAACATACAGCCTGAATTTCGGATTAACAGGATTGCTAATGCCTGTTAAGAACAAAGCATACTGGCATACAAGGGCCCACCTTTAGGCATAAATTCATATGAAAAGCTCTGGCAAGAAATGATGGCTGTTAACAGATGTTATTCAACCACTCTTACTGACCTATTACAGTATATCCTTTTTAGCAAACAATGAACAAACAATAAAGTAGCTAAGTCTATTTGTCAAGTCAAATGTAAAACTCAAAGGACTTTAGAACTAAAGCAACATTTACCCTATCCCTTATGTTAACACAGTTTTATATCAATGATGAGTAGGCAATCTTGAGTTAACAGCCTTTCCCAGGAGCACATATATACATATATTGAAAAGGGTAAGCTGGGATCTTGTAGCGACATTCTAAAGAAGACTCATGGTGTAACTGACCGGTGGTTTCACAAACGGAGGGATTTAATCCAAATAAATTTCAAGTTTCTTTTTCTTCATTTTTACATTATGCAGTTATTTGTATTGGTCTTTCAAATAAAAATAAAATTTTACTTAATTCAAATTGAGTTTATTTATATAATGATGAATCACAACACATATCATATCAAGGCACTTTATAGAGACCATTTAAAACAGATTCAGCACTGGTTGTGTCATCTTTATTATTTTAACCACATAATTTCCTCAGTCATTTAAAACAATCACTCATGTTGTCCAACAGAAGCTTTTGTATGCAATAATTAATAGTTAACTTTTAGTAAGTTCAAACGCATTGGACATTTTGAAGATATAATTAGAGATGACATCGTTTCGTGAAGGAGCTGATTGGATTCTTTCTATTTTAGTTCTACAAACAAGTTTCAAACAGGTTGTCTTCATTGTAGGGCACAGTCACCAAAAACATAGACAGAAACAACAACCCATACTTTAACTGTAGCTCCAAGGGAGGGCAAGTATATTTGTATAGCTCATTACAAAAACAAGACCATTAAGAGTGCGGTGCATTAACAAAACATAAGAAAAGTGAACACAGAGAGAAAAGTACACAACAGTAGCAGGTCTGAGGCAGGTAAAGAGAGAAATTAAATGCAAACTTAAACTTACCGTTTAATTGAACAGAAGAAATACAACATTCAAAAGAACCTCTAAACAAAAAGGGATTTAAACTTAATCTAAATCAACTTAGCATTCTAACTCTTGCAGTTTTCTGGGAGTTTGTTCCAGGTTACTGTGGTTACAGTATTCCAGGTTACCTTCTTGTCTTGCAGCAAGAAGGTTCCGGGTTCAATTCCTGGCCCGGGGTCTTTCTGCATGGAGAGTGCCAAAGCTATATGCATAACTATATGCATATATGAAAAACACACACATTCAATAAGTAAAATACTCTCTGATGGTATGTTTATACCAAACGGAAATGCAGTGACTCTATGTTAAGGCAAATTCTAGCGATACTAAATGGTCAGAGGGATAAAATATACATTGTTAATCCAAATTGATCCAAACAATGGAAGACCTGGTGTGATTGTGATATGGGGGTGAGTAGTTGAGTGGAAACAAAAATTTTCTCATTTGAAAACTCAAGAATCATTTAATCTCTCTTTCTAAATTATTGGAGCAGCTGCTGATACTGAACAGATGGAAGGGGCTGAGAGGAAGACGGGTGCTGCTTTACTTCCAGTGTCATGGTGCTTGTATTTGGTGCTTGCTAACAGTGGTTGTCTCGTTGCTGCATGCTGTCATTCACAGAGTTTTAAACTGTTTCGATACAGTGTGACGCAGGTTTGTGTTGTTCATGTTGGACCTCATATCAGCTTTTGACACTGTCGACCATCAGGCCCAACCCTGCTAGATAGACTGAGGACATGGGCTGGTATTTCAAGTTCTGCCTTTGGAATAGTTGTGCTTTTACCTGTCTGATAGCTCTGCCTTCCTAGCTACATCTACATACAGATTACATTCCTGTCCTGGTTACTTCGGCGTTCCACAGGGCTCTGTCCTGGGGCCATTGTTGTTTCTGCCCTACCTGCCCCCACTTGGTCCATTACGATCATCTTTTAAGGATATTTCCTATAATTTTTAGCTGATAAAATCCAGTTGTATATCTGTTCTCTTCGAAATTTTGTTTCAAACTCCACATTTATTAAGCTGCCTGATTCAATTAAAAACAGGAAAAGAGAAACGTTTTTGTTTATTTTTTCCCAATTGCATGAGAATAAATTTGAAGTAATCAGCTTTGCACCATAAATATAACTATAAAGATTCAGCAAATCCTTTGGCCTCTTGGTTATCTGGATAACTCCCCAGGTAAAAACATTGGGATTTTTTTAGGGTCTCTGGGGTTTTGCTATTTTTCTGGTGCGAGTGACCATGCTTTCACAGAGAGGAAATTTCTTGTTGCTGGGCCGACCTGTTGCTGCATACCTGAGAACATTTCTCAATCAAGATGACTAGCTTCATGCAACATAATTCTTGCTCACCTTTAATGTGGACTTTGTTAATGTTCCAGGCAACCAGTTCACCTCAGTCTCTGAGCTTCATGGAAAACTGTACCTATATGCAGCAGTTCTAAGTCTTCATCTTCTGCCTGCCAGCTCTCCAGCACAATGTCTTTTGCAAGTACCAACACTTTCAGCTTTCACTCACATTCTCCTGGATCTATGGGTTTCAGTCTGCAAAGCCCACTGCATCAAACCCCTACAGGTCAATGCCACCTTCCCTTCATCTCTCAAGTAAGCAGACCAATCAGTAATCAGTTGTCATCAACCAACTCCTTCCTGATCAGGCTTTTTTTCTATCCACAGACTGACCAGAAAGTTCAACGGACTTCCTGCTGTTTTCCACTTCCAGGCTCTTGCTGCAGTTGTAAATAGAACGTTACAATTAGCTGGTTCTCCATGTGATTCTTCATGTGAGTACAAACCAACATGACAGGGATCATCTTTGATTCCGGGCATTGATTTCTAACCTGGAAAATTAAAAAACTTTGACTGTTGTCTCTATTCCATAAAAAGAGATCTTCATCAATGTTTTTGTTTCCTCTCATCTACACTTTTGTAAAGCCCTCTGCAAAAGTTTTTTTTCCCCCTAGTCTCCCATCAGGGCCTTAAGGTCCTGTGATTAAGACCTTCTACTGATTATCCTCCATACAAAATGAAAAACTGAAGGAGACAGAGCCTTTTCTTCTGCAGCCCCAAGACTCTAAAACCCCAGCGCTGATCAGCAGAATAAATGCCAACAATAACTGCAATAGTAAACAATTTATTTGATTTGTTGAAGCACTCTGTGATTATCCTGAGAGGTACTAAAGTTTTAGTTGCTATCCTATTTATTCACTTATTTACCACTGGTTCCTGGAGCAGGTAGTGTTACTGGTCAAACTGGTGACAGATCTGTTATTCAGCTTTCTTTATCAAGTACTATTCAGTGCCTTGATAGTCAACAGAAAGCAGTTAATCACCATATTCTGTGATTCACAGAATATAATTTAACACCAGTAAGCAGATAGACGTACCTCCTAGTTTAAGGATTTAGGCAAAATGTTACAGCAAAATGTAGCTGAAATATCAAGCAGCCAACACCAGGCAACCCACATTGCGATCGTGTTCAGTGTGAATATACCTTTACAGTGGTTTATTATAAAATACACAGGTAAAGGTAGTGTTTGATCAAAAATACATGCAACTCTGTCACAGACCTTGTGACTGGATTAAGTTTGGCTATAAAGAATAAAAGTTCATATGAACCTCTTAAAATACAATTCTTCTTTAGGCACCCATGATTAAGCACTAAAGATTAGGACAATAAAATTACTTTACAGGAAAATAAGACAATAACTCTGCACAGCTACAGAATCAACAATTACCATAATCACAACAATGATATATTTAGACAAAACTGTAGAGCAAGGTCAGAAAATTATCATTTTGAATTACCAGTTTGTTGATGTAATTGACATGGTTTGACTGCTAAGTTAGGGGTATATTTGAGTGAAATAAAAAATCTGACTGGTCAAGTGAGGCTGGCAGTGAATGAAAGAGCCTCTTTAGAGGAAATCTCGACATTAGGTGGTGAGTGTAGTCAGTAAATGGAGCTATGATTTAATAATATTTTCGATTTCAAACCCAGGATATTATTTTTTAACTACCAGAGTAGATAAACAAAAACATTGCTTGTGTTATTTATTAATTTTAAATTAACCTTTGAGATAACTACTCCGACTACAGTCACTCATGTCTGCATTGCAAAGTTTACTCTACTGTACATCTTTACTGGTCTGTTAAGTACAGACTGACAACTGACAATAGATGCCTTGGTGAAGCAATTTTGTTGAAGAATGTTGTAACAAAAAGCCTTGGTTTTTGTAAAATGAGACACAGCCAGTAAGGACGTTTTGTGTGGTTTAAAATTGCAATCATTGGTTTATGTAAAGTCTCTACTGACTGACAGCTTCAACAAAGACATGACAGAGAGGGATTGTCCCTGAAAAGAGTTTAGCTCTAAAATCGCTGTTTTAAATGCTCTTAGTGGCAGTGATCGACCGCTGCTCAGCCCCCCAGAAGTGACTTGGAGAATTTTACCTCACCGGGAGGTCTGGTGATGGACAGCTCTCTCTGCAGGGTAACCCTTTAAAATGAGTGGACTGCAGTCCCTCAGGGGGAAACATACCTGAGCCACTCAGACAAGGTGAGACAGATCCCTCCATCGGCCCCTCGTCCAGACTGCAGAGAGTGAGTACTGGGGCACATATGGCGACAGAGTAATAGGCCAATTACAAGTGATTTGTACAGCAGTATGTAGAGGGGAAATGTTCTCTGGGCCTGTCACAGTGAGACAAATTTGGCATATCACAATAATGCACAGGTATGTAAGCCTACTTTAAAGCCTGATGTCCTGAATTTCAGGCCCTCTAATATATGTAGAGTAAAGGATATTTTTTCATACTTCATTGTTCTTTAGTAACAAGTTACAGTGACATCACTACACTGCACTGAATACCAGGAAGATACATATTTCTTTGGATTTTAAAATGTGCTGGCCTGGTTAAAATCTCAGAGAAATAAAAAAGAATTATAGTCAAGGTGGATACAACCAAATATTTGTAAGAATACACTGAAGTTTTGAACTGCAACATTTAACTGTTTTCTTTGCGAATTGAAGGTGAATATGACTGAAGATTTTTTCTTTTTTATCATCAAGGTGAATCCCACCACAAATCCAAATGAACAGCGGAAGTTTCATTACAGCTACTGCCAAAATTGGTAATGTACATAGCTGTGCCTGAAGATGAGTTCAAAAATAATTTGAGTTTTTTTTTTACTTTTATATCACAGGCTGTTCCAATATTCCAAATTGGTTGCTTTCACATGACCTCACATAGTAGAGGGAGGACAGGTAGAAAAGTAGCCAAGGATCTGCCATTTGAAAAAATCCCATAGTTCGTTGTGTTTACGGCTACCATTAATCATTCTAACAGAGAAAAGGTTAAACGGTTTCAGTTCATAAAGATAGAATAAATGTAAGAAGCTGACTGGAAAATGAAGAAAAAGTGGATTTTCAACACACACAGGAGAAGCATAGTCTGCTATGCTCCTATTCTCAGAGACAACTTGGTCAGTTGTAGGTAAATGTTACACAGTATATTTTCGTGGTTCTGTTTAACTTTGGGTTTTCAATAATGTCTGACTTACTCAATGGTGGTTGAGATACTGTAAATCTAATTTAGACTTTTTTAAGGTTATAATAGCTCTTTTGGTGACTTTCAATAAGTAGACAGGGTTCCAAAAATCAACCTTGGTCCAAAATATAAAATATGATGTGACACTCACCTTGGCACTCACTAATTACTGCAGAGCCATTTAATACCAAGGATCTGGATCCACCTGCTAATAAATTTGTGCATTAAGTAAAATACTACAACTACCATATCTGCTACAAGTGTCAGTTGCATTTTATAGAGGTTTGCTACAGTTTTTCCTGTCTGATGAAAGCTCACTTGTCATTGGAGAACTTGTTCCTCTGCTATGTAATATACTTTCAGAAGTCTATTAATAGATATTTATCAAATAAAATTTGTTCCCATGCAAGAGAACTTCTTGTCTTAACAATAACAGCGTCAATACTCCCTTTTTACAAATAACAGAGATTTAAAGTATTTGTTCACCCATCTAAATTAGTGGAATCAGGTGTTCTAATCACTTGCATGGCCACAGGTGTATAAAATCAAGCAGCAAGGCATGGATAATGTTGTTAGTAATATTTAATAATAATAATAATAATAATAATAATAATAATAATAATAATAATAATACATTTTATTTGTATTGCACTTTACATTTCAACAAAATCTCAAAGTGCTACAAAATTCATAGTTAAAACAAAACCGTACAATAAAAACAGCATACATAGTTAAAACGAGACAAAATAACTTACGTAGTAAAAACAAAACAGTAAAATAACCATAAAACCACACAGATAAAGTACTAACTAATGTTCCAAGGCCATTTTAAATAAAAATGTCTTGAGGCCTTTCTTGAACGCCTCCACACTCTGTGGGACCCTAAGGGACTCTGGGAGGCCATTCCAGAGTTGTGGGGCAACTGCCTGGAAGGCCCTATCTCCCATTGTGCAGAGCTTCACTCTTGGCTGGTGCAGTCGGTGGGTGGAGGTGGTGGAGCGGAGGGTTCTGGAGGCGGTGTGAGGTGTGAGCAGTTCCTTGAGGTAGGCAGGGGCAGTTCGATGTATGCACTGGTGAGTGAGGAGGCAAAGTTTGTAATGTATTCTGTGTTGGATGGGCAGCCAATGAAGGGACCTTAGGACTGGAGTGATGTGTTCGTGTTTGCGCCTCCTCGTCAGGACCCGGGCAGCACAGTTCTGGATGTGCTGCAGCTTTTGTAGACTTTTGCCAGGGACCCCGACGAGGAGGGCATTACAGTAGTCCAATCTGGAGGAGACAAAGGCATGGATTAACTTTTCTGCGTCGGGTTGGGAAAGGGAGGGGCGGAGTTTGGCGATGTTTCTGAAAATGTGTCACTCTGAGGAGCTCAGTGACTTCCAGCATGGAATTGTTATGCGATGACACACTTGCAGCAAATCTAGATGTAAAAGTACCTTGTCATTCCACTGTCAACTATCAGCTGTATCATAAGAAAATTAAAGTGCTTGGGAATGACAGCAAGGGATTCGTGAAGTGGTAGGCCACATAAACTGATGGAGCGGCATCAGCAGATGCACACTTTCTGAAGAGGAATTATTCTATCAATTTATTTCAAGTTGTTTTTTTAATAAAGTTATTTGTAATGTAGATCTAGGTTTAATACTTATATTTAACCCATTTGGCCAGATGTGGTAGAATAAAACACTAACAAAGCAATATACCATGCCCAGATCTAAAGAAATTCAAAAAGAGATGAGAAACCCTTTAATGTAAAGCATTACACTGCCACTTCTAGTGCTCCAGTGAACAACAATGAGAGCTTATCCCCAAAAGACAAAACATCAGATACCCAAAGGAAAACCTTGACAAACATTTAACAAAAAACTTTGGAAATAATTTGTCAAGAATCCCTAAAAAGTGGTTTGATGAGACAATACATGAGCTTTTTGGAAGGTGTGTGTCCTGTTCAATCAAGTATAAAACTAACCCAGCATTTTATAAACTTAATCCCATAGTAGTAGAATGGTCTTTGTCTCCACTACTGCAGGGTCTGAAAAAGTACAAGAACGGATGGAAACATAAGTTCTGTGCTTTAGGAGAATTGTGACATTTTCAGTGAAATTTAATGGTCAAAAAATGGTCAAGTCAATGCAATATGGCCTCCGCGATATTCGCTTTACCTATCTTGTCAAGTGACGATGAGGTTTATTTACCATATTTTCATGACTGTAAGGTGTACCTAAAAGCCTTCAATTTTCTCAAAAACCAACAGTGCACCTTATTATCCAGTGTGCCCTATGTATTGATCAAGATTAAGCTTCAAAAGGTAAAAAAAAAAATAGTAAAATGGCATGTACTTATATAGCGCCTTTATTCAAGTTAGGAGACTTGACCAAAGCGCTTTACGCTACATTCATTCACCCATTCACGCACACACTCACACACTGATAGTGGCAAGCTACATTGTAGCCACAGCTGCCCTGGGGCTCACTGACAGAAGCGGGGCTGCCGTACACTGGCGCCACCGGGCCCTCTGACCACCATCAGTAGACAATGCAGGTGAAGTGTCTTGCCCAAGGACACAACAATACTGAAAGTCGGAGTCGGGGCTTGAACCGTCAATCCTTCGATTTTAGGGCAAACTCCTACAGTACATCCAACGCCACTGTTGCCCCAGGTCTCGCAACTACGGGGAGAAGTCGCCAACTCCATTTTCTCCCATAGAGGAACTAGGGTGCGGTACTGGGAAATCTAATTTCTATTTGTGTTTGTTAGGACCCCATAATGGCTCCTTTCAAGAGACACATGTACGAAACAGAGTTTAAACTCAATGCTCTCAGTAAAACATGGGAATAGAGCAGCAGCTAGAGAATTAAACATAAATTAATTAATTAATGGTGTGGAAGTGGGGGAAGCAACAAGATCACCTGCGCCAAGTAAAGAAGACTAAACAGTTTCCGAGGGAACAAAGCAAGATGTATACAGTTAGAAGACAAACAGTGTGTTATTGAACAGAGAGCAGCAAGAAGAAGTGTTTCAACAGTCAAGATTCAAATGAAGGCAACAGTGCTAGCATGCAAGCTCAACATCAATGGCTTCAGAGGCGGTCCTTGTTGGTGCTATTGATTTATGAAAAGACATAATCTCTCCATCTGCACACAAACTACTGTTTTGCAGAAACTACCAAAAGACTACCAAGAAAAGCTGGCCTCTTTCTGTACATACTGCAAAAAAAAGATCACTGAAAAAAAAAATCCGGCCACAACACATCATCAACAGGAACGATACCTTTGATATTCCCACACTGTGGATAAAATGGGAGCACATAGAGAGAATGTTTGCACCACAGGGAATGAGAAGTCATCTTTCACCATAGTTCTCGCCTGCCAGGCTAATGGCCAGAAACTTCCACCCACAGTTATTTTCAAGAGGAAGATCTTGGCAATAAGAATAACTTTCTGAATCCCAAAAAGAGAGCCCAACAGATTTGCTTTCACAAGTGGAACAGTACAGCTATCACCATGTTGTTCCGCTTGATTTATACATATAAATAGCTTTATTATAATTCATGCAGGGAGTATTAAATATTATATGGACACTGCAATTGAAGTAGAATAGGAAAGGAAAAACAGAAAAAAGGGAGAAAAGATTAAAGAAAGAGGAGATTAAAGGGAGATAACGATAAAACATCCGGTATACAACGGATATAGTATAAGAGAAACAACAAAGTAACACCTTGATACCATCCCCAAAGCACAAGCATTACCATTCAACTTGACATGTATACTGTGGTAGCTGAAGATAAGAATATGGGCTTTCTGTATGGAAGTGAATCTCTAAGTACCTGGAGCCAAGCACCTGTAGTTGTTTGGGAGAGTGTTCTTTTGCATGTAAAGTTTATCCAAAGGAAAAATGCTTAACAGTGGCTGTGAGGAGCCAAAAATGTACCCCTCCATAGCACAGAGGCAAGCGCCGGGGGGACCCAAAACCCCAGACGTCCAAAGGGATCCCCAGAGCAAAGGCACCCAGGAGGGGCAAACCCAGGAAATCTGACCCCCCACCAAGGGAGGAGGAGAGAAGGACCCGAGGAAATCCCCCAGCCACCGCAATGCCGGAGGCCAAAGGAGCCACGCGGACGAGTCTGAGAAAGAAAGAAAAAAGTACCAAAGTACCAAACGGGGTGTCCAACACAGTCCACCCTCCCTCCGGAAGACAGGTGGTGCAAGCACACCCCCCCACCCCCCCTCACCCCACACTTAACCACCCAGAACCCTCAATGTCTAAATGTGAGAGGGGCTGGGGGGGAGACATCCGAGGTGAAGCCTACACCGGCATCCCCCCATCCCTCCTGCATTCTGGCATTCCTGAAAAAATAAATAAATAAATAAATAAATAAAACACGCTTCAAACAGCCACATCCACATGGTGTCAACAGGGCATTCAAAGCGATGACAGAAAGCGAACACACGTTCATCAAGAAGGGAAGACAGAGCCAAACGATATTCGCCACGATCTGCCAGTGGATCGTTAATGCCTGGGCTGATATATCAGTGTCAACTGTGGTCTAAGCTTTCAGGAGGACAGGAATTGTCACTGAACTTCCAGACAACTGCAGCAACATTGACTCAAGTAATGACAACTTTGACTAGACGGAAACGGCCATGTTGCATCACGTATTAGCTCAACTTTTTAATTCTGACACTGAAGAAGGAGAATTCAAGGGATTTGTTGATGAGAAATGAACGGATTTCTTTTGTGTGTTTACAGCTAAAGAAGGTTGGTCATATTGTAAATTCCGTAATATACTAGTAAAATGTGTCTTATCTGTTTTATTGACATTCTTCTTAGTAGAACTGCATAGTAGATGCATAACGCAACCCCAGCCACTACTGTAGCTTCTATTCTATGCACCTTATAGTGAGGTGTGCCTAATATATGGAAAAAATGTTAAAATAGGCAATACAATAAAGATGCGCCTTATAATCTGGTGTGGTTTATAGTGCGGAAAATATAATAAATAAATCCATAAATTCTTCTATACTGTTGTCTCAAGTATTTTGACAAGTATATAAATAAGGAGATGAGTGAGTATCATGAATTGACCACTGTTTTAGTGAAGGAGGTAGTCAAGATTACCTTTTTTAAATCAAAATGGAAGAAAGAAAATAATGCTGACAATGGATAAAGCGGGGAATGTTCTGAAGAGGTATGAAGCCTTTTTAATTTAGCCCTAGGAGGGCTGTTTTGTATCCCACCTCCAGCAAAGACATGGACCATCTCATCCCACTCGGTTTCTCAAGATGCTAGCCTATGTCTGCCGTCTTCTCTTCCTGCTCTGTCGCCCTGGCGGGCTCCTCTGATGTCACGCTGCAGCCACTCTCCATTTCCTTGAGCCCTCTCTCCAGCCAGCAGACTTCCAATCCTTTGCTGTTTTGCTTCAGCCGTCCGTAAGGCTAGAGGTAAGCCTCTAGCTTGCTCACTCCAGCGGTATCGTCTGCGGGTCATCAGCCCTCTGTTTTCTGGTAGGCCTCTCCAAGCTACTGCTGTGCTCCTCAGCTGTCTTGCTGAGCTGCCCCCACTGCCACTATGGTCTTAGCTACAGAGGGCACCATAGCTACTTTTCTCCCACTGATTCCCCGCTGCTCCTGCCTTACCTCTGTTGTCCATGAGATATGCCCCCCTATTATGGAGATTCTGACGAAAACAATTATGGACCATGGGCAGGAGAAAGATTGGAGTCTGTTCAGAAAAAGGAAAGAAAACTCAACAACCAGCGATTTAAATTGGTCGTCTTCATAATAACCAACTGAAAGGCTAAAATGATATCTTATGGATTAGCGGTATCCTAGTCAAAGTTCAAAGCTATATCTGATTTCGATGCAGTTGCATGACTTTAAATAGGAGATTCATACCCCAAATACACTTGAAGTGACTGAATTAAAATGACTGTGAAAAAATTTTAAGTGGTCCCAAATTCCTTTATAGCGATTTAAAGGACTCCTTGCCAGTTGCTGCAAATGTTTGATGGAAGTTGTTAAGCAACACTTCCACAACCACTTTTAAACTTAATGGACTGATCAGTTTTCCTCATATGGAAAGTCTGGTTTGGATAAATATTATTTATCCTAATAGATAAAATAATCTTTTGAAAAAAACATTTTTAAATTCAATTCAACTCAGTTTATTTACATAGCGCCAATTCACAACACGTCATCTCAAGGCAATTTACAGTTCACAAGATCATACAGTCAAATTGATTCAAAGTTTTCTATCTAAGGAAAACCAGTTGATTGACTCCAAGGCAATCCTTCAAACTAAGCATGCTTGTAGCCACAGTGGAGAGAAAACACTCCCTTTTGACAGGAAAGCATTAAACTATGACTAAAAAGGGAATGAACAAAAGAAATCTGTAAGGGGTTTCACACCACAGTAGCTTTGCCTTAACAAGTATCCAAGCTGTCTCAAGCAATCACTGGAGTATTCTGACTTCAATATCTGATCATAACAGTCATGTAGGCCTATATGTTTCTATATCTTTTTATAGCTTTATACTCCACAAAATGTTAGAATGACTTGTGGAAAGCAATACACTTTGAGTCTACAACAGAAACCAAAGATTTAGATATGAATTCTTTGTGAAAATAGCCTCTGTCAGCACCCCATTTATGTGCCTGAAACGGAACTAGTATTAGTAGTAGTATTAGAATTATAATTTGTATTCATTGCTAAAGTATTCCATTTAAAAATTATTTGAAAAATTGTTTCATTTCTTCTTATTATTATCATATTATTTTTATTTGCCTTCATCTTTAAGAAGCTTTTAAATAGTCATTGTGTAACTTTTTAACTTTCAGTGTTTCATCTTCTAAACCAACTTTTTAACAGACACTGTACAGTCAGCTGACAAATCAAACACCAGAGGAACTGATTCTTGTCTGAATCAGTGTCAGTTCTCACTTGTCTGCTGCTGCCTTCCTCCACATCCACCCCAGCTGCTGTGGTCTACTGACAGCCAGTCGTTTGATCGGCAGCTCGCCTGTCATTGAATATGTGTGAGAAACCTGCTGCTCATTATTTCAGCCACTATAATCATGGTTTTCACAGTAGCAACGTGAACTGAACCAAAAGTGCTGAATAATGAGGGAAATCTAAATATGAGAGAAAAAAAACGTTGCCTATTTTCAAAACAGAGGAGGATTTCCATAGTAGCTTCACTTCAGTATATCTTCTCCATATATCTTATTTTTACATATTAGTTTTACACAAGGGAACACTTTAACACTGCCCATATGTCATTTTTTGGTGCAATTGGAAAATTATCACCCAAACCAAAAGAAAAATTATTTCAGTATTAAGCGAAATATACCTTCAAACTCACCAGAGTTTAACACTCAGATCTCTGAGTGTAAAGAGGTGGCCCTAATAACAAGCAGTTCTTTGCATTTGAGTTATTGGCATACATGTCTCCAAACAGAGCTGAGCACACTGATGACTATGTGACGCCTGCATATGGTGTTTATAGGCAGAAGATGAAAAGTGGTGGAAATTTGCTGTGAAAATGTTTGCTGAGTCATTATGAATCCTGAAAGTGGCTAGACCTGCAGCACTCTGAAAGATCACACAGATTTGTGTTTGTCTGGTTTACCTGCAATGAACATGGCTGACATTTATTAGGTTGAATGTGTAGGCAAAAATTACATAATCAGATATAATCGTGTTCAATCAAATAATCACTTTTCCAACATGTTGAGCTCCCCTTCCTTTCATCTGTGTACAAGGTTTTCTTTGTAAGCTGCAGGATTTGACAGCTAAACTTAACAGTCACTGCCTTCTTATGGGATCACACATCCTTTAGGGGTTGTGTGACTCGGAAAACTCATGGAATTAGTCTTTTTACAACAAATGTTTGTTTGACAAAAAGTTATCAGGTGCTGTGGTTAAAGGCAAAAAAAGTTGTCTTAGAATTCTGTTAAAATTGTAATTTTTTCTGCTTTTCATATATAATGGCATTTGACACTCAGGTAAATGATTGAATTTCTCATTAGAATACATTTTTTAAATAAAGTCATTTTTTTAACTTTGCTGCAAAAAAACAATTAAAATGGGCCATACTTGTATGTCGTTTTTGAAATGCAACCTTCTTTACTAGTAATAGCTAATATTAGGAAGTGCTATGTTATATCTATGAACTGTCAGGAGGAAAAGCTGTTTCCTCTACAAGAACGAACGAGTGCGACCTTTGGCCTTTGCACATTCATCATGGCATAAGATAAGACAAAGCCAAGAGATTACATTGTTGCACCAGCCAATCTCAACAGACCTGCTGTTTTTTAAGCATTAACCCCAAGTCATTTGAAAAGTTAATTCATACATGTTTTTTTATTTGCTTTAGGTCCTCCAGCAGAAGCCACCAAATAGACTCCACAAGCTTTTACAATGGGGGAGAAATCATATATCCAAATCAAGCACAAAGATGAAAAGCTGCCAGGTGGCTGCTAAATGTTAAGAAAGTCAAACTCTAAAAAAGCAGAAGAGAAGAAACTAAAAAAGTCCAAAAGGTATTAGGATATGAAAACTGATTCTTGCTGTTTTTAGATAAATGCTTCTATGAGCAAATACATAGATGAAGAACTGGCTGTTGGTTTACCAAAACCGTCACACAGGTATTTTGTCTGAATAAACAACATAAAATAATGACAAAATAATGATAACTGGCTTCAGCGGTCTTTTAGTTAAGGTAATTTTACAAGCTGAACAATCAGTCTATACATGTTTGAATGCTGTTTTTTTTCTGTAATTTAAAATTCCATCATCCTGTAGTCAAGCAGAGTTGGAATGCCTTGCTTCTTGATTTCTTTTCCCATGTTGTGGTTTGATTAGGATGTGTATTATATCCACAGATCTACATAAGGTAGTGCAGAAATGTGAGGTGGAAGGAAAACATACTATATTTTTTAGAGATAACAGAAAAAAAGTATGATGTTCTTTTTGGGTTCAGCCAAATTACTTGAGGTTTTACCGCAAACGCATCACCAAGCCTTTTGTCTCATTTTATTATCCAGGTCTATTGAAGTTTGTCTGTATTTTGGGGTCATTTTCTTGCTGCAATCTGAACTTCCTCAATAGTATCAGCTTTTTTGTTTTTTGTTTGCTTTTTCTTTTGTTAATTGCTGCTTTGAAATGTTTTTCTTCCATTGTCACCCTATGTTTAGTTCCCATCAGCCCTGATCAATGCCCCCTTTACCATTGCATGACAATGCCACTACCATGCTTCCAACAAAATATTTTTTTTCATATGGGCCACAATGTTTTAGTGATATGTGACCAGCAGACCTCTACACTTTTACTTGTTTTCTTCAACCAATGGTTGTATCGAACAAACCTCTGAGACATTCACAAAAAAGCTGCATCTATCCTGAGATTTAATTACCCAAAGGTAGGAACTTATTATACATAACACTTGAAAGCAGCTGGTCCCACCAGAGTTTGATTAGGAGTATCATGCTAATATGTGAGCAGAGTACAATTAGAAACTATATTTTTCATATCGTATTATATATTTTTTTCTCTTTACAATTATATAAACATCCTAACAGCATGATGTTGCTACCATCATGCTTTTTTGGTAGGTTTTTGTAAAAACAAAATATTGGTTCACTCTGATGGATATTGCATATTTAGAAACTTATTCTGACAGACATAGACATGAGGTTCCTCTACATTTGACAAACCAACCCACTTCCTCGATGTCCAAGTCTAATGGGCCTTACGTCATAATAATAACAAAGTCATGGGAATTTGTATTAAATTGACTGAATACGAGTGTGTTTGTGCTGTGTGTAAGTAAGGCTGTTAGACACATAACATGTAGATAATGTACTGCAAAGAAAGCGCACAGTATAAACACAGGCCACTCCTCTCCATGCACATTTAGCTGGGATGTATTGGAAAAGGAAGAGATAGCGGACAGCCTATCGCTGCTGTGAATGTGTCAGTTTACATGTCCCGACATCCTCACTCCAACTCACTCCCACTTTAATCTACTGTGCTCCTGACCTACTGCTGTTCTGTCACCCTGACATGTTTAACAAATACTGTCTGGACTGAGCAGGATATGCCACGGCATTACAGAGGTGTTGTTGTCTGTCTGCACAGAGAGTGATAAATTAGCTAGGATTTGGTCATCCTCAGACTGCTTCAAACTTCACACACCCCTGCGCATTTCTTCCCTCTAAGTAAACTTCATTTGTACACACACAGATCAGCTCAGCGCAAATATTGTTATTTTTAAAGACAAAAAGTGATTTATTTTTGTTGTTTTTTCCTTTATTTTTTCCCCCCTGTGACTTCCTTCCCCAGCAACAAACCCTGGACAGACCGTCTACACAGCACCCTTCAATCATTCAACACAAAAGCAACAAAACACGCCTCTGTAAATATTTCAGTGGCCTCAGCACCCCATCCAGGGTCCTGCTGCTCGCTGTCTGCTGGTCCTTGGAGGGAGCCATTGTGCATCCCACTGCAGACTGTTTGTGTTGGGCTGCTGGACATGACTGGTCTGTTGTGGAGAGGCAGCAGTGCCTGCAAGCATGCAGCAGCGTAGCACCTGATTAGGGCCGATGTTTCTCTGTGTCTAACTGGCTGGCGGGCATGCTCTGGTGCATTGGCAGAGAACACACATTTGACATCATTTGGTTCTGATTATAGCTGGCTGAAAAGAAAAGCAAAGCTTGTTCCATAATTTGAGGAGTAACACAACAAAATGTATTTAGTGTACCAATTTTGATTTTATCATAAGCTGCAATATTGAATATCTTAGTAAAATGTCTAAATCTATTTTTCACTGACTTTTTACAAAAGCAATTGCTGTCTACAGGCTCTGATCCTCGCTGCTATGAATAAAAAAATCCTGTTTTGGAATGGTTTTGCCCTTGTTACACATCCCTTTGCGTTTCCCAGTGCAAGTCTTAAGGGAGCCCCTTTTCAATAAGAGTAATGTCCCCCCAGTGTATGCCTACCGTTCAGCAATTTATGGGCAGATTACAGATTCTAATAAAATTTTTGCGACCTTAATTAAAGAATCTACCCCCTGTTACTTTATGATAGTTAGGGTTCCCCCCATCCTCTACCGCCACTGCTGTCCAATCTAATTATTCTGATGTACATAATTAGCATGAGCTGGCTATTGTTCACCTCATTTGCATATTATATTGGATAATTGAATGAGAGTGGCCGATGATTAAATTAGGGTGAATGACAGATGATTCAGCCCCCAGTGTGGAAAAGTTAACAGAATGAGCAGACTGGGAATATGGTTTGTACCTCTTGAATATTTATACGTCCAAGAGAATCCCCCACCTCTCCCCACCCCCAACACTCTGCTAATTTAAAAAATCCTAGTCGGAAGATGCTGCTTGTATTTCTTCAGCTGGGCATTTCTGGTCATGTTATTTTATATGGGAGTATTTTGAGCCCATAATATACACTTTTTTTTTTTTTTTCAAATATTCTCTATAAATGAGGCAGCACATTTATATGCTGATAAGACATATGAGACTAGTGTGAGGAAATTAATTTCCAGGCACTTCCAGTGTAAACACAGACTTCTGGTGCCTGCTTGCTTGTCTGCCTGCCATGGTAGGAACAGAACGACTTTGCAGATGAACGAGTTCTCAGGTGAAATGTTTTTGAAAACAGAAATGAAAGCACAAAGTTTCCCCTAATCTCTAACCATGGCTTTAGATTTCTAGTGAGAAGTATTCTTTTTCTCTTTCTTGGTTTGTTTTGGAAAATAACCTGCTCACATTTGAATCCAGGATTCATGACATTCCTAGATTTTTTTTTTCTTTTTCCATTTAGTGTTAAGGCAGAATAAATGTTTAAAGGGAATATTTGGAACAGCTTTATCTTTTCACATGCTAATGTAAGCACAGGGCGGCACAAGAAAGCTGTCCTGACCCGGGAGGCCACGCAGTGACATAGTCTGCTGATTCAGTGCCGGCAGACTTGGCTTTGTTTATGTGTGCGTACGGGAAATAATGCACGTCATAAAAGGAGAACTTTGAAGGGGAACCACTATCCACCAGATGATAAATGTCCCCCCCAGCTCCTTCTAATGTGAAAAGCTCCACAACAGCACAAAAAGTCATCTCAAAAGTGACTTATACACATGATTCCTACAATAACACTGGGCTGAGTTTCCACCCCTGGTGTTTCTCATATATTGGCTCATTCACTTTAAAGTTTTCAAGTGGTTTAACACAACAGGAGCATTATTTACCATGATTTCTGATTAGTTTTGTATCTTCAGTGATTGTAGCAGATAAACATCGGTCTAAAGCGCCGACTAAATTATATGAGGTTGGAGTTTTCTATGAAGCAGAAAGGTGTGGAGCATCAGAGATGGAGTGGTTCCAAACACAATTTGTAACACATGTAACCCATGTTTGCCTTTGTCTCCCTCATGCCTTGTAAAATCTCCTCTGTTCTCTGTGTTATAGTGCACATCAGTACACAAAGTGTCGTCTCATTGTCTGGAAGGAGTCATTTCAGAGGACAGAGGAATTTACACAGACTCAGGCCCTGTCAGTAGGTGGCATAGGAAACTGTAAAGATAAGATCCTACAGCAGACCTATGTCAGCTTCCTTTTCACAAGAGCCGTCGGCATCTCTCAGATCTCACAGATACAACGGTGCCCTCCCTCTTATCAGCAACCTGACTATGCCCACTTCTAGCTTCTAATAGGCCGATGTCCTATCTTCAATCTGAAAGGAGAGAATGTTATTGGTGTCGACAGGGGAAACCTAAAGTTATATTAGTATCGCTTTTAAAACTTTCCTCCCCTTATTCATTAATAACCTCAAGGAGAGCTGCATCTGAACTGAAAACTTTAAATAACCACATCTTACTATTGGAGCTATTTAAACAATACACTTTTAATTAAGAATATAAAACATTAAATAAAGCCTTATGTTCATCTAGCAAGTGCATTTAGATATTTTAATCTATATTTGTTAAGGGTTATTCTTAAAAACATTTTCATATATATACTAGAAAAATGGACCCCCCCCCCCACTAGTGTTTATTTTGAAACCATTCTGAGTCACATCGACCAAATTTCATACAGCTTATCCAATGGAGGAAGTCCAACCTAATACTGTCTCAGAGTAATTAGATTGCTGGACACCTACCCTGATGTGATGCTAGATAAAACGTAAAGGGGTTAGCTTTAATTCGATTTATCCACAGAGACCCTGTGGCTCCCTGTAACAAATTTCATGGCAATTAAGATATTTCACAAAAAAAGTTGATGCCAGACATGCAGCTATTGGCTAAGAACATTTTCCTCTACATAAAATGAGCAACCCTGAGGACTTCACTTACTTGATACATGCTTGCACATTTAACCACTAAAGATTTTTATTATAATATTTAGTTTTTTTGTCTCTATCAAGAAGTGAAAGCTATATCAAGATTTCATGAACACTTGGAAAGTCAAACTAACTTGAATAAGAACAAACACAACACAGAATATTCATTAAACCCTTAGCTTTTGCAAACATTTTGATCTTCAACACATTGATGATTTTGCCAAGAATGTTACTTAATGCCCCTTTACATGTTCAGACAATAAATCCACGAGCAGTTGTTCTTTTATTTTGTTTGGCAAAGTAAACCTGTCAAATTCTACTGGAAGGGATTTGCAGAGCTTGGAAAAAGTTTGTAAACCCTTCAACATTTTTCCCATTATATTTTTGACTTAAATGGACTTTATTTTAAGATTGATTCCTGTCCAAAAAGAGAACCAATTTGCACCCTATAACAGTTTATTTTCTTGTTTTTGTTTTTTAACAGGATTTCATTGTTTGTTGTCCCATTCATTTTCTCATCAACTGCCACCAGCTTTTCAATAGTTATTGAAGGGAAGTGACATCACAGCATGATGCTGCCAACACCATGTTTCACCGCAGAGATAATATAATCAGGGTATAAAAGTTTTTCCTCCTCAAACAACGTTACATGCAAACTAAAAAGCAACATTTTGGTCTCATTTAAGCAAAGCACCCTTTTTTACATGATCAAATGTAACCCATTAAAGGTAAATAATTATACTCTCTTGAAATGTTTTTTTTTAAACTCATTGTATTTATCTATTACTTTGTTTTGATCTATCACATGACATCCTTTATGAAATACTCTCAAATTTGTGATCGCAAAGTTCCAGCATATGATATTTCTTCTACCAAATCTTACGCTCTATCATTACTAACCTCTAAATTAAGAACTGAAAAAAAAATCCTTTTTATCTTATCAAGTTATTGCCTCTGCTATCCTTGGAATCTCCTTGACAGAAAGTGTAATCTAGACTTAGAACGGTGAGGTCTGCCACCTCTCCAGGTCCAACCCCTTGGCCCTTCCCTGTTGGCTCTATTTTGCTATATATTTTTTGCTGCTGAAAGTACTTGATGAAGGACAATTTGTTTGGACGCTTAGAGCCATGGCACTGGCTGGTGAAGGATTAGATGCTTTGGCCTAGTGATTTGTGGCGGCTGGCAGTGACTCTGAAAGTGTGTGTGTGAGTCAGTGCAAAGGAGGGTGTTTGTGTTACAATGAACATGCAAGTCAGTTTTTAAGGGTGTGTGTGTTTGCATGTAGGGGGGTGGATGAGTCGTGTTTGTACTGTTCCAGCTCCTCGCTCCAACACAGACATCAGTTGTCTTCCAGTCTGCTAAATCTGAACTCCTACATTTATGACAAAAGTACTTTAGTTGCCACCCAATGACGTCTTTCCCTTTTTTCTCACACTATAATATTGTTTTCCTGATAAAGGATTACTATCATTTAAATTTCGTTGTTTCAAAATTTATGAAAGCCTCCCTGTGTCGCCTTTATGGGTCTTGGCAGCCAAAAGACTCATTGACTTATCCTGTGAAGCTTCGCAGACTGGAAACTCTGGCCAAATGCTACTGTGAGCTTTCCCAGATCATACTCACTTTCTTACACAAATGCAAATTAGAAAAAGACACGTTCATTTGAATAACTGCTGCAAGAAAATTTTGGATTTTTCATTTTTTTGCATTTGCAGCAGGGTTAAATATATTTTCTGTACCTTAAATTTAAATACATGTTATAGATTCTGTTATGCTGTATACCCCGTAGTCTTGCTGCTTCACTGAAATGAACCAACTCTTTTACCAAATTCTGTGTTTATTCATTTCACTATAAGTGTCCCTTTTAAAATACCCTTTTTCTTGAAAAGAAGAACCTTGGTATGCTTTAATCTCTAAGGATCAAAAAGTTCAACAGTCACATCTCAGCTGTTGTCCAAAACATCTCATGACAGCTGTACACGTCATTCGCCTGAAGCTCCTTTGAACGCTGCTGTAGAACGAGGTCCTTAAGGGCTTCACCCTCCGATGATAAAAAAGTGAATTATTGGTTTGTTTATCATGCTCTTAAAACCCAAAGTGCATTATTAAACAGAGAGCACATTAAAGGGGAGTATTGTTAAAAGTGTTTTAAAAAACTTGTAAATCCCGGTAATTTATGTAGCTGTGGTCGAGGAGGTCCGGCCTGGCCTTCTGGCTTTAATTTGCTTCAGGCTCTGGGGTCTGTACCTGGGATGTTGCCTTGTTTCCCAGAGCCAATCTGTCTGATGCATCTCCCTCTGAGAGGGCAGCAGTAGCCTGATGTTTGAACAAAAAGCAGATTAGTTACTTGCTGGCTGGGAACCAATTTAGAGTTATTAGGATCAAAAGGCAGACAATTTATAGTTACCCACTAAGCAGTAAGCAGAGAAAATGCAACTTAAAGTGTTATGTTTCTATTATTATTATTATTATTGTTATTATCATTATTACTGCTGTTGTTGTAGCTTATATCAAAAAACCAAACTGTTAAAAGATTTTTTTTGTTGAAAGACCCTCAATAATATGATTCAGTACAGTGAATATAATCAAAAACAATTTATTAATTTTTTTCTATGAAGTAAATAAGACAGTAGTAGAGTATGTTTTATATTCTAAACAGCTTTTACATTATCACCAATTTTAATGAGGCAGCCAGACGTCTTTCATTATATTTAATAAAGTCTACATGAAAGTGTACGTTTGAGAAATTCCAGGAAATTAGACAGTTAAGATCTCCATATGTGAAATAAAGAGAAAACTACATTTCAAAGTACATTATATAAGCTTAAAACCTCCAAACTGTATGAGAAAGAAATATGTATTAATTAAGGAGGTAAACAATTACCTTGTTGTGCTTTTCACTGGGTAAATCATAGGAGGTAGCTTGGCAGGAGAAAAGACTTGATCTGAAAAATTGCTCAATGGATATTCTGGGAATTTGTTGCACAAACTAAGTCAAAAGAAAGTTTTAATTAACAGAGAGAAGTCATTGCATTTAAAATGAAAGAGTCATCCACTGAAGCTTCTGAGCAGACCCTGTCTGAGGAGGAAACCCAGCGACGGCCTCAGGGGACTCGTCGGCAGAAGCAACAATGGGTGGGAGCCCTGTCTTGTGCACTTGCCCTCCTTAATCAAACTAGCCAGAGGAGTGATTGGATTTTAATACGGCTGGGCCCACAGTAATGGTGTGATGGACGGGGGAACTGGTGAATTGGAGCAAGATGTCAGCCCTCGGAGGCCTCCATTAATGATATTGCTTCATTTCTTAAAGTGGCAGGATAGTCTTGGGGCAAGGGGATCGCCACAGAGTCCAAACCACATTTTTATTGTTGTTTTGTTTTTATCTGCAGCTCCTTTTGTGATGTTATCATTTCGGTCTGACTTTATGTGTCTCTCAGAATCTATTTTTTAATCAATTTCTCAAACTTGAGAAATGAACATTTCTATTTTTTTTTTCTCAACTAAATATCCTCATAGTTTCATAATGACAGTGAAAACTCTGGATTATTTATTTCAACTGTCCTTCCTGCCCAAAAATGAAGTTTGATACCAGAAATTTATGTTCGGATAATTGTAAGTTTACCAATCAGTTTCCGTTCTTGACTCATCGAAGATAAAACTATGTCAAACTAATTCTTATTTTCCCCCGCACATTGTGGTGAGATTCCCAATGTTTCCATCTGACAGGAGCAATATTTCATGACATTTACAGTTTAGTTTTGGCTCTGTTTGCTATAATTAGGGCTTAAGCTGTGTTTCATCCTTCCATTGTGAGTCAGAGGGTTAATTGAACTTCAGTACTAAATCTAAAACACAAAGGACTTCCTAAAAACATTCTTGAACTCCTGAACTGACACTAAAATGACCCTAAAGGAACGCCAGAGAGTCTCGCTGAAACCTTTTGATGCCGCTCCTCATCTAGAGTGACTCACATTCACTACCTCATTGTTTGTATCCGTTGACAAGTGTTTGTCCTTCTTGTTGGGTTAATCACAGCACAATGTACAGGTGAACCCTCCTTGTGTTTTATAGCAAGGCTCTGACCGTCCCCTCTCCTCCTAATGGGCGTTGGTAGGTTGTTTTTGCAGCAGATTTATGTGCGGATGGGGCGGTGTGATTTACATAACTCTGACACTGTCTCAACTGCAGGACCACGGAAGCAGATTGCTGCTCTGTGTGTGTGTTCCAGGTGAGTCCAATGTCTGCTCTTTACACAAGAATTTCACTGTTTGTGGTCCTTTACTTCAGGCATGCTACTGCATATGCCTAACAGTGTCACCTAAGGATATGAGGATATGGTGTCCTGTTGATCTCAAAAGAGAACAAACCACAGTTTAAAAGTAAGATTTTAATACAAATTGTGATCCTATATATATATATATATATATATATATATATATATAGCTACATAAAAAAAGGGGTAATTACCTAGTTTCATATCTAGTTTCATATCTGTTCATACCCTTAACCAATCCTTTGTTGATAGGACCTGTCCAGTTTTGTTAAATACACACCTATGATCCACTGAAGTGGATTTGATTAAGCAGGTACAGATGTTCTGCTGTTCTAGATTCATTTCCAACACCTTTCCAATGTTGCACATTATATATGCATTGAAGTCTTCAATGCATTACTGTATACTATGCATTAAAGACAACTATTCCTAATTGAGAATAAGAAGATTTATGAAAGTGGAGATTTTATAAATATGTAAACAATATGAAATTAGAAAGTGAAAGGCAGCCAGTCATGCTGAAAGCAATGTGAGAGGGGTTGCAGAATATTCACCAAGTAGCTAAAGGTTGATTTTAACATATAACGAGAATCGACTGTATTCTTCACAAATCTATGCTAAAGGAAAAAAAAATCCAGATCTGACATAAAACAGAGAAAACTCAAATATCATGAGGGAAAATGTGTTTTATTCTTTTCCATTCTTTCCTCTAACAAAGGTGCTATAATTCTCATAGAATTGTACTGGTTTTGTCTCATTCTAAAAGCTTATTTACAAGGATTGCAAACTTTAGTCCACTGTATGGTTATTTTTGTTTTTAGTGCCCCCCCTCAAAGACATAAAATTGATTTTATTTCACATGACACTCTCTAAGAAGGTTTTAGTCCTGCTGGATTTAGTGCTTTTAAAAGTTTAAAGCATAATATCTGGATATTTACTCATCATGTCAGCTTCCCATAAAAGCAGCATTTATTCCCAAGAATCAATATTGAACAAGTGGCGAGGCAGCACACTCAAAGAGCAACAACACTAACACACACACAAACACACACATATAACATCCACCCAAAACACCCGCCCACACACAGATTCATACAAAGGTTGGCAGAGTTTTATAATCAGAACAGCCTACAGGTGAGAACATTTTTGTCACCAGATGTTTAATTGGTTAATAGTGTAAAATGTCCTTCATAATACACCTGAAAATGGGCACACACAAAAAATTTAAATACAACCAAAAGAACTGATATTAGCTCTACAGATGTTTGAACAGACAATATAGGTTAGAAAGATAATAGAGTCTGATTTCCACTGTGAGCTGTATTCTCGTGTAGGGTGGTCTGCCTTGGCTACACGGAGGCTTTGTCATTGGTATATATTTATATATAAGGCTATTCTTGGTGCGCTTCCATCTTATTTATGTTCACTTCTTATGAAAAAAAGTACTGGTCATTACTCTCTCCGTTCTCAGGCTGTTGTCTTGTTTTCTGTCCCACGTGTCAGTACTGAGCTGGGTAAAAAGGCCTTTGCTTACTCTGCTCCCTTTACATGGAATTTGCTGCAAAATAACATGAAACTTAGTAAATTGGTTCCTTTGAATACTTTTAAGTTGAGAATTAGATGTTTTGAGTTAGACTCCCTCACATGTCAATGTTTTAATTGAAATTTTATTGTAAGTGCATATTTGGCTTTTATGTGTGTGTCTTTTATACATATGTAATGATGTGATGTAATTTTGATGCCTATCTTGGCCAGGGCTCCCTTGCAAAAGAGATTTTTAATCTCAATGGGTATTACCTGGTTAAATAAAGGATAAATAAAAAATAAAATAAAAATTTCCATAAGCGTTTTGCTTTTGTAAGTGTTTAGCAACGGACCAGGATGCAGAAACATAAGAAAATATAATCAAGCTAATTTAGAGCAAGGTATGTATGCTTCAATTTCATCCATGTTTCAGGAAGTGTTAGTTCCCCCACGTTGTTTTGTCACTTTCTCTTCACACAACCCAATTTTGCTTGTTTCTCGCCCTCTATTCCAGAAGAGAAAAATCTCCCAACTCAGTCTCTGTGTTAAATCAAGCTGTCTAACTTTCCCCTGAGAGGTTTGGACTGAATTTTCTCCCAGGTTAGGACAAGGCTGAGTGTAGAGACTGTCACAGGGTTGGGGGTTTTTGTTTGTTTGTTTGTTTATTTATTTTTTGTAGTTTTCTTTTAAATTCTGTAATAAAAAAAAGGTTTTAATATCATAAAAAAGTTTTAATATCATCATCTAATAATTACTACAGTAAGTAGCAAAATAGAATACAATTTAAAGATAGAAAAAAAATAATTTGAGTCTGTTTGTTTTGTAGACAAACAAATATTAGAGTCTCAAACTAGAGGTTTGAAGCACTTTCTTTTCTATTCTTTTGTTTTTAGACATCTGCCTCACTTAGTCCAAATTTCAGAATGAACAAAACCTTTCACGCGGTTTTTTAGATAAATGCATTCAAAAATATCATGCTCTTTCATCAATGTTCCTGTTGCTTTTCTCAAGTTATTATTATTATTATTATTATTATTATTATTATTATTATTATTATTATTATTATTATTATTATTATTATTATTATTATTATTATTATTATTATTATTATTATTATTATATTTGTATTATTGTTATTATTGTTATGAATATGTGTATTATTAGTAGTAGTATCATTATTATGAAGAAATAAAGACAATATCCTCATACTGTGTCTCCCATATCTTTCTTGTACAAATCATTAATAGATCTTTAAATCACAAAAACATGTCACATCGCAAAATCAAAAATAATCATCGAAAAAGTGCTAATATTTTCCTCTGACTTGGATTTTCATATTAATGTGGGATCACCTAAACAACGTCGGAATTATATATGTTAAAGTGAATAATTGCGCTTCTCAGTATAAAAACTGCATCCGATCACTGACGTCATTTTTTTTATTATAAATTGAAGGGGAAACAAAGTTGAAAGAAATACAAAATTTGAAAAATCAAACAAATTTAGCTCATTTACGCACCATGTGAGGTTTTGTTCGCATTTGTTTCAGTCAGTCTATGCCTGGCAGCAGACGGTGGATTTCTCCAATATGCCCTTGCCACCCTCCACCAATCAGAGCAGATTGAGAGAATTGCATCACACCTTTAAACATGTTCCTGCTCCTAATCATTAATGAGGCTCGTGGTGTCAGTCCTTCCCGTGCCAACATTACACCTGCAGACAGCGGCTCCACTCAACTCAAAGTTAATCAGGGAGGCCGGGGATTGGGTTTCAGGTCACATAACTTAACATTTGCTGTTCCCATCTATGAGAGGTGCCAAATAGTTCAGCTTTAAATGAAAGGCCGTGAAGCATCTTATAAATGGACAAACTCTCCCCAAGAAGAACGCGGGGCCATTAAATTGTGCACGCGCTCTGAGCTTTTACATCCTATTTATTTTATTGAGGGAAACTTTAATTTAGAGGCTTGATGATGTATTAGACTCAACATGGATGTCAAAAGACCTCAATCTTGATCTGAACGGAATGGAAGGTTAAAGGCAAATAAGGATATTCAAAGATAAAATTAATTAATTTGAGCCTTTTTTTGGATTAAGTGCGTGCTTTTGCATTTTTTAAACAAATAATTGTTTGATTTTTTTTTTTTTTTTTTTTGTATTTGTTCGCCCTTATTTATATATTTATTATATTTATATATTTTTTTCGGAGGAACCTAGTAGGCTACAAAATTTTAATATTCTCGTTTTTTTTCATTTATTTATCTAATTAAACTTTAGTTAGCGCGTTCAAATCACAAAACAGCAGACATTTTATGCACCCTAAAATAGAGCTACCAAGACTCCTATTCGGCCTCCTGTCTTGGTTTTTCTGCAAAGGATAATTATTGAAGGCCTTGCATTCTTCCCTGCAAAACCCATTGTTATTCCCCCGCTTATCTACCTTATCTTAATCTGGATGCACTGTTTGCTGCTGTATTTGAAATAGCTCAATTACAAATCTATAATCTGTCTTTTGTCTTTCAAGATTGCAGTTAAGGCCCAAAAAAAAAAAAAAAACAACAGAGAAGAGAAATTGATTTTTTTTTTCCTGAAATTAAAAACTTGGCATTAAAGTTGTTTTTTTTTTTTGTGTGTTGCTGTTTTTTTTCTATTAGAGTCTGAAAAATGGATGCACGGCTTCCAATATTTTTGTTTTTTTCCTCTTTCCTTCCCTCTTTGTTCCCAGAACCGGTCCCATACCGGCCTTCTCTTCTAATAAAGCATCGCTTTAACACCCAGGATGATTTAACCAACAGATTGCATTAAATGGGCTACTTGGTGGTCTTCTGTCGGTTTGAACAGCGACCTTAGCCCTGTTGACCCGCGCAATTTATGGAAGGAAAATAAACGCAAAAGACAAGTTACCATCTCTGCACCCGCAAACGAGAGGGGTGGGGCTCCTCTGAGCGGGTGTCTGTGTGTTTAAGGTGGTGGTGATATGGGGGGGGGTGTTTGGTTTTGTTGTGGCTTCAGTCAGTGTATCGCTTGCAGGTGATGCCAGGAACAGATAAGAGGTCGCCGATCCCTGACACGCTGTCTAGACCGGCCTGTGGCTGGACCAGAGGAACCAGACCCATCGCAGCAGATTTACAGCTGATTTTTTTGCCCCCGAGATAGTAAATGACCACCGTCCGATTCCTGCCATACAGCAGGAGATGGAGGGGCCAGATAATAAGAAGAGCACCTCCAGGCAACAGCTCAGTTAATCAAGGTGGAACGGGAAAAACCACATATTTTAACGCAAAGAAAAACAATCCTCCAAACTTCAGCCCTTTTTACTTTTTTTTTTCTTCAGATAAAAAAAAAGAGTCAGATATTTCATTCAAGCACAGCAGAAAACAAGGATGGAGGTTTGTATGGAGGCTGCGCCTGTACAAAAATCATGAAGCCATTTCTTATATTCATCTTTTTTATTCTTTTCATCAGTTAATACTCCCTTTAACGAATCGCTTTCCTAACAATAAATAATATAACAATAATTTACTTTTTTTGTTTTTGTTCTTGGAGCTCAAACAACCAGCCCTTCAAGATAAAGTACTTTACACCACGAATACTTTTGCAGAATATCATGCTCTGACCTTAAGACAAAGAGTCAAGTATACGCCACAAGAAAGGTATCAAAAATGTTCATGTTGAAGAAACAAGACACAATATGATCACACTGAAAATGCAGAATAGTCTGTCTGCTGTAACATTGAAAGGATCCGGTAGCCTTTGATTTTTTTTTTTTTTTTCTGAAGGTTTGTTGTATATATCCACCAGGAGGTCTTCTGTACATCTTCATTCTCCGTATGAAGAGTCATGCATCAATTGTTCTTAGTTTTTTGTCACATAAAAACAAACAAAATAAGTCATTTGGTGCTCTCTTTGTTCCACCTCCTCCAGGGTATGGACAAAAAAGAAAAATTCTCCTCTGGATAATTCTAGGCGATGTGATGAGCTGGTCACATGCAGGGCTGGAAGTGGAGGTGGGGAGGGTGCAGGGGGACCAGGATCATGCTGCAAATTGTTCCTGCAGGAGGAGGAGGTGGCGTTGGTAATGGTCACAGATCACCATCAGGTCTCACGTCTCCACTGGGCTGGGGACCATACTGTTCGGGGTATCTGGTAGCTGAGAGGACAGAGATGTCACGTCGCTGGCCGAGGAGTTTCCGAGAGAACCCGATTCAGAGAAAGACACCTGAAGAGTGAGAACCAAAGTCAAATTTAATGGAAGCTAGTCAGTTTAAAAGCCGAGCTTTTCTGTAAAAATGCACTGTGAAAATAAGAATTATTTCTACATTTAAACTGGACAGTTATTTTATTTCCCACAGCATGATATTACACCCACTATGCCTCAGTGTGGGGATGGTGTGTTTGAAAGTCAAATGATTAAGTGAAATTTCAATTAAAGCACACAATATATGTTTGTAGAATGATAAAATGGGGTATTGCATAGATAGATAGATAGATAGATAGATAGATAGATAGATAGATAGATAGATAGATAGATAGATAGATAGATAGATAGATAGATAGATAGATAGATAGATAGATAGATAGATAGATAGATAGATAGATAGATAGATAGATAGATAGATAGATAGATAGATAGATAGATAGATAGATAGATAGATAGATAGATAGATAGATAGATAGATAGATAGATAGATAGATAGATAGATAGATAGATAGATAGATAGATAGATAGATAGATAGATAGATCTGTCATGAACACACACACCAGTTGTTGAAAAGCTGGCTGATCCAGGTCACTCTGCAGTGCAAATTCACTTAGCGCTTTCCAAGGAGGCTGGTAAGTCTGAACCTCCACTGGGTTTCCCTGCACAGTGCTCTCATGCCGAATAGGACTTCCAGCCACAAGTGGCGTTCCTGTGAGGCCCTGCAAGTTCTGGAAGAAAAGTCTTAAATTAAATATCAATACATTCCCCAGAAGAGCCAACTTGTCATATCCAAAAGCACTCATTGTATGTTATGCTGCTACTATGTTAATGTTGTGAAAACAACCAAAGATCTACACTTTGTGTAACATTACATTTAGCATTGTTTTAAACCAGCTGAGCACCTTTACCAAGGCACTATTTATTAACAGGATGAGCAGTTGGGCAAATACAAAACATGCCAGTCTAGATTAACTCCAACTGACCTGTGTGGTTCACTTGGGAAAAGAAGTCTCAATATTGAAATAATGCTGATTTAGAAATTTAAATAGATGTATTAAACATTTTAAATGAAAAGTTGTATGCAACTCTACCTTATCTTTTCTATCAATTAATTTAATGTTGCTAAGCAATATTATTTATAAAGCAAAATATATTCTGTCACTCAAGTAATTTCAGGAATTTGTTATAGGCTCACAAGTTAACCATCCAACAAGTTGCACTGAATTCAGAATATAAAACAATCAAACATAATTAATAAAGCTATGAACTAGCAGAGGTCCCCCACAGCCCATGCAAATAAACAAAAACCGCAGCGCAATTTTATTTTAACATTCAATTTCAAATGTGATCATTGATGCATGCATTTTGAGCCTGTTTCTATCAAATGTTAAACTAAAGCAAGATGACTGTGAGGCGCCTCAGCAAAAATAAAAGTGTCTCCACAAACAAAACCAGAAATACATCAATAAACACAATCCCAATAAATAAAGAATTTCTCTGTGAGAAAAAAAATCCAAACCAAAGTGCTTTAAATAGAAATCGATGGTCAAACTTACGAAGATGCTTACAGTCTTATCACTGTGCTGCTGCTGCTGGAGCTGCTTCATCAGGATGGACTTCTTCTTGTCCTTGCAGCGCTTGTTCTGGAACCAGACCCGGATAACCCTGGGGCTCAGACCGGTCATCTCAACCAGCTGCTCCTTCATCAGCGCATCGGGCCTCGGGTTGGCGTTATAGCAGGTCCTCAGCGTGTGCAGCTGCTTCTCGTTCAGCACCGTCCTCACCCGCGTCGTCTTCTCCGACTGCTTGTGGACGTGGTTCCGGTGCGGAGCCTGCCGCACCGCCACGGGATCTGCTGAGGACGCAGGGGAGGAAGAGGCGCTGTTCAGCGGCTGCAGGTCCATTTGTGTTTGTTCATACCAGCAGAGAGCAGGCACAATCTGAAGCCATTCTAATAACGGCCTTTTAACAAGATAAAGGTTTATCCCCTATTTATCCAAAGTCTAAATATATATATATATATATATATATATATATATATATATATATATATATATATATATATATATATATATATATATATATATATATATATATATATATATATATATATATATAATGTAAATTAAACAATTAATTTAGCTTATATATAAAAATATATATACATGTATATGTATATATAAAAAATTTAAATTAAACAATTAATTTAGCGTATATGTAAAAATATATATATACATATAATTCTGAAACTACACCTTCATAAACCGAAGATGAAGATTTTTTTTTTTTTTTTTTTTTAAAGCACTCGAATTTGCGTCTCCGTTGAGGCCTGTTTCCAGAGCCGCGCTGCAGCAGGTAAGTGGCCATTATTTACACGCTTTTGTTTTTGGCACAGTGATTTCCCTTACAAACACACACGCAGACAGACATAAAGACGGGGCCGCAACTCTGGTGCCAGATTATGTAGAAAATGGCAACAGAGCGGGTCACTGTTAATTAGATCAATTATAGAATTGGCCCATATAGAGGTTCCAGCATACATCCTTATCGACATATGAATAAAACACATTTAAATATCTCGACAGCACCCAGAAATCTAAAACTTGAACCCAAAAAACTTTTTTTTTTTTTTTTTTTTATAGAAATGATCTACAGAACACAAAAACTATATCTTATTATTTATTACTATGTAATAATAATAATGATGATTTTTGGGACCTGCAAGGTGTAGTGGTCTGTTGGAGTGGATGTGTCCGGGGCTGATGGGGCTTCCAGCAGAGCTTCTCTCCATCAGCAGGCTGTGGTCCGCCCGGCACAGCAGCTCCTCTTCCCGGAGGGAGAACTCATCGCCCGGCAGCAGCTGCCTGCTGCACACCGAGCACCGAAAGCACTCGATGTGGTACACATTATCCCGGGCTCTCATCACCAAGTCGCTGCTGCTGAAGCCCAGGTTGCATTTGGCGCATTTTATTCCAAACAGCCTGCAAAATGTTCAACTGTTTAGACATTATTCAAAGGGAATAGTATGGGTTTTTCTTTTTTATTTTGTTTTGTTTTTTAATTAGCAAATTTTGAAGGAGCATTTTTATTTGTGCCTGAAGCTGCAATTAAGATTTTTTTTTTTTTTACCAAATTTTTTTTGTCTTTTTAATTTTTACTTTTTGTGTTTTTTTCTCCACACTTTTCTTTTTTTTTTTTTTTAAGTTCCTTCTTATAATGAAATTTAATCTATACATTAGCCAACTTGTATGACAATAGGTGAGTAATCAAGCGGGGAATAAAAAATAAAAATAATCCTACCTTACATAATCTCTTTTGCAATAAGTTTTCCCGTCCCGAACGAAACAAGTGCAGGTCTCATCCAGGTACTGGCTGCACTCCGCGCACTTCAGGCAGGCAGCATGCCATTCCAGGTCGGGGGAAACTCGTAGTATGTACTGGTCATGGATCTGGCTTCCACATCCTACACACATCGCGAATCCTGACTTCTCTGCAAAGAGGCCACATGCTTGTCAACACAACTTTGATCATTTACTGGAATTAACACCAAAAACGGCGCAGCGTGTCTCATCTTTAAATTATTTTGAAATTAACTTTTTTTTCCTAAAGAAGTCCTAATTCTTGCTGCTATATGCACAGCTGGTGTATTTCAGCAATTTTCATGCTTAAGAACTTTACGCATCCATTTCCCTCTTCTTTACGCAGATGGAAATCTCTTCTAAAAGCCAAATAAAACGAACTAACTTTTGAAGAATCGGTTCATTCCTTGCTGATTATGAGCTTTTCTACGCGATCTAAAGCTGCAGTTGTGCACCGGACACTGAATCATTCTGCTGAAAAGTGCACAGAGCAGTTGTGCGTACTTACTTTTGGAATGATCCCCCATATCACCCAAGAAAGAAGAGCTGAAGATAATATCCACCATACAGGACGGATGAAGGGGAGTGAGCTCCACGCAGAAAAGATGGGGAAAGATCGCCGGCCCTTCCGCAGCCTCCCAGATAACTTGTGTCTCAGCCTCCGGACTGTATAGGGGGGCCGAAGAGGCTACAAGGTCCCCTCACGCTACTTCCATGACGTCATCACGCCAACCTTGAGCGCTCCAATCGCTCCTCCGCGGCTCTTCACCAAGCAGGCGATTTTGGAGAGGTGCAGGAAACAAATAATAGTGAGATGACGGAAAATCTTAGATTGCAGATGTTGATATGTTATCTTCATGGGCAGTTCAGATATTTAAATTTGAAAATACTATTAATAATGATGTTTTGGGAGTGTAATATATTCGTTAAAGTGGTTAAATTGCATTATTTTATAGTAGCTGGTATTATTTTATTGATTTCAGCAGGTTAGTCATCGTTTTAAAATTACTTTTCCTTTTAGTTGAAATAAATGCATAATTGCAATTGTATTTTCAAATGCCAAAATCATTTTCAGAATTATTTAAGAAAATAAATAAATAAAACTAACATTGTTTTATCATCACTTCCCTGGGTTTGATATATTATAGTAGAAAATAAAATTTTTCCTTTTTATTAAACACAAGTACTTCAAAATATGTCAATCAAATTTTAAATTTTGGAGATTAATTCTGCATATATGCGGACATTTGGCAGTGATACTGTTTTTAATCCCGGCTCATCATATATTCGAGAATAAGGCCATCTACTGGGGGGGAATGAGAACTGCAACACGCGGACGGGCTGCTGAAGTGTAAAGATAAACACGGTGAAGGACAGAGTGTAAAAGAAAGCTGCCGGCCCAGAAAATTAAAAACAGATAGAGTTTGGAGTAAATTAGGATATTTTTGCCATTTATACTGTCCTACAGGCAAGAGAAAGTGGTGCACAAGCAAAAACTAAACATAAATTATTTTTGGGATGTTTACTATCTGTGCAAATGCTTAAAATGTATCCATGAAAAAAGAAAAAAAAGTTGACTCTTAAAAATTGCCCAAGCAGAGGTAAAGGTTGAGCCAAGTTAGGTGATAAATGAAGTGACCAAGGGATACATTTAGCAATTTAGTTTTTCCGGGTTACACACGTTCACTTAAATTATCCAAACAGAACTTTTCAACTTCAGTATGTTTGATAAGTTTGGGGATCAGAGGGCTTAATGGCAACCTAAAAACTTTGAATCCAAAGCTTTTACAAAGCAAATAAATGTCATAAAATCACACAAAGTGATCATTTTCAAACCTTTTTTCAATTCTATGTGTCTTACTTTTACCTTTTGAGTTTGTTTTAAACATGTTTTGCATCTTCTGAGCTTAACATATTTCAATCATTACTTCATTTTTTCAGAAAAAGTTTAGATATTTTTTACCCCCCTACTGTATAAACAGTTATGTTAATTTTGTATTGGTTTTGTCTTGACTAACTCACAAAGAAGGTTGGTTTCATTCTTTGTGGCGTTTTGCTATTCTTCCCTATCACTTTACTTGCAGAGCACCTAGCAAATTTATTCATAAACCTTATTTATTTTTTTAAATCAACAGTGCAGCGCAAGGAAAATGAAGCAGCATTTTACAAAATATTTGCAAAGAAAAATATTTTAAAAGCATTTTGTGTTTGTATCTCTAAGCCAATACTTTGTAGAACCAGCTAATGCTGCAAAAGCAACTGCAAGCATCTTGAAAACCTATCTTCTGACCTTTTGACATCTACAGGCTGAGATTTTGCAACTTTCTCCATTTTCAAATAATCCACACTTTCAACTATTTTGCAGTATCTAATGGGTAATATTTCAAAGTTGAGCTCTATTTACTTCCATACATCTCTACATCGAGTTTGACCAGCTTTTCGCTACAGATGAAGACACGGGCCTCCACAGCTTAATGCAAACACATACAAATTTGATGGTGGTTGTTTGTAGAAGGTGATGTGCATTCATGATTTTTGACAAACATAACATATACTGTAAGCTACAAAGTTTAATTTTGGTCTTATCTGGCAAGATAATCACCAACTTTATATTTACTGTGTCCTCAACATGGCTTACCACAAACAGAAATAAGAGCTTATCAGAGCTTTCTTTCAACAATAACTTTTTTGTTGTTGCTCCTAATCATATTTTAAGTATAGATCTATAGAGTATATGACTGAATAGCCTTTTTTCTCAATAGCTTTTCTTACCTGCGCTTTGGATCCGTTAGGCTGTCCACTAAACTTCTACTGACTTCTTGGCTCTTTTTTTAGTGAGACTATGTAAACACCAACAAGATGACTGCTTAAGGCAATTGGTTGCACCAGATTAGATTAATGCATGTCACAGGTTTTGTATTTTTATTTGTTATTCATCTTGCACCTCATATTTGCCCACTTTTTGTGTTCACCTAACAGAAAACAAGAATATTAAGAAAGATGTGGTTAAGAATTTCCCAAACATCGAAAAGGGGTCAGTTATGGTGATATGTGAGAGATACACACTTTTTTAGTCAGATAATTATGTTTATGTGCTATTTAGATGTGTTTGTGTTCCCTGTTCACAGGTACTCCACACTCATTTCATTCAATTTCATTTACAGTACGTACATGATGCACCAAAATGCCCAGGTTTATTTAAATGTCTTCCCTAAACATAAATTTAGTTTCAGTTTATTTATCTATACAGCACCAATTCCCAACACATGTTATCTAACCTCATTTCTAAAGCAGCTTTTCCAAGGTGAGTAAGGAGATGACTCGGCTCCCAGAACAAACTTCACAGTAAATTCACAGTAAATATTCTTTTTTGTTTCTGAGCTACTTGTGGTTTGTTGAATTTATGTTTTAATCAGATGTTATCCAGTTAAAACAGTTACGCATTTTGCTTCAGAAACAGCATGTGGTTTAAACAATACTGCATGAACAGCTGGAACACAACAAGAACTTTTATGATTTCCTTACATACCATAATTTAATATATTTCTTTTAGTTTGTACGTTCACCACCTTTCTTGCAATATCCCTTGGGTAATATAATTTAGAGCGTTCCCACAAAGTTGTTTTTTTGTTTTGTTTGGGCTTTTCTTTTGAGTTACTGTTGCTGAAGCGGAATTTGTACAGTAGACAGTGAGACTCTTGTTTGGATAAAAGGGAAAAAAGTTAGCAGAAAGAAATGCCTTGTATATACATCATTTAATGAATCACTGGAATAAGTCAACACTATGGTTTATATATGCACAATGTATTATAAATGAATTTCCCTTTAGTGTGTACACAATAGAAAAAAAAAACCTTGAGGAAACATGAATTGTTTTTTGAGTATCGTGTTTTTTTTTGCTGGTCAGTGTTTAGTTGGGAAAAGTCATGTCTATATTCTCTATATAGGCCATTATCTGATATAGTGATCTTGTTTGTTATTATGATGTTCAGATGTGAACCAGCAATCCCAGTTTGCAGCTCTGGCATGAAAAGCTCCCAGAAGAATCTGTAATCACAGTTTAATTGGGCCCATTATTCTCATGAAATATATATGTGTGACTGAACTCATCCACTTAAACTTTGGCAAGAGCCAAACAGGCCTGTTTGGAATTCAAGGGGGCATTCAAGGACAAAATTACTGGAGTGTTTTCAGTGGCTTGTTGTCTCTCAAAGGTTTTTGGTTTCAATTGTGCTTTCCTTCTATTGTCAGGAGTAATTTACTATGGCCATCCTTCCAAAGTCCCTAAGGTGGATTCAGTGGAAGATGTGCCAGTGTATGCATAGCATCAGGGTTTTGTGCACATATAAAAGAAAACATCAGTTTGCATGTATTTTTAAAAAATTATCAATTTTTTATGTTTTTATTCTTAAGATGCTTGTAAATTGCAAGAATCATCAAAAACAATTTTAGAAAGCCAATTTTAGAAGTAGATTTAGCTCAGATAAGAAGCAGGCTGCTTCTATCCGAGGGTTATAAAATATTGCATAGAATCTACATCAAAAGTGATTGAAAACCATACACCCATAATGGTGTATGGCAAAAAAATCTCATTTAAAAAAATGCTTAAGCATTATATTATGATGTTGGTGGACAGCACTAGTAAAGTCTCAGAGCAGGAACCAATAGATCCATTTAAGGAGAACAACAGCCCTGTTTTAGTGTATTGTCATATAGCTCTGCATCACCAAATACATTTCTGGGAAAGATTTGTGGTATAAGAGGAAGAAAGCAGTGTCATAAAAAATAAAAAATATATGAATAAAAGAGCAAATTATGTCTGAAAAGAATCAGGGTTGTAGGTGCCATTTATTGCATAGTGCAAATCTAATTTGATTTGTATTTATTTAACCTGAATCTACAAGTCCAATAGCATACTGTAAGAATTTAAATTGTAGTGGAACTCCACTCTTTTGCAGGCTGTGTGCATCCCCTCTGCCTAAGAACAGTTTGATGCTGTTGATAGTATTCTGGGTTTCAGTCACTCTGATGAAGTTTTGTTTGAACTTTTCACATCAACCAGAGGATACAGACCAGTTCAAGTAAGGACATGGAAACCAAACAACAGTTTCTATCCAACTGCAATATCTATACTCATTGGAGACAAACTTTTTTTGTAAAAATGGAATAATGGCAGTAGTGTAATGTGTGTGTGTGGGTGAAGGTGTTTGTGTGTCTACCTGTCAAGGCATCAGAGTGAGGATAATTTTTTTCAATTTCACCATTACAATGAGGACCAGTAGTAAAGTGAGGACATTTTGCTGGTCAACACATACCGGTAATATTTTGCTAATGGTTGAATTTAGGGCTAATATGGGTTAGGGTTAGGGTGAGGTATGCATTGACAATGGTTAGGTTTAGGGTTAGTTTTAGGGTTAGAGCATAAAAAGGGTTGAAAATGACTAAAAATCAATAGAAGTCAGTGGGAGTCAACACATGGTCCTCACTACATATAGCAGAAAAAACGTGCGTGCAACGGCCATAGGTCTGTTACATACAATTTTATTCCCCAAACCATTTTCAATAAAAAATAAAAAGTTGCATATAATTACCAACTTTATGGCAACAATCATAATAGTCTGCTTGTGAAGGGAAATTTGTTGCCCTATTATGTAGCTCTAGGACATTGATTCCCAGAGCTATAGGCCTATTGGCAAAACAGGACACAAAAAAAACATTAGTGTGCTTATTTTATCTTTTTTTATTAAACTGCTTCCACTTATCTTATTTATGTCTAAATATACAGACCATATACATTTTTTAACCATTTGGTTGTACTTATGAAATTCAATTTAATTAAAAAACAATCTAGTAATCTCAAAGGGAACTTAAATGTTGCAGTAACTCATAGGGCTTTTGGTTTGTGTTTTTTTTTTTATTGAGTTGTTGTAGGCAGACATAGGTTTAGGCAGGAAGGATCTTCTGTAGCAGTTCGTCTTGCACTGGATCTGGAGAAGCCTCTTACTGAAAACATTTAGCTGTTATTTAAAAATCCTCAGAAGAGGATGCTTACTGTTGTCCAAAATCTTCTTCATTTTATAAAGAATTCTTCTTTGTGAAAAAAATCGAGTGTAGTTCCTAGATCAGAGCCATCCTTCCTTATTAGCTTGTTAAGCTTCTTTAAGTCATTTGCTCTGATGCTGTTACCCCAGCAGATGATGGAGAAACAGATCACACTCTCCACATCAGACTTATAGATGATGTGTAGCATCTTGCTGCAAACGCTACAGGACTTACGTAAACTTGGAAGTACAACAATGTACAACACCTCCCTTTCTTACATTATATTATTTGGATTGAACTTGTGGCAATAAAGGATATTTTATTATATCCTACCAACTGTTGAAGACCCCCCCCACCCCCCCACTGGAGGCTCTGGGATTTAAAGCCTTTGAATTTAAAAGGTTTTTCATAACACCCAGTCTACTCGATTTACAAAAATGCCATTTTTAGTTATTGTTTTAACTGAAATGATAGCAGAAAACCAAATTTAATGTTGTGAAGTTTAATAATTCTTTACCATAGGATAGGTTCAAATTATTGGACATTTACATTTTTTTCCTAACTAATATTTGGGCAGTGTTACTGCTTTAAAACTGCATGATTGACTTACAATAACTACTACTAAAGCTGATTAACACACTTGTTTTTCTTTTAATCACAAAAACCAAATAAAGTTCATGTCAGATATCTGCTGCATAATCAGAAATGTTTTAGTCAAAATTATACTTATGATTGTACAGGGAAAATATACATTGACTATCTAATCATAAGCACATATGTATTTTAGGTTTAAGTTGCAGATGAGGGGTCTCCAACCCTGGTCCTCAAGAAGGCCTGATAACCGGCCATTCATTTGATTTAGCTCTCTTAAAGCAGGGATGTATCTAAAACCTGCAGGACATCTTGAGGACCAGAGATGGAGACAACAATGAAAAATGAGACAGTCAATGTATCCAAAACATTGCCTCTGTTCTTGCAGCGCTGTAAGCATAAAACCATGAAAAATTAATTAGAAATGAAAGAGCCGACACTCCACCAAGTTAGATTTACATGAAAAGGCAGTCTAAGGAGAATGTATTATTTTCATAAGGAAAAGTGAGGGTTCTCTGTTTAGACATTAGTACTCCCCTGCCTTGGAGAACTGCGGAAACCATGTCTATAAATATTACCTACAGTAAAGAAACAACTCATTAATTTAGACAGAATTAACTAAAAATTGTCTGTGCTGGACTTCCGACCTGTTAACAGTGTAGCTGGCCTTCCACCCATAGACAGCTGGAGATCGATGGAATATGGTTGCAGGAGGAGTGGAGGTAGATATTGTCACACATCTTATTTTGGTTTACACACAGTGTTCAGTAGCCTTATCTAGTGGCGAAATTAATTTATTTCTCCTTTAGCTGAAAGGAGGATTCTTAAATACCAAATGGCTTGTGTCCTACTACTTTTAGATGTATCCCTTGCCACGTCTGAATCGATTAGTTAAACTACCATATTATCAGCAGTGGAGCCCTGCTAATGAGCTTATATTAGAGTCAGCTGTGTTGAAGCAGAGACATCTAAAGATTTTACCAAATATCTAAAAAAAACTTTGTTTTCATTTTCAGTTTATAACAGGAATTGGGAAATCCTGGAGTGCCTGGCAGTGTTAAGGTTGCAAAAATTAGTTAGCTTAGCTTGCCTAGAAGCCAAAGCAGCCTTTCTGCTGAGCTTTGCAGCTCTGAAAAACTACAAAAGCGTATTTAAATGTAGGCTCATGATCTACAGATCTTTTGACTGCATACCTGAAGTTTTAAAGTAGGCTATACCCTCTAAAAAATATGTTGAAAACCTGAGGATTTTTATAGGCAATGGAAAAGAGGTCATGAGTTACACCTCTCTTATGTCCAACATAATTTCAAGAAACATTTCAAGACAATAAGAAAAAAAAAACATTAATTTTAGACAAACAGGAAGTTTCTCAAAAGTTTTGGAGGAAAAAAAATTAAAAAGGACATAATCCAAGTTGAGAAGTTTCCTGGATCTACCGCATTTAACAAACTTAGTATTACAGTATAAGGCTAGCCAATAAACTCACCTAATATAAACCAATCAATGGGTATTATAAAGGACAACATGAAAAACACCAACTACACGAAGTGCTGCTGTATATGTAACCTGATGTTAACTAACTCATCAGCAGAGGGGGAGGACACACACCTTTATGCCACCCTGCAGTGATTCATACTAAGGAAACTAGAACAAATTTGGATACATTTACCCTAAAGTATAAGAATTTGATATACTTTTTTATGTGTTTGCTGTTAAAAGTCTTTCTTTTTGTTGGTGTTCTTTTTAGTGAATTTTGGTTTTGGAATTAAAGTCAGTTGTGTGCTATAATAAACAAACAACATAAATATGTATCAAAAAACTAACTAAATGTAATATATTTTGAAGCAGTTTTAGAACAACACAGTATACTACATTGTCAATAATTTAGCAATATTTCAGAGAAAAATCTTTATAATTTATTTGTTGCACATAGTTATATTTAGCTTATTTGATGACTTTTATGCCGTAATTATGCTACGTTCCTGAGAGGTAGTTAATAACAAGTTTAAAGTTGCTTGATTTGTTTAAGATGACCAACATTATGTTGACTTTGTTTTCTTTTTATTCAAAAATAAAACTATATAGAACTGAAATAACTTCCTTTTTTCTAGGTTAAAAGAATCCATTTTGGAAATAATCATGCCGCATTTCACAAGCTGTTTTGTCACATTTGCCTGCACATTTATTTGCTTTGTGATAGGTCTCCTGGAAAAAAAAATCCCATCCACATGCGAGGGAGGTCGCACTGAGAGGGGAACCATGTTGCAGATTTATAATTCATAATTCTTCTGAGTTAATGCAGTATTCACATGATAATTAGGATTAATTTTTGATTGCTGCCTTAGGGCAGCTTTGCATTGTTAGGCAGAGGAACCTGCACCATTATTACTTTATTAGTGTAACTGTCAGCCGCCTATTTTACTTTACAAATATGCATCTTGTATTTTACTATTAGATGCACTCATCAACATCTTGTTGCTTTTTAGCATTGTTAACATGTGGATGTGTCACTTTAATGAGATAAGGAGCATTTCTGCTTGGATCAATCAAAACAAACGCGTCACTTAATTTTGAGGTCTCAGCTCTCAGCTCAGCTCTAAATACATTTAAAATATATTTACAATAACAATAAGTTGTTTGAATATTCTGGCTTGTCCCATAGTAAATCAGTATTTAAAATATGATCTTAGTTTGTTTCTGTATAAATTACACTTTACATGCAGGCCAACATTATTCCTTCCACAGCATTTAAAAAATGTTTTTCATCAGTCAGACAAATGTTGTTTTTCTTTCTGACAAGAAATGAGAAACAATGAATGCAAATGTATGAAAATGTATCTACAAATGTATGAAAACATAATAAGCATTTTAGTAAGAAAAGAAAATATACCCAAATGCTTGCATTAGAAGAATCATACTTTTTTTTTTTTATATCATATAAATTTTCTGCTAAATTTGACTGGTATTTTGAGCACTTAAAAGGTGTATAGCAGAGGTATTCAATCTGCTGGCTCTTTTGACTATTTACAATGACTCTTGGTAGAAATGATAATAAACCAATGGTTTAACATATAGTATATTAACAAATACTATTTTTAGAAGCTTTAATTGAATTTTCTCAAAAGAGAAACTTAAAAGAAACAGAAATATGTTTTTCACATTCAAGTTATTGTCATTAACTTTCAAATTGAGTGTTAATTTGTTACATAATACAATGTTCTATTAAAGAATATTCAGGATTCATCTGAAATCGTTACGTTTTATTCTCATTATTTGAGCATAAACCATGAAATAGTTGAAAGATTCTCTTTTTATACTAGAACTGACATAAGACATTCTGACAAATAAAAAATTATCTGAATGATTACATTTAGATAGGTTATTTGTATCATTTATGATTCATTAAGCATTTTTATGTTATTTATGTTGGATTGTCTGTTCACTGTATGTGTCTGAAAGCATTAATCTGTTTTTTAGGAACAAAAATATTACCCTGATAAAGTAAGTATCAAAAATGATACCCCTATTTTAACGAGTTAAAAACTAAACAGCAACACATTTACGCTGACAGATATTTTAAATAAAATACGTTTTTTTTTTTTTTTTTATCGTGTTGTAATATCTGCAAACTGAACCGAGCCACAGCGAATGGTTTGACTCCCAAAGAGAACCTTAGATGCCTGCTTATCAGCCTTCAAGCTGCAACCAATGAGCTAAAAAATGCAACGTCCTGCTTTTCCCCCTTCGTCTTACTTTGTTTTGAACCTAGTCTGCAGCCACTTTATGAGCTGCAGCAGAGGACTCCCCTGAAGAGGGAAAACAAGTGAAACCATTGCTTTAATTTTCTTTGCTACTTTTATGTGTGCCTGTGCAGGCTTAATTAGAAATAGGTTTTAATACTGTTGATATTTGTTCCAGAAAGAGTTTGTTCAAACTTGTTTTTAATTGTGTGATCTGCTGTTGGATTCTGTGAAAATGACTTCACCACCAACCAGCAAAATCAGATCATAATTCCTCTTCTCCTCTTCTCTCTGTCCCTCTGTGTGCTTCACTTTGTTCCTGACGTTCTTGGACACTAAGCCACTGGCTTACAGTTGCTCCCTGCTTGCTTTGTAAGGTTAATTTTAAGGAGTGTGCTGTCTGTAAGCTGTATGTTCTTTTGCATCTAGCATAAAACTAATAGAGCATTTAAGGAAATCCTAATATCAAACAGAGTCGACCTTCTTGTTAATAGAGTTATGGTTTGTGGCCGCTAAGCTGCTCCAGGGTGAGGAAAACTTCCATTAATTGATGGAAACGTGTTCTGCTCTCTTACAAAAACAAAAAACCAAGGAATGACGTTTAGCCTTTGTCAAACCTACTTGCGTTATGCAAAAGGACAATGTCTCAAAGCAGATTGACAACAAGAAGAACTCTAGATGTTATAAAAACTACATGTTTAGAGATCTACTTTGATCCTTAACAGGCTATTCAGGCTGAAAACCTCGACTGGTTGAATATAGTTTCACTCCACAGCTATGTAAAAGTCTCATAGTCAGTTATGTCAAACCCTTGATGATAATTGCTGCTATCAAAGGTGGCCCAACTAGTAAAATAGATAAAAAAAAAAAAAAAAGGAAACATGTTTTACACAGATCTAGGTCAATTTATAAATTAAATCATCATATGAACATTGCTTTTATTTTAACATTACTTTGTCTAATTTAAGGCCCTATGATCTCAATTTCTTTTTTTTTAAACAAGACAAACTTGGGGTAATCTAAGGGACTTTTAGCACATTGTATTAGCACTAAATTTAATACAGAAAATAACATATATAATAATAATATATAAGGAAAAAAAAAATTCTTATATTGTAAAGCAACATTAAGTCCAAAAAAATTTGCCTGACATCAAAGTTTGGAATCCTTAAACAGTTTAAGGTTAAATGTTTGCTTTTTGTAGTCTTATAAAACGTAACTGTTTAACAAACACATAATGAAAAAAAGTCAAAAGGTGCCTCATCATTGTAGTCAATTGTTCAAATTAATTTGGTATGGTTGTTTCCTCCTCATTGACAATCTGATAAACTTGATTAGTTTTGTGACCTGCTTGTTTTGTGAAGCACTCATGTTCTCACACCTGGAAGAGGGTTCAGCATCACTTTGGGGCATTTTATCAACAGGACAGCAGGTGCACAACTCCCTGACCTGCTCCCGTAGCCAGCTGTGCGGCTGCGTGTGTATGATGAGACCAAATGGCATTCAGCCAGAGCGCCGGAAAAACGGACCATGTCTAAATAGTCAAGTGCCGACTGTGATAATTCAAAATGTGCCTGCTGCTGCTGCTGCCTCAGTCTGCTTCATTTTTCCAGAAGAAACTTTGAAAAGCGGTTTGTGAGCAGCCTGATGCTGAAGGTAAGAGCGTTTTCTTTTTTCAACATTGAGTGAATTTTTTTTTTTTTCTTTCACTTCAGATTGACAGAGCCTTTCATACTGTATTATTCGGCCTGGCTTTTAACTCCAAGAGAACTGTGTTCACAAATTGATGCTCTGCTCCTTTGGGGCTGTAGCTGAAACATTAAATTGTACTGAAATATTCATATGTGAGTGCATTTAGCTGAGAGCAATTGATGTGTGACTCCCCAGAGGCCTGATGGAAATGTTCCAGGGGCCCAGCACACACCAGCAGACACCCTGAACTCTAGCCAGGACAGTGACTGTGATTTAGCTGAGGCTAAACGGAAGGCTGTGAGATCAAGAAGGCCAAATTAGCCCCCCAAAACACCTATACACTAAAATACTGGATCTATGCTACAAAAAAGAAAAGATTCAATACCTTTGCATATTCATTTTTTTATTCTCTTTTCATGTGTGAAATAGTTTGGATATTTAATGTACCCCAGATGTTATGTTATGTTGATTAGTTTTGTCTGTGCTTAAAAACTATCTTGATAACTTTAAAGGATACCTAAGCAGCTAGGTAATACTTCAAAGTATGCAAGGGTTAAAAAAAAATTGTATATATATATATATATATATATATATATATATATATATATATATATATATATATATATAATGCTTTTAAATACATTGGGTTATTTACTTTCAATTTTAGGGGTGATTTTTGATGGAACAATATAAATCTGGGCAACTTTGTCATGTTTCTGCATCTCTCATGGTGAGTCATTTTGGAGCAGGTTGACCACTGATTTATTTGAGAGTAAGCACTGTACGAAATTATGGCATTACACACTAGAAGCTAAAGAAAGTGCAATTATTTAACACTAACTTAAAAGGGTTAACTTTTTCGGGGGTCATTTCTACTTCAAGATGTGAAATTCTTACACTAGTAAATTATTTACTTGATTATCAACACTAAAAATAGCAAAATAGATCATGTTAAACGTTTGACCAACAAAAATACAGAAAATTTCGACAAACATAAAAAAGTAATTGTAGGAGAGGTTAAACTTGGATTGAATTATTCTGCAATGATCATAGATTTTTTAAAAGCCACTATTTCATTTAAGTTACCATTAATCTGTTTTGTGAATACAAAATAAATGTGTTTAAGGCAAAGAGAACCATATACAGTACCAATTATAATCTGTTCATTGCTTCTGATAATATTAGTGTGATATTGGGAGTAGTTAAGATTCTATGATAGAAGTTTCTTATGCGAAGGGTGACATATTTAAAAGAATATCAAGGATGGGAAAACTTAAAATAGAACTCTGCAAGAGGTAGGAATTTAATTTAATAAAGCTTGCACATTAAGAGTTAGAATAGTGAATTGAAAATTAATGCTGATCTTCACTGTGTTGTTTTATGGACACATGAAGGGTCTCTTTTCCCAGGGGACTGGGTCAGTTGTGAGACAGTTTGTCACATGACAAATAGCTACATTATCTACTTGTCTAATTACTCTAAGAGCCATTTAAGATGTAAATTTGTTGTTTACCTTTAATATTGGTGGTTTGGGGGGGATTCAAATCAGATTCCAGCACTTGTTTCAGAACTTACTTTTTTTTAGACTTCAGGGAACAAACTAACTAAATAATAGATAACGTCCTCCCAGAAGAGTGAAGTGATTTAGTTTGGTCACTCTATGTTTTTAATTTTCTTTTCTTAAACTGACCCACTTTTAAAGAAGGAAAGACAAGGGTCTGAGGGGAGGGAGACAAAACAGTTTTAAAGAAATTCAAAAAACATCCTCTGTAGCTATGACAACAGTCTCTAGAGTGATTTTTTTTTGCACTTAAGAAGACTGTTTCAAAAAGAGAACCTGAGAAGCTTTTTAAAAAGTCATGTATAATTTATTTGTATTTTTCTCCTGCTTCGGAGCCTCTTGGAGGTGTGTCTTGTGTTAGATGTGTTCTGAATCTGTCAGACAGTAGAAGATGTGGAGTTGAATTCCCTGCATCTGTTCTCAATTATACTCTCCTAATATACTCTACATCCTGCAGTTACTTACCAGCAGAGTGTTTTCAAAATATCTACTAGCTTTTGAAATCACAGATTAAAACACGACCAGTGGTGTTGTCGATATAAACCAAATCATTGAATTATTGTAGCTTTTTTAAAGGCTGTAAACTCTAAACAATGAGATTAAAGTTCTTCTACAAGGACGAAAATCCTGAGCTTGGGGAAAATGAAAGAATGTAAATACTCTCCATAGAAATTAGAATTACTCTCCATAGAAAGAGTTAAAAACTGAATAAGAACTGTTAGCTAAGCTTAAAATATTTTACAAAGAGGAATGGGAGGCAAACCCGTTATTGATATTTGACAGTGATTAACTTTGTAGTAATGCAGGACACATTTTTAAGACTTTCATGATTAAATGAAACATTTGCAGCAAATGTGTAATTTTTATTGGCCTATTTTCCATACAATTCCAATAAATTATAGTAACCTTTATAGTTGTGCTACTGAACTTTTGTATGAAGGGTTTTAAAAAATAAACTAACAATATTTCTTCAATTAAGATTAGAATTAGTTTGTAGTACCTTGAGACTCATATGGTAGATGAGAAATCATTTAGGTTCTGCATTGTAGAAAATGCTTTTTATGTTATATTTACACTTGATAACACATTTTTTTTAGCTCTGGCAATTAGCTTGAGCCATAAACATAGCCATATTTAAACTTTTTGGCTCAATATGTCTCATGCAGCACGGAATCATGGTTAAAAAACTTTGTTGATGCATATTTAGCCATAGTGTGGATCAAGGACACAGAGGGGTTGGAGAAAAAAGACTAAACTGGAGAAAATGGATATGATACACACTTCAACCCATCAATGAGGACACACAAATGAAGGACAAGGGAAGGAAAGTGCAAGTTTTTGGACACAGCCTTAATCACAAGCATGATGATGCATTTCAGTACCCAATTATATCTTTACAAGTCTGTTTCTGGGAGTGTGATTTCTTCTGCCATCGTCTGCTGAGGTAAGAGCATCAGTGAAATGGCTTAAAGAGGCTCAACAAGCCAAGTCTGGCTCTGTTCGAAGAACTCGTCATTAACTCAGGAACATTATGGACAACAGAGAGCATCCTCTTCATCAGACTGTTAAACACCAGCAGCCTGTTTATTCAAAGGTTTCTCCAGATCTGGTGCCAAACAGACTGCAACAGAATATCCTTCCTGCCTACAGCTATCAACACCTACAAAAACTGTATGGGTTCCTACAATATTTCCCTTTGGGATCAATAAAGTACGAATTGAATTAAATTCGATTTAATCGCCACAGGTAGTCCTGGCATACTTGTTGATCTTATTTTCTTACATTAGATTATGCCATAATACAGAAAATGAAAATAATAATGATCATTTAGGAAATGCTGTTTTATGCAGACTAGCTTAGAAACCTTGTAGTTCAATTGTTTCTCATCATCATTCTAACTTAGTCTGCATATGTCAAAGAAAGCTGTGATCAAATAGCTGTTTTTTTTCCTTGAGTCATCATCTTCCTAAATATAACCCCAACTGCTTAAATCTACATAGTAGAAAGAATATTAGACACCAACATTTATGCTTCGTTAGGAGAAGCTCTTGACAGATTTTTTTTTTAATGTAAAATTGATTAACGTGGTCCTTTCTTAACTGGGCAAATTAAATTTATGCCATAAAACTTCTGTTTTTTGGGTTTGGGGAAATAAATTCATAATGTAGTCACTCAGCAACATTTTCTCCAGAACAGTATTATTGAAATTTATGATGAAACTGTTTGGAGAGATTAATGCTTGATGGACACAAGCAGAATATATATAATTAAAAAATGTGAACTGTTAAATTTACAGTCAATTCAAACTTAACACACTATTGGTTGTATACTAATTCACTCTTTAAAGATATACTTTCACATATTTGGAAGAAGCTCCGCTAAGGTCTGAGAATCCAAAACCTACTCTTATCAGTCATTGTTTTCCCTCAACTAATCTAAATTAAAACAGTGATCATGTAATGTTAATGCACCTAAAGTGACTCCCTCTGAGCCATCATTTAAACATTTCAATTATTAAGAATCTAATGGTCACTTTTAATTCACTTGTCATCGTGTGAGAGAGAGACAGGCACTGCACCTCAGATTTCACTAAAGAGGTCCCAAAAGCAATTTATTCGGAATAGTTTCTGCTAAAGGTCTGTGAGAAGGTCCTCTTCCATCAGTATATGTGTTGTCAGTATAACTGATTTATGAACATTTGTAAAAAGATATTTGGTAACTTTTCTTTGTAACTTCTTTGTATTATTTTTTTGTGTTTTTTCATGTTTGTGTCAAACAGCCTACATATCTAAGCTGTGTAGCTCAGAGTAAAACCATCTGAAACATCTCCTCTTTTACAAGGCTGGTTCAGCCAGAAGTAATTTAGTTCAAGGACCCATACCTTTACTTAAGATATTATTGGAATGGCAGCTGTGCTAAACAGTGGGGGAGCCATCATTGGCACCCATATTCAAAATGATTCCTGTGTGTGCATCAAGTAGATCATGATTTACTGACATCACGGCAGGTGATGGGAATTTTTGCCTTTGTAAAGCAGATTGATGCAATGGTGTTAACAAGTCTGCTGATCCTCTGGAAAAAGTTGCATTTAAATTTTTATAATAAAAATAATCCTACCTACATGTTAATACACAATTCCAACCATATTAAAAATGTAAAAACAACTGGTAAAAATACATTTAAGCCTTTTTTTTTTACAGAAATAACATGTCACTGCCTGGACAGCTATCGGCATAATTATTTACTTGACAGTTCTTGACAAATATACTCAAATTTAGGAAGGGCTGCAGATAAGGGTGTCCCATTTTTGTTGTTGAGCCTCTGCTACAGCCGAGACAATGTTGAAAAATCTAGATTATTGTTAAAAGGAGGATTAGATACCACAGCTTTACCTATGGAGATGAGCTGATGGTTTCAATTAATGCATCCTGGTCTTCCTGAACCACTTAAAAATGATTGCATCCATGCTCTGCTGTAGTAATAATGCAAAAGAAGCCAAAACCAAGCACTTGATATCATGTACTGTATTGTATATGAACTTTTTTTTAGTAATCTATAGTTTTGGATTGTGAATTGTGCACATTAAAGATAAAATCTACTGACTAAATATGACACAAATACATTGGTCGTTAGGATTAAAGAAATTAAAATTAAAATCCCCGTTTAATTCAATATTTAGTTTTTGTGAAAAAATTTTTTTTAGTTTTAATTAGCTTTAAGCCACGTCCAAATAAAACTAACTTAAATAAATGCCTAAATTATAATATCTATGTAGTATACAAGTTTGTGCTTCTGAGTAGAATTACAATAATGGATCAATGTTTTCATGATATTCTGATTTATAAAAATTCAACCATGGTTATCAAGAATTAAAAAAATATATATCTGGAAGCTTGTAAACATGTGACAAGAAGCAAAATGGTACAGCAGTTTATCTTCTAAATTAATGATATGTGACGATAATTAAGGAGGAGATGATTCTTGTAATGGGCCTGTCGCCTCAGCTTCCCCAATTAGGAGCTGTTATGTCAGGTCTTATCTTAATTGCCTTAAATAATTAAGTATTTTCAGAACCACAAGCAACACAGGATGTTGGTGATGAGGCTGCGTGGTGAGGTACAATGTTGAGTGTCTGATCGCACAGTCCTCCAGGAGTCAGAGAGATTCAAGAGAGGTTAAGGAAATAAGAACTTTTATTTTCGCTGTTTTCCTTCAAAGAACAACAACGGCAATTGGAAACATTTTTTTCCTGTATCAAGTTTACAAAAGTGTCAGTCAACATTAAAGTGCAAAGAATTTGATCGCCATTTCTGGCACGTATCATTTAAAGGTTCATGCTACAAGCACTCTGGTCTAGCTTCATGAGAAGAGACCATTTAGGTAACTTTTCTTTTCGTTTACCCTCACTAAGAATTCTGTAAAGACAAAAATGCCACTGAATTAAAGTTTTCATTCGTGGTCCATGATTTAAAAAAAACAAAACATATTTCATTGATATTTCTGTGATAGATGAAACATATTCATAACAGAAAGGTAAAAGTAAAGAAAAAGAAAAAAAAAGCTGTTTGAATAGGCCATAATGTTTTAAATACCCTGTAGCTGTTTGAACAGAGAACATGCACAACATTTATAGTTAAAAGTACAAAAAAAGGAACAAATATTAAATAATCCAATAGAAGACACTTATTCAACTGAGTTTGTTCAGGATTTGTTTTGTTCCATGTAGCATGATCGGCCCTTTGCTGGTTTTAATTCTGGTTGTGGACGAGACATTTCTGACCCCTGCAAAGTGTGAATTCCTGATTCTAAGTGTCTCAGAGAACACATTAGATTCCCTGTAAGCAGGATATTTTAGTCTATGTTCTGTTATACCTTGGTATATATTTAATTTCAAAACCCATGTAGGGGACACCAAGGAAACTCAATAGATTTACAAAGGGGATTGAATAAAACCTCTAATTCTGTTTTGTGTTTTGAAGGAACATAGGCGTCATCTGGAAGCTGAGACTCAAGCTTAGTTTGAATTAATAAGGAATGGCTTCGAAAAGCAACCAATAAAACCTAACTTTCGACTCTTATGGCGTTCCTCTCAAGAGGACTGACCTGTCACAAAAGATTAAACATATGCCATACAGGATGGGGATAAAAGTAAACCAACAGCTTCTGTTTCTCCGTTAATGTAGCTTATGTGTCAGGCATGTGCCCCAGAGGCGAGTCGGCCGGGCCAAGAAGTCTGTACTTCTCCTCCAGAGACGGCTCAGTAGTGCTGCCCTGCAGGTGGATTAGTGGCTTCGTCTGCAGCTGAACACACCCTCTTCCCCGCCCTCGCCTTTCCTCCTGGTTCCTGCGATTGAACAGGTTTATTCTAATGTCCAGCTCAGGGCTGCCCTTTTCTGAGCCAGTGGGGCTAGGAAGCTTAAGGTTGACGGGGTCTACTGCCAAGCCCTTCTGAGCAAGGCAGGAGTCTTCTGAGAGGGAGGATAGCAGCTCCTGCACCACAGCACTGGGGTTCCTGCAGGGGTCCCGCCCTGAGAGGGAAGGAGGGCAACAGCGATGGGAGCTGATGTCCTTAGCGGTGCTGCTGCTGCAGTCTGTCATGGATGAACCCGGGGTGTGGCTGCTCAGACTGAGAGGGCGGACCGTTAGGCTGCCACTGGACTGGGATATGCTGGTGGACACGTCACTTACAGCGCTGCCTACCCGCTCCATGGCAAGCTTCGCATTTGACTGGATGGAGTTGGTACTGTTAGGGAGGTGGACGTCAATGGCTGCCGTGGTGATGACCCGGGCCCCTAGGCCAGGCGCTCCAGTATCTTGAAAATGTTTACAAAAAGCAAATATTCAGGTAAAGAAATAACCATATCTGATTAGATTCCCCAGCAGATTATAAAACTTTATAAAAACAATTGGGCAATGAGCTAATGTGATTTTTTTCTGAGCTTTGATTTATGTTAAAAACACAAACCTTAATGCGGTTTTTGGGATTATTGTATTTTTTATGTACCGTAAATGACTAACATGGAGCACATCATAATTGTAAGCAGGAAGAAAAATGGTAAACTCTGAAAGGTGTGGCATGCATTTGTATTTAGTAACCCTTACAAGTCATTGTAGTACCACCTTATACCTCTTTTACAGCTGCATGCATTTTTTTGTAGCGCGCCTCTACCACACTCATCTAAAGACACACATTTTTGCATTTTTACATTTTTCTTTTTAAAGTAATGCATGTTCAGTCAAAAAAGAAAGAAAGTAGGAAGGAATCCTATTTTTTTAATCTTCTCAGCTGTGCAATTGTATTCAGTACTGGACTTTGACTGCAACATTCTCACTAATGAAAACGCTCCGTTTCTAAGATGACCATGAAGCTGTTTGTTCCCCACTATTCTCAAACACATTTCTGTTTTTTACTTAGAATAAATAACACACAACAAATGTATACCACACTTTAAAAAAATGTACTTAGTAAAACATTTTTGAAAATAAGGAATCATAGGAAGAGTGATGTGCTTAAAAATCACTTACCGCTGCTGGCTTCACTGTAATATTGGCTAATGTAGTTGTTCATATCATCACGCACCATGGTATCTGAGTTTTATAAAAAAAATAATAATAATAAATGAATAAAAAAAGAAAAGGATATTGAGAAAAATAAATGTTACTAAAAGGTGGCAATAATTCCTTCTTTTCCCTTCACCACGTGCTCCTGTAAAAAAGTAATACCTTTAAAATGTCGATTAGAGGTATTTATAAAAAGCTATTTTATCAATGTTGTACAGTGAACTGGGAGCTATAGTTTTGATGAAACATTATAAATGCAAAAAATACTTTTTTTACTTATTTTTATTACGATTTCATCAACACTGTGGGTCTATTTCAGTAATCACAACACAAACAAGTCCAAATGGCATTTCTATCTTATGTTTACAACATAATATTGACAGAGTGGATTGTGCCCCGGGCCACAGATGCTACAGACAAGCGGTCGGATCGTGCACATGCTACTACTAGGTACATTAGCTGCACCTTGGTGTGCTATGAATAAACTGGGACACATAGGGGTGGGCTGGGTTTGGAGACCGGGAGCTCTTTGTTCAAGCCCTGATCCCTCTAGCCTGGCTGGCCTTTGCATGCGTGGCAAACGGCTGCCATCCGCTGTGCTCTTCTGCTCGCTTGATTGGTCTTGAGCTCACTGTCCGCTGGCTGAGTGCGAAGCCAGAGTACCCTGAGTGCAAGCCCCTGTCCCCTGGGATATGCAGCAGACTCTGATGGATAGTTTCATTTATTTTTCTATCTAAAATATTAATCCCTGAGCCACCCCTGGAGAGGAAGCATTGCAGTCACTAAAACAAGACTGAGACAATCACTCGACAATTAATAAAGCATGAGTCTTTAGAAAAAAAAAAAAAGAATGGGCTATCTAGCATACATAAAAGGCTTTCCTCTTCTATATGTGACACTCAGCTTACTAGGCTGTCATCTGATGATGGGGCCAAAAAAGTGACAGTGCCAGGTCTGCTCAGTTTAAATCTTTACTGTAAATTTAATGGTTAATGCAGAGGTTTTGGTCTAAGGGTGAAGGGAACATATCCTGTTAAATGATGAAAAGAAAGTCTAAATTAGTCAGCTAAATAGATTTAAATATAACTTTATTCAAAATGTCAAACCTGTCTTGTTTTGGAGCCTATAATCTAACAGAAACAATTACATCTTAATATGAATATCATTAAAACCTTTAGTTATTTAATAAACTTTATTCAAAAGCATAACTCGGAACATACAGGATATTTTTTGTGTTTGTGGAAATTAACTCTAAAAATTTATTTCTACTAAGTTTAGTCATCATGCTCTCCACCTAATGAAAACCAGAAATTGATTTACATTGGACCTGCTGAGAAGATGTATTCCATATTTCAAAGCTACAGTATCAATGCAGTTCGGCATTGCTGAATGTCAAGAAGACCTGGTTACTTTATACATTTAGTCTCAATCATTTGAAAGAATTGAATCAGTTTTCGTTCTTTACTTTTTTATAATAGTCTAATGAACTTAGGTGTATATTTATAAACTTCTGTGTTTCTTCCAGTCAAATGTGCACTTCTCTCTTTCTTAAGCAATACAACAGCATTTTTTCTGTAGCCAAAACTGGTAAAAGTGACTGAATAATCTTATAAAGAAATTATTAATTGCCATGATTAATCAATTTATCAACAGCATTCAGTGTTTAAATGAGATGTTTACATGTGTGATAATAACGTAATCGTTACTACACATTAATATCCAGACTGTCTTTAAATCTACATGGTTTTGTACAATGAACGGCGTGTGACAGCAGCTGCTTCCTTGAGATTCCCTGATGTGTTGCTGGCACCCTGCTGGCCAAACATGCACAGACGTTGAGGTGTACAAATAATTTTAACTGTGTTTGATTTCATCGGACTTGACTTTAGCCCCTGTGGCCTCAGTGCTCATCTCCCCATGTTTCTGCAAAAAGCCTCACTTGTTCCTCTGAATCAGATTTCCTCCTTTGCCCTTGGGGTAAAATTGTGGTCAGAGTGGAGCCTCCCAGGTGCCTGTGGTGGTTTGCAGGTAGGGGACAGTTGCTGACAGGATCCCACTTTCTACAAGCAAATGCCAAAGCACAGAGCACTCTGTACCTGAACTGGCCCAAGTGATATGGCCTGGCTCTGCTGGGCAAGCAGTAATGGGTCAGTGAGACATATGGTGAGGGTGCGATGAAGCCCCTGCAGCAGGACACAGTGTTGGAGAACATGTTTGTTTATTCACCAGGAATCTTCAGATCCTAAAAGCTTTTTTGCCCTCACATTAATCCCAGAGAGCCTGCAGTCAGATGGCTGTTGTGTGTAAGCATGAAGGAGCTTATAGTTTGGCCTGAAAGGTGCCCCAGGGCTGCTGCTCCAGATTAACTGTACACCTCTTCAGCATCCTGCTCACCTTATTTTACCCCATTATGGTCTTTTTGTTTTGAACATTTATTTACATACTTTATGATAAAGCTTTCTAATGGGTTTGTCTTTATAAAAAAAAGAGCCAAACCTGTATTTGTCTGCAACTCCCTGGGGTTTCTCTGCCCACCCTCGTCGTCGGACTCCCCGGGTGTCAAACCTTCCACTACCTGGAAGCTTCTGCCTTGTTTGCCCCATACGTGGTGGATCTGCATAGCTGCCTGACGCTCTGCTGCCAGGTCCAAGTCCTGCTGGGCCAGATGTGCCCGAAGCTGCCGGATCTCAAACTGAAAAGGGTTGGCAAGTGAACAAAGAATTTATTATTATTTTTTTTTTTTTATGCAAGACAGTGAATAGGAATTTATTTCAATTGTTAAAAGATTAAATTTAACAGATTGAGGTGGGGGTGGGGGTTACCATGTCAGTGATGAGAGGCAGAAAATGGGACCAAAAAATAAAAACATACCCAGAATGAGAGGGAAATAGATAATAATAGAAAACAAAAGACAAAAACAAAGGATTTAACCAATATTTCTGGTAGCCTTTGCTTTTCAGTTGGACCTATCTGGGCTCTGAAGGATGCTGATGAAATCTGCTGAAAGTCTCAACTTGTTTGTGATGTACTGCTGCCCTCTGCTGGTGCAAAACCACAGATATCTTAAACGTAACCACCACAATTGGCGCCACCAAGTGTTTCATTTATTTCTGTTTATTCATTGCCTTTTTTGCCTGCTTCTGTTACATACATTATTAAACCTCATTACTAAACACACAAACACCCACAACAGTGAGATCAAAGCTAAATAAAACCCCTGAAATTCTGCTCTTGTTTGTGTTTTTTGTATAATTTGAACTGTTTTGTTATCAAATAACCCATTACTGATTAACACCTAAATCCATTCATAATCCGACATCTGGCTAAAAGGACTACAAAAAGTAAAATATGAAAACAGCATCCAAATCAAACCTTTTTTTAAATAATGCATCCAAATGTTTATTTGTAAATAAAAAGTGTTTCAGCAAATTTCTTAAACACTAAAAATGTGTATCTTGTTCTAGGTGAATGTTAAGTATTATACCCAAGGTCACCTTATGTACAAAGACCAAAAAGAATCTCTTCCGAAAAGATGGTGTCATTTTAAATGAACAAAAAAATCAGATGCATCAAAATATTAAGATGTTAGAAACTGTACGTATGCCACCATTCCTACCTCCACATAATGTAGATGAAAATAAGCCATGCTTGTCTGACTCTAAATATAATTTCTTCTGCAAAAAGCAGATTAACTTTAGTTAAGGCTGTGAGTTAGAAACCAAGCAGCTGTTAATATCTTAAAGTTAAACATTGACTGTGCATACACAGATACTCAAAATTAATTCAGAAGAGGTTTCAGGAACAAAGAGAGGCTACCTTATCACACACTTTACACATGAACAAAACTACTGTAAACACAAATAAAATCATTTTAATAAAAATGCAGGAAATATCACAGACTATTAAAGATATATTTATACATTTTTTACATTTGTGGATAATCACTATCTCTGTATGTAGACTATCAAAGCTATAAAATGGCTCTGTAAGCCTTTCCAGATATTTAGATTTACTCTATTTTGTGTAAAACAGTTTCTAAATGACTTTTGATTAGGGCACAATGTGTTCATTGTTTAGATTTTCTATCTAAGCAAATTCATGATTCTAGACATGTGACACAATTAGTTCTTGATTTGGTGGGTGAAACTGAAAAAATGTGATCAATTACAGTAAACTTTTTTGTAAACCTACTAATATATTTCCGATGGTATATTACAACTTAAGATGGGTTTTGAATAATGAAACAATAAAAAAATCTGAATTAGAATTAAGTTTATTGCCAAGTAGGTTTGAATTTAAAGGGAATTTGACTTGGTGTTGATGGTGCAGACAAATTATATACCCTGGACAGGTCGCCAGACCATTGCAGTATATATATATATATATATATATATATATATATATATATGTATACACATGAAAAATCAGATGGAAAATATATGGGTGCCAAAATATTTTAAAAGATGTTTCTAAAGACTAGTTTTTGTGGAGGAATGCATTGAAAAAAAAAATTTTGTTCTGTAATAGACTAAACAATACGACCACCACTGACAGAAAGTAATTCTAAGACTTTCATTGGGGGTATGGAAATAGAACACGTTATTTATGCTAATGATGTATCAGAAGCAAATTAACTTTACCATCTGAAATGCTATTTGAATCCGTTTGTATCACATGTTAGATACAATTGTTATTAATTATGGGGACAGATTTTACACATTGTAGCCTCCTTAATGCAAACCTTAGAAATGCATGATCATTATTTTGCAAACTATTGATGAAAGTGTTGTTTTTGTGTGTCGTTGCAGTCTTGTTCGTTAACAGATATCCTTTTAAAATCCTCTTTTTTTAAACAACCTTTTTTCATAAAATATTACAGAATATAACACAGAATCAACCTAAAAGACAGTTTCTGGGTATATATGTACTTAATTAACAATTTGTTTGCTCAAGTGTGGGAAAATGGTAATTTTTTTTTAGACTTCGACTCACAGCCTGTTCCTGACAGATCTGAGTGAGACGCTCCAGCTGCTCTTCCCTCACAGCCTTCGTCTTCTCACACTGCTGGATTTCCAGTTCCATCTCCACTTTGACTTGCAGTACGTACGCTAAAGTAGAGGACAGGAAAAAAATCAAACATACAAAGAAGTCCAAAAAACTCACAAAGGAAAATAGATTCTGAAGCATAATATTTACAAACACTAATTACTTTATGAAAAGATGGCCTTTATATAAAATGTGGCTCCTAAAAGGTCAGAGGTCAGTGGACAATTAGCCTTTCACACCAAAGATGTCTGTCATCCCATAAACTACCACCAAGGTTTATCAGTAACATTATAACCTCACTGAGTGAATAAACCAAGGTGCTAAAAGGGAAAATGGCCTATTGTTTTTCCTGTCTTGAAGATATAATAAAGTTCGTTCTTATTATTCTTTTTCAATAAGTGTTATCTGACCCTGCATATGAATTGAAGTCCAATTTGGTTCTGGAAATTTTACTAATTTGCAAGTATAATTATTTTTTTAATTAGGTAATCTGGTTTAAAATTTTGTTTTGACCTTTTTTATATTTAAAAAAAGAAAACTGGTAACATCCCAGACTAGGGTTTTTAACATGCAGCATTTATTGGTTCCAATCCCATTTTTCTTAAATTGATACAATACATTTACAAATTTGAGTGTATTTTATTTGGATATAATTGGAGAACAATAAACACAAAGCAGCAAATAATTGTGAAGAAGAAAGAAAATAGTGTGGCAGGCATATTTATAATGCTCCTTTAAATGTATAGAAGAGGATTTTCGCCAGTTTTTGAAAAGGCCAACCCTCTCCATTTAAAAAAAAATGCACATGCACAACACTATACCCGCTCCCAAGAGGGAACGTCTATTAAACGTGTATGAGAGCATGCACAAGCCTATTTCACTTTGTGCACGCTCTGTTTAAAAATTGCTGTTTGCATCGCTCATAGAAGCTTACTTTCCAAAAGATTTGTCATTTTTCCACTATGTTAGACTCAGCACCGATAAGTGAAAATGGGGATGAGCACATAGGATGTAAACATATCACCAGAATGATTGACAAATAATAGGACCACTTATTTTGATGATCCACCTGGAAAAAAAGACCACCCTGCACTATACCTTTAAGTATAGCATCCCTGAGTAAAGTCAGGGATGTCTGTTGACAAAAATGTGAAAAAGACCCTCATATAGCAGTTACAAATATAATATATTCCATATTTTGTTTTTTTATGAAGTACTTCTTAAGCAGGAAATAAATAAATAAAATAAAGGAAATAAACCTAAAACAGACATGATTTATTAATCTCTATACCAGTTGTCCTCACAGTTGGCAGGCAAACTATTTCCCACTTTTCTGCCTTACAGTTGTAATTCAGTCAAATGTTATCTCACATGCTAACATTATGTACCCTAACAAATAATGGTAACCCTAGGAACTTACTATTGAACTCAGGTTTTTCAAACTGCTGGCAGACTTGAATCATTGCTTTTTTAAGCATCTTGGCAATAAAATAAAGCAGCATTTCATTTTCCAAAGAAAAGCAAAGAACAGCGCAGCCAACACCACATGCTTCCTAATGCCTATTTATAGTCATGCTGGCACGCTCACATAACAAAAGGAGGAGACGTCACAAGGGGTCATTCCAGTCAGACTTCAAACAGGCACAGAATCTCAAGCAGAGGCTTGCTGTCAGGCCACAAAATGTGAAACTTGTGTAGAAGTGTGTCAGAGTCAGCCGTCTGTTTGTCCTTTGTTTATGTTTGTGTGAGCGGGCAGAAGACACAAGTGTAATTTACACCACAAGGGATTCTTGCAGAAGTCAAAGAGGCCAACACATTGTCCTGCTCCGCTCTGTTGACTCGCCTTATTAGATGTTTGACTGTCTGTAAAAGCTACTGAATAACACACCAAATCCACAGTCTCCAGTCTGCCTTCAATCTGTGACAGATAAATACAATTTAATCATGTTTAATAACTAGCATGGAGCTTGTATTCTTATTTTAAAAAGAATTAATATATCTAAAATATGTTATCCTGTTTATAATATCTTAACTAGGATTTAAATAATAATTGATAATTGAACTTTATCAATCTTACACAGGAGAAATTAACCCTTGCATTCAAAGGAGAAGTCCAGTCATATTCAGAATTCAAACTTCTGAAAGTACTTTAAACATAAAATTATTACATACTATTCAATAAATGATAGGTGTTTTTAATTAAGAGTAATTTTCATTTAAATGTGCTTTACTGGAGACATTCATGTTTGTCAAAGAATACTACAGCCATCTACCGGTTTGTGATGTCAAGGAGTGGTATCGGCTGTTGAGCAAGTAAACTTCAACGCTCTATCTGGTATTTGTCACAATGCGCTATTATCCAAGTCACCTTGAAAACATTCTTCTTCAAAACGTTGGCTAAATATTACAGGTTTTTTTCTGGCCAGAAGTTCGATGGCAAATCCTCCCTCTTCAAGTTGGCAATCCAACAACAAACCCGTCCGTGGTGGATCATGAATCGGAAAAGGTGACAAAACAACTTTTTTTTTCAGTCTTGCGAATTTCAGTGGTGAAGTCCTCTTGAAATCATTTAAACAATTGTTCTTGATTGCAGTTCTGTCTTGTAGTTCCAATTGATTTTGCATGTAAAGACGGGACAATGGCCTTCGGCTTGCCGCACCGTGACGTCACTGCTGGAAGATGTCAGGAGGTCAACTCAACTAACTAGTTAAGTTAAACTAACTCAACTAACTAGCTAACTTTATGACAAAACTAAAACCAATTATATTTTCTAGTTTGTTACCTTAAAAGGGCTTATGTAATAAATGCAGTTATCAGACTAACAACATAATAGTTTTTGAAAGGTAGGCACTAAAAGTTCTTAAAATATATAACAAATTGAGTCAGTCGGTCGGTTGGATAGTTAGTGGGGTGGTCGGTCAGTCCGTCGTCAATCGGTTGGTCAGTCCGTCGTCAATCGGTTGGTCAGTCTGTTGGTCAGTCATTCAATTTGTCAGTTGGTTGGTTGGTCAGTTGGTTGATTGGTCAGTTAGTTGGTTGGTTGGTCAGTCAATTGGTCAGTTGGTTGATTAGTCAGTCAATTGGTTGGGTGGTCAGTCAATTGGTCAGTTGGTTGGTTGGTTGGTAAGTCAATTGGTCATTTGGTTGGTTGGTCAGTCATTTGGTTGGTTGGTCAGTCAGTCGGTTAATTGGTCAGTCAATTGGTCATTTAGTTGGTTGGTCAGTCAGTTGGTTAGATGGTTGGTTGGTCAGTGGGGTGTATTTTATTTTTTTTGTTGGGTTTCTTCTTGGGACAATAGTGACCTTTATTTGCTAAATTTCAGACAGGAATTGGCATGGTCAGAGGGAGAAGACATGGAGAACTGAGGCTTCCATATATGGAGTATTCACTTTACCACTGTGGCACCCCCTGCACCAGATAAAAAAGCAACCTTTTTGACTTTGTCTAATGGCTTTTTACAGCTGACCTGTAAATTGAGGGTGGAGGTTCCAATTTCACACCATAACCAAAAGAATGAGATCCCAGCAGTTCACAGCTAGAAAGAAGGTGAAGTTGTTAGCTCAGTCCTAAAGATAAAGCAAGGACCTAAGACTAGAGCAGCAGGTTCTCTTTATTCAGGTGGTTCAAGAATCTGATCACCACTCCTAATAGATAACGATCAATTCGGAGGAGGGAGGCCAGAGCAGACCCAGAGCTTTTGGATGACATTTCATCCCTTTTGTCCCAGTTTTTCTCTGGGCAGGTAAGTCATGTTTGAAAAAAACATGAAAACATATGTTTCAAAATCTAAGACAACTTAACCTTTTCAATAGATTTTATATATTTTTAAAACCTTGATTTTCCTAAATAATTAGTTGTTTGATTGTATGATTTGATTTAAGAACCTGCTTCAGGAACATTTTATATAAAAAAGTAAGGTATTATCTTCATTGCAAGTTTTTAAGCAATGTCTCTGTGTTCTTTCGAGAGAGAAAAAATAATTTAACAGCTACCAAACAGCTTTCCTGTTTTTGAATATAACACTAGTTCTGGGTTTTACTGTTTATATGCGTACATTCTCTGCCAATTTAACTGGACAAAACTTTCTATGTGAAACAGCTAATAAATCCCAGTTTTCCAGCCAAATCAAACTGAGCAACAGCTCATTCCTCTGAATCTCCATTCTCATCAGATCGCTATTGCCTAATATATCAAGCGACTCACCCTAATAGAAAAGACAGACCATCTGCTTTATATTTAGAAGTTTGAGGAGTTGTTTGAATGTGTGATGTGCCTTGCTACCGAATAAACTAAAAAAACAATATTTTTAGGTGAGCAGAAGGTAAATGAGTTTATTCCCTGGAACAACAAAGCTGCAGCTGCATGTTAAACAGTAGACATCAACTACTTGCACGGATTACAATTTGTAATTGTGTTTATATTGATGTTTTTTTTAACAGGTTTATTTAGACTACAATACCTAAATAAAGGCATTCTGAAATTGACTGAAAGTTTCTCTTCCTAATATAAAAATAAATGGATAAATATAAATATGTATCTATTTATATTAGATAGATCCAACCTTAACCAGTGGCTCCTAGCTGTTGACAAGTCTGGACTTCCTGGGAAGTTCAAGGCTTGGATCTATCAGCACAACATCCTGCTCCGTCTCCTCTGGCCTTTGCTGATGTATGAGATCCCACTTACGACCGTGGAGGGCTTTGAGAGGAAGATCAGTCAGTACCTGCGCAGGTGGCTGGGCTTGCCTCGCAGTCTGACCAGTATTGCCCTGTTTGGACATGGGACCAAGCTCACGCTCCCGTTGAGCAGCGTGTCAGAGGAGTTCAAGGTTGCCCGGGCTAGAGAAGTCCTTCTCTACAGAGACTCCACTGATGGGAAGGTGTCTTCAGCAGGGATAGAGGTCCGCACTGGAAGGAAGTGGCGTGCCAAGGACGCAGTGGAAAGAGCTGAGGCGAGGCTGCGTCACAGCACCATGGTGGGTACAGTGGCCACAGGGCAGGCAGGGCTGGGCAGCAACCCGAAGCCCTGCTACAGCAGAGTGACAGGGAAGGACAGGCGTAAACTCATCCAAGAGGAGGTTCGGGCAGAGGTGGAAGAAGCTCGCTTCAGCAGGGTGGTGGGCATGAGCAAGCAGGGGGCCTGGACCAAGTGGGAGCATGTTTCCAGCCATAAGATCACCTGGACTGATGTATGGAGGGCGGAGCCACATCATTTCAGGTTCCTCGTCCAAGCGGTGTATGATGTCCTCCCAAGCCCCACTAACCTGTTCACCTGGGGCCTGATAGAATCACCTGCGTGTCAGCTCTGCCAGAGGAAAGGGTCTCTTGAGCACATCCTAAGCTGCTGCCCAAAGGCCCTGGGAGATGGCAGATACCGCTGGCGCCATGACCAGGTCCTGCGGGCAATAGCAGATACCATCTGCACTGGCATAAACACCAGCAAGAGTCAACCTCTAAGCAGGAGCAGGATTGCCTTTGTTCGAGCAGGGGAGAAACTGCAACCCTCCAAGAAGACCCAAGGGGGCCTGCTCACGACAGCAAGGGACTGGCAGCTCTTGGTCGATCTGGGGAGGCAGTTGAGATTCCCGGATTACATCGCAGCCACGACACCCCGCCAGGACATGGTGCTGTCATCAACTTCCACCAGGCAGGTTGTGCTGCTTGAACTAACTGTTCCTTGGGAGGACAGCATAGAGGAAGCCCAGGAGAGGAAGAGGGCTAAATACACAGAACTTGTGGCTGATTGCCGGAGGAATGGCTGGAAGGCCCGCTGTGAGCCTATTGAAGAGGGCTGCAGGGGCTTCGCAGGCAGGTCTCTACACCGTGTCCTTGGTCTCCTAGGGATTTGCGGTCTGCAGAGACGAAGAGCAACCAAGAACATCTTGGAAGCAGCTGAAAAGGCTTCACGGTGGCTCTGGTTGAGGAGGGGGGAGGCGTGGCGTAGTGCGCTACCTGGACACAAGTCGGGGAACTGATCACCCCCGGCTGGGTCGCCCGACTGAGGGTGTATGACTAAGACCCGAAACACCCAGTGATCTCGGGAGAGTCACTGAAGATGTGTCCAGGTTGCACCACTGGGTGTATTACAATCCTTATATTAAATAAATAATGATATATTACTATGAAAATACATTGACTGAAAATGCATATACTTAATATTGTAATATAATTAGATAAATAATATAGATATAATATACGTACCAAAATATAATTAAAGAAAGACATAAAACAGATTAAATAAGTTCTTTACGAATGGGAAATGAACATGTTTCCTGTTAATCATCCTCCATAAACATGAACATAAACAAGCTGCGGTCAGTGTTTTGTGTCCAGCTGATCTGAGCACTAAGCAGTCAGTGACTCATTGTAAAGTTGACCTCTTAAAATAACCAAGTAATGCTGCTTTAGCATAGCTGGGACAACAATAAATGTCTATCAAACTTTGTCTGAATCTCCTCAACCATAGCCTTCAAATGAATGAGTCTAAGCACAGAGGTAGCAATTTGCTCTGAGAGACAATCAATAGATGTATAGCTCTGCATTGGTATAATCACGGGAATAACAGTTTTTAGAAAATGCAGGATCATCTTATTTTCTGTTGTGATCATCTTGAATTCAACAATTTCCTTTCACAGGACTAATCTATATGACATATTGCTTGACTGATTTTGACTGACCAGCGGTTTTAATTCTCTCTTACCGTCTATGATTCTTTTGACCCTCCAAATGCGCAGGGTGATGATGAGGCTGATTGCGTCCCAGGGGCTACTAGGTCCATTGGCCACTGTGGAGGCCACCATTGGGGCCAGAGAAAGCACAATAACAGCTCCATCAAATACCTAAGGATAAAAAAACAAGCACATGAACCTTTATGTGCACCTGATCTTTGCAAGCACAAAAATTATAAATAAATAAAAAACTAACAAAGGTTGATTAAACATTAGAGCTGCATGAATATTAGAAGTGATATTTCAAACTAACACAGTGTATTGGGCTTGTTTTAAAACAGTAGGTCGTCAAAAAATGTTGTGATGTTAGAAAGTTTGATACTTAATGATTTGATTATTTATATAAGAATTGCTTAAAGCAGTAAAAGGGATGATTTGACATGGTAAAATAAAAAGATAGTTTACTACTTTTGTTGTCTTCTTTCACTATATCACTTTGTTTCCATGTTTAAACAAATCAAATCATAACATCCAGTTAAATCACTGGGGGAAACAAGCACAGTGTCTTAAAAAAGTATTCAAACCCCTTGAAATGCTACACATTAAATGCTGTCCCATTACAATTACAAACTTTACTGAGCTGTATAAACAGGTTATGTGTTCGATTGATATGAATTAAGCCAAAGTGGAAGGGAAATATGAGGTGCTTTTAAAATATTTTACAAATCAACTTCTGAGAAATGGCATAAAATGTGAAGAGGATATTTTTAAATTTAGTTTTGGGCTCTGAGGTAAAAAGGGGGTAGTTTTATGAGGCATGAGCAGCAAGTAAATAAAAGGCACAGAAGTATCACAGCTAGCCCTCCAGTATAAAAAATTCAATAGGCAGCTTAGATAGTTTGCAGTTACAGAATTTATTGAAAGCGGTAAAAAACTGAAATATCAGCTATATTGTATTGGTGCAATTGGGTTTGTCAAATTGTTTGAAAGTGTTAGTGTGAAGTGTTTCTATGATGCACCAGTTGCAATATTAAAGGCACATCATGGCTAATAAACTTGAACTTGCCATGATCTATAGAGAAAATCAGTTTTCACTGTTAAATTTTAACATGTCTGTTTGTTCACCTGAAGGTTGCAGCACAAACTGTGTGAATAAAAACATGCAACTGACAGGAACTATTTCCTGTCCGTCCCAAACTCATAAAACTACCCCCTGGTCACCTCCCAGCCCAAAGCTAAATTAGACAAGGGGAATTTATACTTCTTTATCTGAATTCTCCATATTTAATCTAGTAATGTAATAAGAATAACTGCTTTACATTTTTCTAAATTAGATGAAAAAAATTCTCTTTATATTTTTTCATTTCATGTTTCATTTAGAAAACAAATAAGTGATTCACTGAAGATAACAAATAGGAACAAACCAGATATGGAGATCAAAGCATTTAGACAAAATATACTAGGATCTGAACATCTCCCTGTTTAATCAATGATGTAAAACTGGAGAGGTTATGATGCAACTGTGAATCTATGAAGACATGCCTGTCCTCCTAAACTGGAGCTAAAAGGGTTGGGAAGTTTGGAAGAGCTTTGGAGAAGCTCCAAATCCAGCACAGCTGGATTTGGAGAAAGAGATAAGTCCAGTTTACTTTGCCTGAAGCCATGTAGGAGATAATCATGTGATCAATCAAAACATACCTAATTGTTTTTTTTTTATCTTCCAATGACTATCACCCTGAAAAAACACAATTTGATTATTTTTTGTGAGGCTGCAGCAAAATATGAAACAGTAGATGGATTCAGATCAAGATCCATAGAAAGTCAATCATAAATCCTGTGAGAATATGTGCATTTTGACTGTGCTTGTGTTATTTTGCAGATAAATATGGGTAAAAACCTTAGTTTGTGTACTATTTGTTCAAGGCTGTTACACAAAAAGGAATTAATCACTGTATGAGCAACAGTTTTCCTTTTTTTTCCTAAAATGTAAAATTTAGGTAGTAATTTGAGATAGTCAGTAAGATACAATCCCAGTGAAAGATATTGTGGTTGAAATATTGAAAAGTAAAGAAAAAGGGAAAAGTTTTACAGGGTGTTAATAATCTAAATTACTTTGCACTGTGAAAAGTCATGTGCATATTTTAATGTAGTGTGTACAAAGCATTTAAGTGAATATTAGATCCTTCAGGCTGAACCTTAGCTTAGTTTTTCCAGATTCTTGGGATTATCTCAAGTTGCAAGAATATTCCACAAAGTTCTTCTAATTTTTCCAATATTGTTTAGCAGTAGATCAGTTATGTTTCATTTCAGAATAATTTGGACCATTTCTAGACTGGAGAAAGCCTTGTCCTTGAGGAAAAATGACTAGAGCACCTCCAGTAAATATGTGAATAAAGAGACAGCATCATGCTTTGAGTTGCAGACTACCGGTACGGTCTATTTGGCATTGTCAGAACAGTCTGCTAAACTTTACCAAAATTAGGTGCACAGTAATTGTTGCAGTTGTTATGGCAATGAGTTTTTATAGTGTTTGTGTTTTTGTAATGTTTTGTGTTGGTAAAGTAAATAAATAAATAACAAATAGAGCTGTATTATTATAAAAAAAATTTTTTTTGCTGTTGAACCAGTACTAACCTCCACTTTGTTTTCAATGTAATCCCAGATCCCGAGCACTACAATTCTAAAGACAGTCTGAGGAAGACAAAAATAGACAAGTCAGGGAGAATTCTGCCATGTTTCAAGGTTATTTTTTATCTTTTCAGTCTTTTGAGTTATCATCCCACCAAAACAACCTTTGTGAAAGTTGATCTAACCTGTATTCTTTTTAAAATATCTGATTTCCCAAATGAAATGGAGCAATAACTAAAGTCGTGGCTATATACCGTACTGGCCCAAATATAAGATGATTTTTTTTTGCGAAGTGAAAATGTGAGGTAATATAATTATAATTGACTTATAATTGGGGTCTAACCAATCTCACAGGCCGACTGTTTTCTGGGGTAGCTACATGAACGCAACAGCAGAGGGCGCAAGTTTTTTTCTGTAAAGCCAATGACCTCACTGTGGCAAGGGTCCCCTTTCTATCACAAGAGAGAAAAAGTGACAATGATGGAGATTCACTGCCAAGGACGGAGTGGATCAAAAGTCCAACAAGTGTGCAGACGTATGAGGTCGGGTTATGATGCCAATTTCTAAAATAATGGTGTTCAACGCAGCGGAGGCATCAAGCAACTGTCAGACAGCAAAGAAATACGGAGTTATAGAGTGCAATGTCAGAAGAGGGCACGTTAAAAAGACCAGAAAAATGCAAAAAGCAAAAGAAATGCTTATAAAAAAATTGCAGGGCTGCAGGGTGACAGTAGGAGTGACAGCAAGCGCAGCGAGGCAGAGGACGTCTGTGAGTAAAAGTCTTCTAAAGTTTTTGAGACGTTCCTTGAGCAAAGTTCAGATTACATTCAAGATGAAGTGTTGCAAGATTTCAATTAAGTGTCATTACTGTTTTTTTTTTAACTTTTTATAATTTAATTGTACATATCTTTTAATGCAATATCAATAATAAAGTTTTTGCAATTCGATATAAAATAGTTCCTTAAAATTGTTTTTTTCTTTCTTTTTGGTCTTTTTATTCTGTTCCTAAAAACTGGTCCTGGAAAGAGTGGGTTGTCTTATAATTAGGGTCATCATATATTCGGGTCAGTACGGTAATATCTGAAGAAGTTGAATATGGTCTAACAGAATACATGAAGCTACTAAAAAAAAAAATTCCCATGAAAAGTGAAATACAAATACAAAGGGATTGCACACCTAATGTTAAAGGTATAGTGGAGGATGTTCTTTTTGAAGGTGGATCATCAAAATAAGTGGTCCTCCTAGGTTTCAATCATTCTGGTGATATGTTTAAATAAGACCGTCCTACGTGCTTGTCCCCATTTACCAGTGGCGAGCCTGAAATAGTGGAAGAATTGAAAATCTTCTTTTGGAAAGTAAGCTTGTATGAGCGATGCAAACAGCAACTTTTAAACAGAGGGTGCACACAGACAAATGAGCTTGTGCATGCTTTTGCACACTTTAGAGCGGGTACAGGGTTGTGCATGTGCATTTATTTATTTTTTTGTGAAGAGGACGGGTCTTTTTAAAAATTTGCGAAGATACTCTACTATACCTTTAAGGTTCAATCAGATGCATCCCCTGGAGACACGGTAAATACATGTAGTAAGCTGATAATGAATGAAAATTGTGTCTTACCTCTGAAAAAAACAGCAACAGAATGATAAGGCTGATCCAGTGAATGACGGTGGCAAATTGGAACGCACTGGAAACTGCAGGAGAAACCACAGTATACAAACCTTAAAAGGCTAATTACATTTCTATATTATGTCGTAACCCAAGCAGAGTAAACATGCATTCCTGACAGAATAACCTTAAAGAAGGGATTTTCCACTGGTTTTAATGTTATCTGAGTGCTCATCTGTTAACTTGCAGCACCAATAAAAACGTATTACTGCACATATTCTTTTTTCTTAACTTGCTGAAGTGGCAGGAAATAAATAAAATTTATAATAGATCAAGAGAGACTGATATCCTACAGTCTCTGCTTTTAGACTTTATTCAGGGGCTGGATGCTGGCCAGTAATCAATGGAGATGTATGCTGGCAGTCGCTGACAAGAGACTTTGTTCATTATCACCTCACTCCAGGAGTCTACTTCACAATTATTTAGCATCCAGCTCCAACAGCTCCGCTGTCAGACAGGCCACAGAATCAAAACTGGTTTTATATAATAGTGGAAACACCAAATTAGATAAACTAACATAATCGTCATAGCCCCACTGTTTGACATTAAATTAGACAAAACCTTTCCTATTTCAAGTCAGGACCAATATTTTATTTGCTAATTGTTGGAATTACAAGAGAGATTTCTTCTAGAGAATTATGAATTCCGTTCTTTAAAATTAGAAGTTAATGTGTGCAAAAACTAAATTGACTCTAAATAATTCAGAAAAAAAACAGTGATTGAAGGGTGAGCCTTGCTCCTGATAATCAGTCTGCTTCATAGCATGGCAAGGAATTATGCTGAAGCGATTACACTGTGCCATTTATATACATAAGAATTTGATTAAATAACAATAAAAGATGACACCAAAGAAAGCCAAACTTTTTCCGCATACAGCTAGGGCCAATACATAGAACAACTCGAAGTCTTGAAATGCCACCTCTTTTCACTTGGTTTTTTATTTATTTATCTATTTTAATCTATTTCTGCAATTTAGCTACTGAAAATGAGCTTTACTTTGTTTGTTTTTTTAGTAATTGTTTACTGTTGAGAACAGCAAAGTATTTCTCCTACATCAATATAGATGATAGCAATACTTGAAAAAAAAAATAATAAAATAAAGATAGATAGATATATATATATATATATATATATATATATATATATATATATATATATATATATATATATATATATATATATATATATATATCAATTAGGTAGAAGGAAGAGTCTATGTGTTTTTTGTTTTTCTACATTATACTTTTTTTTTGGTTTTGTGTATTTTTGGGGGGTGGGGTGTCAGTCCACAAAAATGTAGCTTTGCAGGAAAGGAGAGGATGAATTCATCCAGGACATTAAAGTTGAATTCCCAATGCATCAGTCTTGCTAGTGCTTAGAACTGCAGTGAATGCCTCCTAAGTATTTTATCGATGAGGGGAAATATGTACAAACAACAAATATTACCTTAAAAAAGCAAGAAGTTACAAATCAAATTTGAGAAATCACATGCTTACATTGTAATAGTTTGGTGTCTATGAGCAACTCCAAAGACAGAAAAAGCACCACCAGAATAACGCAGGCCACCAGCACACAGTTAAAGCCAGCGCTGAGCAGGCAGACCTGCCACAGAGCCACTCGACGCCCACAGCAAGGCTTCAGCCAGTTGGACCTAGGAGAAAAGGAAAGATAGGGGGGTGGGCACATTAACAAAAAAAATAAATAAATAAAACATCACCAGCATGTTACATCTTGTTTTGAGTAAACTGAATATAAAAAAAGATAATAAATAAGTCAAACTGAATCTCAAAGATTACAAACTAAAGATTCTGCACGCAATTCAAACTTTAATGAAAACTATAGTAATATTAAATCCAAAAATATATATATGTTATTATAGAAACCCTTCTGTTTAAACAAGCTGTTGTTTTAGAGCCTTAGATTGAATTTCCAGATATGTCCAAGAGAGGGTGTCAGTTTACACTCATGAAAGGTGAAGTCTATTCAAATCAATGCAAGGTTTGGGGCGAACTGAGATCCGAGACAGCACTGACAGAGAGAGGGACAATGAGGCTCTGTGAAACACTATTTTCACTATCTGCACTGTGACCAGAATAATTATGGACTTCTCTTTACATGGCAATGAAGGGAGTCCCTGTAGAAGATGCTGCTAAGAAGGAGGGGTCTTCTGCTCTGCACAAACTGTGGCTTAAGACAGAAGACAGACTGTGTGATATAAAAGGGAGGAAACCAATATGCAAATTGCTTTAAAATGACAAATTAGAAAATAACAGTTTTAATAATTTCAATAATTTTGTGTTAATTGTGATATTCATCCTTTTTTTTGTATTCTTCTTTATTAATATGGCAGTTATTAAAGAAGGAAGCTATTAAAGTGTCTGGCAAAAATGTATGAATGCTCTTTCGAAATACAACGTTGTTCTTACTGACTTGTCCATATCAGATACAAAGGCCAGCATCCGGACCTGAGAAAAACAATGCCTCTTTTCCAGATTTCCAGCTGGAATGGAAAGTTGGCTCTGCCTGCTACCTTTCCAATCTCCCCATGCTCTGGCATGGAAGAGGCAGACTTTGGCAGAGCTTTCCCCTCCTCTGATCATGTCTTCATTCCCTGGCATGTTGCTAATATGAGCTGCAGCGATGGCAAAGTAGCTCAGTCATCACTGCAGCCTCAAAAATTGTTTTACACCACACATCATTGAGCATTTTGAAGTTTTATTCCAAATAATGGTAAAAATAGAATTGTTTTATGTGATGCTGAAGTTACAATTCAAATATGTCTCAGCCTTTGAAATAATCTAATCAGCAATACGTTTTTATCAATTTATAAAAAAAAAAAGTATCCTTTACCAAAAAAGGCTAATTTAACCATCAAACACAAATGTATGGGGACTAGATGGTGCTTTTCTAAAGATGAGGATCTATATCTTGCAACTGTATAGTTAGAGGCTATAATATCTTTTGCTTTTTTTTGTTCTGTTTTATTGTTTCTTTTTTATTCTTGCCTTAAATTTAGCACATAAAAAAGTCTTGTAGCCATTTCAGAAACTGATGGAGTAGTGGTGCACCGAATCTCAGCGTTCTTGCATTAGCTGGCACTAGCACCTCTGGGACAGGCACATAAAGGCTGACTTCGGAGTGCAAAATAAAGCAGTCTGGACTATATCACATGCCTCTGTGATATTTTTAAAAAATTAACAACAACAAAATCAATGAATAAATAAAACAGCATGATTAACAAAGGATCACAACATTACAATGCACCAGCATATTTGATTTATTAAGTATATATAAGTATAGTGGAGGATTTTCTTTTTGTGGGTGGATCATCAAATAGTGGTCCTCCTAATTGTCAATCATTCTGGTGACATCATCCCCATTTTTACCCACCGGTGTTGAGTCTGATAAAGTGGAAAAATTTTAAATCTTCTTTTGGAAAGTAATCTTGTTTGGGTGATGCAAACGGCAACTTTTAGACAGAGCGTGCACGAGCAGAAATGGGCTCGTGCACGCTCTCGCATACGTTTAATAGACGTTCCCTCTCGGGAGGGTGTACAGGGTTGTGCATGTGCATTTTTGAGGAGTGGAGAGCAGAGGTCTGTTCAAAAATTTGCAAACTCCTCCTTTACTTTAAATGCATAAATAATGCTTAAAGAGACATTATGTAAGTTTTTACTGAAAAACATCTTAAAAATAGCATTTTTATTTGACCCTTTATAACCAAGCATTTGATTAGCAGACTAATACCTTGGTAGTTTAGAGCAGATTAATCTATAAACCTCTGAACTATTTTCCCTGAATTTACTACGGGTCAGAAGTTCCGACTCTGTTCTGTGGATGAGACCAACAAAATAGCTAACAACGTATTTAAGCTCAATAACAACCAAGTTCCATTAAAAGCCAATTTAGCTGCAAGCTAAACAAGCTCTCAGAATTAAACTTTATATGCAGCACAAAAAATAAGCACCGACCATTATGCTGAATCTGTGTGTTCTTGCTTAATTTGATGCTAGATGTGGCTGATCCCACTACCAGCAAATGAAACATGTAATTTATCATGAGCCTATTTAAAGCATGAGATAAAAAGCAATTGCTCTGACCACGCCTTCTTTATACTCCGACAGACACACCTACCTTGAGTGCAACCTCAATACTGCTTTTAAACTGACCTTAGGTTGTTTTTTTAATATACTTTTAGGATCCCCAAATGGGACTGTATTATAAAGTCAAGCCTTTCCGTCCAATTCAGATTCTTTAAATAGTTATGTGCATCGACAGGTGGACACAATTATCAGTTTTTCTCAGTGTTGGTCAGACTTACTGCTGCATTTCTGGCAAACAACAGAGGATGATTAAAATACTGGACTTCTGTTGGTCAGTTTGAATAAGGTTTAGGGTTAGCTCTGTCCCTTGTGTTCATCATCCTCTCAGATCTTTATTTAGCTTGCAGAAATTCATCATCAGTTAACACCTATGACAGCAGCATGACTTTAGTGTTGCACTGTTTTTTGGTCAGCTGTTATCATCCGACAACCTTTAAAATGTGCAGAAAATGTAATAGTCATCCATTCTGATGCTAGGAGGCATTTTGCCCTCAAGATTTAAATCACACACATGATGAATAAAACACGGATTGTATGTGGAGTATAATAATTCTAACTTTGGACAGTTATTGTGCACAGCTTGACTAAAATATTAACTTGGATTTTAACTTATTATGGGGCTTAATACACAGTTGGCATTCTTTACTGTTATTTGCTGGAATTTACTTAGCAAGCAATCCTGAGTTACCTATTTTTTCACAAATAAATGCTGATTCAGGTCTGTATGACTAGGGTTTAATACATCTATAACCAAAGAACTGTCTGAAAGGTATAAAATCCACATTTTAGGTTGGTCAGAGAATGTTTGGAAATATAGTGTATATTGAATAGTAATTAGCATAACTAATGGAGTTCCTATGTCCTCATTTTTAAAATATCTGGATGTTTAAATGCATTAGTATGAAATTAATTCAAAATGTTGCACTTTACAAATAACTCCCAGGACCTTTATTAATGACCAAATGGCTTAATCCAAAAGAGGATGTTTGAAATTGACTTTGAACAAATCTAAGATAAATGTTTCTTCAGATCAGATGTTTCCAGGCATTCACTATTAGTATTGATCAGCACAGACTGATACTAAATGCCGATTGGCATGGACCCAGACTGGAAAGGAGGATTTCTCAAACCATTTACAGTACATTTCAGATGCACTTTAACACAAAATTGTTCAAAATGTTTAATAGGTGGCTGAGAATTATGCTTTTAAACAATAAAAAAATAACTTTTTTTCAAAATTAGGTTTGCTTATTTATTTTTGTTGGCTAGTTTTTTTGTAATTCATTTAATTGTATTTCATTTAATTTTGCTTTGATCCAGTAATTGAAAAAAAAATGTTGAAAATAAATTGGATAAGAAACTTTTTTTTTGTTTTTGTTTTTTTTTTTTGTTCAGGGCTAACTGAGGGCAGGACTTAAAAATTAACCAAAACAAGTGATGTTTCCCAACCAACCTGCAGCAGTCTCTATGGAAGAGTAAAGATAATAGAGAGACTGGTCAGGGCATAAGGCAGGTCCTCCTCTTTAATTAAAACATTACAATTAGCTGAGCCAGGGGGGAACCCTCTAGAAAACATAATTGCAAAATCCAAGATTTTAGCATATTCTTTTGTACATAAAAAAAAAACAGTGGGAATTAAAAAAAAACTGTGCATTGCAATCTCATAACTATTTTGCAACTTACAAATGCATGGCAGTTACATTATATTTGCATATTTTTATATCAAAGAATTACTAAACACACCAAGACAGAAGGATGCCCATAAGGTGAGGCAGATGTCAGATATTCTGAACTACATGCCAACCTTTACAAGATGAGGATGAAATTTTCCTTGTGACATCCCTGACCTACTTTTCCAAAGACAGTGGTAGAACAGATCTTTTTCTCTCCTTTTTGTCCCCTGAAAAAAAAATATCACCAAGTGTTCAGCTATTATTTTTTCTATTATACTCATTATACTAAGTAACAGAAACAGCAACAGCTGTAAGAATGCTATTCTATTTGTTCTAAATATATGTGAATATGGACCTTCCCAAAGAATATGTCGTCATTTAAATGCTGATAAACTATGCAACAGAATGTTTTTTGCAGAAGTGCAGACTTTCAGCTATTTATAAATATGGTGCTCATAAAATACCTTCTGTAAATTTGCCTGACAGTGCATTAAAACATGACAAAACTATTAATTAATCAAGCAATCACCTTGAATGCAAGTTTAAAAATGCAAAAAAGAGGTCACTGTGTAAGCAAAAACTAGAAAATTGTGTCACTGAACCAATTTCAGCACAGAATCGTGCCTTTTTATTTCCAATATAGAATTTTGGACCTTTGGCACAAAGCTGGTAGGTGATATGGGACAGAGGACATTTTTTTTTTTCCTGCTGCTTCGTACAAATTTAGATTAACCATCTGGTGTTGGTGCCTAATCATGGACTCCTTGCACATTTGGACCAGTCACACCAACATATGCTTCTGTTTCAGCGCCTGGCAGCCACACATCCGTCACTAGGATGGGATGTGACATCACTCCACTGCTCAGGTGCTAACTTGTAATTTTAATCAGCCACACAAGGTGGATTGATGAGCTAGTTTGGCAACTTGAAAAGAAAATTAACAAAACTTAGACTGTAAATATTGTGCTAATCCAAATTCCCTGTTTTCAGACGGTAAGGCAATGTTGCTAATCTGGTCCTTTTTGCAATTAAAGAATCCTACCATGGATTTGTTAGGGAGAGAAACTAAACAAAGTACACTTATATGATAGAATAGTCGAACCAAAATGGAAAATTCAGTGCTTACCAACACTTTCTTTCTAGCCATGCTGAATGTTGGCTATTTTACATAGAGGAGTCAGCCAAATGTTTAGGCTCTATATCTGCAAAGCTAGTAAAGACAATATCTAAAATATATGCAGCCATAAAAATCAAGAATCAATCTCAGTATGCACATGCTACACACACAATTTAAAAAGGAAAGTAGATATCCTTACAGAAGGCCCTACAAAACTGTACAAAAGAAACCACCTTCAAGAGGGAAAAAGCTTTTAATATTTAGTACTGTTTTCTTTAAGACCTAGAAGAAAACCTACACAGATAATAGCTTGTAGTATTTCCTTAAAGCACAGCTGTGCTGAAACACTCTTTTGCCCCATTCACAGCACCCATCTGAAACCAATCTGTGCAGAGTTCGGACGGAGCTTGGATCAGTTAACCGTGTAAAGCCTGGTTCTTAAGACCATTTACACATCCAGGTAGCATGGTTCCCTGCCTTACATCGACGGTCCACGATACTGCAGCTGTCAAGGTGGGAATTACACAAACAAAATTGGTGGCGCCCATAAAATTCAGGAACTTATGTGCCTGGATAGTGCCCTCCTCCTAAATTTAATTGAGGGCCTTGGTCTCTGCATCATCACAGGTCGCACCACGCTCTTTTGATGCCAATTATTGTTAATAGTCTGAGAAGAAGTTCATGTTGTGAACAGGTGTAGAGATCTCTGAATTGCAAAGCCAGATATGCCAGAAAACATGGGAAATGAGTCAGCTGACTGTAAATAGATGACCCGATCTACTCATACACCCTTTCATATCAGAGAACCGAGCCACAGCTAAACCGTACTGAGCCCTGCTGATAAACTAGTACTAGATTTAGCGCAGTTCGTTTGTGTCTGGCACGGTCCAGTTCAGTTGCGCTCCATTTGCACTCAACAGTTATCTTGGTTACTGTGCTCAGACCATTCTCAGTACGGTTTAAAAAGGGTAGTGTAAATGGGGCTTATAACGAATGGTGGTTTATTTGATTGTAAGCAGGAGTGAATATGCATGTGTGCCATCTTGTTGAATCCATCTGAGCTGTCCTTCCTCTCCTAAGCAATGCAGTCGTGGCCCTATAAAAGTCTGTGAGCAGCTGAGTAGAGAGTACAGCAGATTTCAGCTTCCTGATAAAGATGACATTGTCATGGATGGCAACGACGACCACAGCTAATCATTGGCCAAACCTACCAGATGATTTGTAGTTCCCACAAGGACAGGAATAAGCAGTCTGCCTCCTAATCAAATGAGAGCAGCCGTTATATTCTTAAGTGGTATGCTCTGACAAATTTTACATCTAATTGTTGCCATATAAACCATAACATAAACCTCACAGACCTTAAAGAGAAAAAATGTGGAAGTCAAGTTCTTTTTTTTTTCAGAATCAGTTTGTGTGTATTATGTTGGAGTAAGCAGAGCCCAGTTTATATCAGGAAAAGTTACTGGCTACTCTTTGATATAATCAGAAATCCTAGTTTTCAAAGATCATCTTGTTGATCTTTGATAGTAAAAATTTGAAGTGGTGATGTACTGCTCTGTAGTAGGAAGATAAATGTTAACCAAGCCCAGGGACTGCTTTAAGAAATGCTTAAGTAGTGGAGTGATAAGTGGTTCGGTTTCTCTTGTTTCCATCATGAATCTGCCTGCTGAAGTTGCACCATGAAAATGGTGTTCTGTATTCTGAATCATGCGTCCTTGTCTGCATGTATTCAATGTACACACAATAAATAACCTGATAGTGGTTGTTTGTGTGTTAAGCAGGAAGGATGGCTTTACTTCAATTTTCCTTGCACTATAGTAGCTAATTTCTCATTGCAATTGAATAACTATACAAGGATCTGTAAGCTAATTGTTAATTGTTATACAGTACATTTCATTGACTTTATAAAGTAAATATTATAAAGTAAATTAACATTGGCTACAATTTTAGGGTATACAATTTTAGGTACTTGTCTAGTGATGTATTTGAGAGAGATATACTGTATTTCTGACTATGCTGCAAGTACAAAGGAAAAAACAAAAGGATGGTTCAGCCAAATCTGCCTAATGAAAATGACAGAATCAGGATTGTGGAAGTGTAAAGGAAAAACTTACAAGCAATCTTTGATTAAAGGGATATAGGCTGGACAAACAGAGGCACACTGGGTACTGTAAATAAAGTTGAATGAATACTAAATGTCTATGTAAAATGCTGTGATAGGGCTTAAGAGTTTTTTTGGGCATTTTCTCGGTTTTCTTTATTATCACCTGTAAACACAAGGAGTCTTAGCAGATGTCCACATCCAGCCCAGACTGTTTCTCTCTGACTCAGCACTGACAGTGGTGATAAAGCTTACAAACACACAGCGCATGAAGGCAGCGATAGGTTAGATAAGTACAAAATCAGAATGATTGTTTTTAAATAAATACAGCTAGAAGTGATCTACTGTTTCTCTCAGTGAAATATATATTATGTGTAAGAAGACTCACACGTGCATTGTTGTCAAGGTGATTCCAAAAAAGTAAAAAAAAAAAAGTTTTAAGACATTTAGCTTCCAATCAGGAAGCTTTTTCAATTCAAAATGACAGAAATAGCGTTGAGTTTGAGGCTTTATTGAGTGGCCCAATAACAAAGCCTTGTTTTGGCTTAGAAAACATGCAAATAGAAAAAGCTTCCCTGATGGGAAGCATAACGTCTTCAAACTTGGAATCAAAGTCCAGTCAATTGTTTTGTTTTATTTTTACTTTTTTGGAATGACTATGACCTGGATGACTGAGAAAGTTCACCAGCATATTGTCAAGGTGATCCAAGCACCTGTCTTTGATGGAAATGGACAGGTATGCTGGGGGCCTGAACTGTTTATGGAAGCAGTAGAATACACAAATGACTGTAGCGTGACATGGAGGAAGGAAATCGTGTAGGGAAGTAAAGTAGTTGCTGAGAGAAGTACAGTACTTATGTGTCTAAAAACCAAAACAAGTACAAAAATAACACTTTTCCAAAAAAGCGGAAGAGTCGAAAAACAAAACAGAAACAGCTTGACAACCAAGAGGTGAGTAGGTGAACATGAAAGTGCTGAACACATGCCGACTCCACCTTGGTCCTTCCAGGGTTTTTGCTAGACAGGAAGATGGATGGGCCCCACTCTATTAATAACTACACCTCACTTACCATTGCGCCAAAACTGCTAACACTGCAGCTGCCCCCTGATGCTACCTAAAACAACCACCTCCCACGATGTCGCCCACTTTTCTTCTGATCGGAACATTCTGTTTAGCAACACAGTGAATGTGTGCTGAAAATTTGCAACCCATCCACCACCCTGCAACCTTTCACCCATTAATACATGGATCTGAATGGCATGGATCACTTTCTGGAGCCTAATGCATTGGCACTGAGTGGTATTCAGTGTGATAAGGCTGACTGCATGAGTCTGCAAGAAAAAAAGTAAAGTAAAGTTTGTGAAGAAGCAAGAAATCAGAGAACAAAATGGCAAACACAGAGAGATGTTGAATAAAATTAAAATAAAAACATTTTAAATATGCAGAGGCATCAGTAAAGGACTACCATTGTTCCTAATGAGGTGTGACAGCCCAGTTTAAACTGGAATATGAAGTGAACCATGATTACAGAGGATTAGATAACAACCACTATACTCAGCGTAGTTAGAAAGCTTTTCAGGCCTGGCCTTGTTTCCATGCATCTCATTCTTTGTGTGTAAATCCTCTTAGTGCCGCGTTTCTGTTCACACATAAAAATATACATGTTTGAAGGAGAGACAGGGGGAGCAGAAGAGTAAATGGCTACTATGAGAAGCGAGGGCAACAAATGCATAACCACAAGGTCAGCTCCGCTTCCCTTAATGTTGCAGCCTAGGATATGTAAACATGTCAGACAGAAGCTATTTCACCTCACAGCAGCAGATTCAAGTATTTTCTCTGGATTACTTCTCCCAAGTGGTGTAAAAAGTACACACATTTGTTACTTAAGTAGAAGTATAGATACTGCAGTTTAAAAACATTCTGGTAAAAGTTAAAGTATCAACTTGACCTCTTTACTCAAGCAAAAATGAAAAAGTATGTGCTCCAAAAACTACTTAAAGTATAAAAGTATAAAGTAACCTTTTAAAAAAAACAGCCAGATGCCACTATATGAATTGAAAGCTCAATTTTTCGACTATTTCGAAAAATTCTTTGAGATAGGGCCAAGGATAAGGGAGGTTTCCGTCTCCATCTGACGATCTGCTCTCGCCTGTATCCGACTATTCAGTCATTTCAACATCTTTTTCTGAATCCGACATTGTAGCATGGCATAGACAATTCGCTTTGCAGTTTGAAAAACACCTGCTTGCTTCTGATGATTTACTTTGGCGTCAGCACAAATTTGACCAATAGCTCACTAATGAGTGTTTGCGTTATACGACTCATCCAATTACAATAGTTTTCACTAGATGTGGATGGAGCCAATGATCTGCATTGGATGGCGCACATGACGAGAAATAAATAGCTACTGTATAAACATTAAATCGAAGTGAAGAGTAACGAGTAAAGTTTGTTTGAAAAAAATTTAAGGAATAGAAAGTACAGATACTTGTGTGAAAATGTAAGGAGAAGAAGTCAGAAGTAGGAAGAAAAATAAGTAATAGAGTAAAGTATAGATACCTAATAAGTGTACTTAAGTACAGTCAAGAAGTGTACAAGTTATTTAGAAAATATGGCTGTTTTTTTTGTTTGTTTGTTTTTTTTGGGGGGGGGGGTACATTTCTATTAAGGTACTATACAATAAAACTGGTTTTAAAACTTTAAGACAAACTGAAAGCTGACAGAGATCTTCTGAAATTGACCATAAAAAAACGAAGAAAGAAGTATCAGTTCAACCTGTGTTTAAATCACTGCATGCATCCCTTTAATGGGCTTGAGACATTATCACTTACAATATAGTCATAATGATGCCTATCATCACTATAAAAGTATTTAAAACCATTTATAGTGGAGAGCTTTTTATGCATCTACTGCTGTCTCATGGAACCAGTCAGGCAGTAAATGCAGACTGAAAGAACGTGTGTGTTTGGGTATACAGCTACACTTTCCAAGGTTGAGTCAGCGAAAAATTCAAAAAATTCCTCATGGATGTAAATTTTCATTGGATCGGCGTGGATTGCAATCTAAACGCTGCTGTCTCTCTTCCTTTCAACTTCCCTTCATCACTCTGATCGTCTATTTTAAAAGGTTCATTTCCTCGACTCCATTTCCCCAAAGGTGAGTTTAGCAATACTTCACCCTGGGAGATCCAGCTTTCTCCCATTTGCATTCTGGAGGGAGCACAGATGTAGGCCTGTCAGCTCTCATGGATTGCTCTACCAGTTAACACCAAACCACTAAATCAGATAAGACATATTTACAGTTTCTTTTTTTTCTGTGGTAGATAGCAGAGATTTGGGTTTCTATAATTCAGATATATCTGTATCCAACACAGAACGAGCCTAGGTTAGCTAAGGAAAGCATATTCCTTTCTAAGCTCCACGATAATTTAGTATGTTCTTATAAAAAATAAAAATAATTCTAAAGGAAAAATATAATCATAATTTGAAAACTGCATTTTTTGTCATCACTCAGGTTAGTTTTGTCCAAACATAAACATCTTAAACATGTGAACAACAGAGTGGGATGTTTTTGTATTATTATCACCATTATTACCATGCTATATAGACTGAAAACAACCCAGATAAATTTCAAAGATTTCTTGATTTTAAACACACATTAATGTTGCAATTCTCATAATTATTCCATCCTGTAAAAAAGGGGGTACTTTTTATGAGTTCATGCCCATGGCGAGATATAAGTGCATGTAATGTTCTGGCTGGCAGAGATAATGAAATCTCATTTAAAGCATTCATAGTATGATGAATTTTCTACATCTTACTGGTGTGATTTTCTTATTTCCTTTATAGGAAGATAGTTTCAAAGGGGGATTTTGGTATGAAATTGACCACATTACACTGTGCATACTTGGATTAAATTGGGCTTAACATTAAAATAACTCTAGCCTTTCTCTGCTAACAGCACTTTTCTTCCTGCGAACCGAGGCAGAAGCAGAATCAGTCTCCAGCCTTCAGCCTTGATCTCATTTCCCCAAACCGCTGGTTTCATTTTAGCATCACACAACAACAATCAAGTGTTTCAACGATTTCAAAGGTTGAGCAGAGAGAAATTCTGTATTCATATTTCATCAGTCTATACCAAACTGTTACCAAACCCCACCACGAAAATCATATCTTCACCAAATACTGACACATCATTTCAGCATAGAAAGCAATACTACTACTGATCCTGATGTGGGACAGATTAGAGTTGGCTTGTACTATATAATACTATGACAGTCTCCACTACCTGCGGCTGATGGTACATCTGTGAAACCCATCTGTTCCTGGCTGTGATTGGCTAACTTAAGGGAACCAATGGAGTGGAGCCTGATTTGGTGTCAAACGGAGTCTTTGGATGTGTGTGTTGGATCATATGCTAAAGCTTATGGTGTTTATAAGCATCCCAGAGAGAGCTCACACCAAGATTGGACACTAACTATGTTGTGATCAGATTACAATATGCAAAAATATTAGGAATAACAAAATCAGACAAACATAACATAAAACCTTATCTTAGGATTTGAGAATATTTCAAGATTCTCTCTTTAGTCTTTGTTAAAAATCTTTCCGTTTTCTAAAATAGATTATTTTCAGAAGATTTAGTAGACACTGTGTTGCACAAAGAAAAAAAAGAGAATTATAATGTTGAACTTTAAAAGCCACTAAATAAATTAGCATTTCATTGCAGTCGCACAATACATAGCATTTACCTAATTTAAAGCAGAGGACTCAGGACTCTAGACTGTCCAGTGCTGAGTTCCTCTCCTCTCCTCTCCTCTCCTCTCCTCTCCTCTCCTCTCCTCTCCTCTCCTCTCCTCTCCTCTCCTCTCCTCTCCTCTCCTCTCCTCTCCTCTCCTCTCCTCTCCTCTCCTCTCCTCTCCTCTCCTCTCCTCTCCTCTCCTCTCCACCATGAAAGTTTTCCATATCAATCACACCCACTACGTTAGGGTGTTAGGGTTGTTATTTTCTAATCCAAAATAAGTTTTTGGGCTACTATATAAAGCTGCGAACTCAACGCTATTTCTAACATTTTGAATTGAAAAAGCAGTCCACCAGACTGATTTTTTTACGTTTTTAAAAAAAATCTATTTAGCTTTGTTAAAATGTTCTTAATTACATGATAAAGAGCCCAAACATGACTACAATTTATCCTCAGAGGCCACCATAGAGTATTTGTATCTAAAGATTACTGAATTTCAAAGAGTTCATCATGCTGTAACAAGGTTACCAAGTTCTTCGGAAGTAAACCAAGCCTAGAGTATTGCAGATCCTTAACACATTATCTATGATGGTATTGCATTTTCTGCGCTGAACTGATGTAGTGGATTATGAGACAAAATTTCAGTGGAGATGGTGGCTCCTGGTTGATCTGTAGCATAAATTAGTTTTTCCAAGCACAGCCGCAGGAACTACTACAACAGTTAGGAATCTACGTCATAAACAAATGAATGCAGTACACATGATAGTAGCCATGACTGTTCAAGGGAAGTTAAATGGATGTCTGATAACATTTGTAAAAGATCAGCTCAAAAATGCCTTATCTGGTCATTATACAGTGCTGACATGTTAAATCAATAATGCTCATCCACCGTATGACCCCTGCAAGCTAACTTTTGAAAAATTTCTGCTAAGACCGACACAAGCTGTGCTGCTGTCTCTTCAGGTTTCTTCAGAGCCCTGCTGATGATGAAGGCATCAGTCTGGTTCTTCAATGACTGGCTACTCTGAGAAACTAAAAGGTAGTCACCTCTTCAACAGGGCTGTATGTGTAGATAAGGAAGACAGGGGATGAGTGGCATGCTACTGTTGTTTTTCCCAAAGTCTGATATTTTAGTCAATGTAATCGCCTTGAGGAAAGATGACAGGCTCTGAACACTACTTCAGCTCAGTGAGCCGTTTCACTGTAATTACTAGAACCTGTCATATAGGAGAATGCTGCATTTTTAACCTGCAGGAAAAAATGATTAATACATTTTGCCTTCATTAAAGTAACAGGCCAGCTTTGTTTCCAGACTCATCAATGCTTCAGCTCTTTAGAGTCCCACTTGTTAAATTGTGGATAGTTATCCCATTACTTCATCTTCATTTATACAAAAAAATATGAAAACGTCTTTAGATTTTTCTAAAATTAGCCAACAGGCAATGAGGGCGATCAGGTCATTGTGATGAGGTAAATATTTGACTTATGTTTAGCAAGTCTAATTTTTATCATTCTTAAAAAGGAATCTAATGGTAAATTATCCACCTAATATAATACCAGCTTTTTGAAGTGCAAAGAAAAAATACAAAGAAAAAAAAAACAAAAAACAAAGCAGTAAAACCAGGATTGGACCCAGAGCTAATGATGCTGATCAGTGATAGAAGATTTTGCAGCACATCTTTGTGTGGAAATTGTGCTTAAAATAGCAGTGTCAGTGTAAACAGCTAAAGAAAATGTGCTAGACAAAGGAAAGGTTGTTATCTAGTTCCTTTTATACAATAATAACACAAAGAACATCATTAAATGTTTAGGAGTAAAACTTTAAAAAAAGACTTAAATAGCAAAATAGTTAACAGAAGATTACTAGGGCCTTAACTTTTCATATGTTTTTTTCACATTTTGTCACATCAGCGCCACATCAGCATCTACAACGAAAATCTATAAATGATGGATGGATGGATGGATGGATGGATGGATGGATGGATGGATGGATGGATGGATGGATGGATGGATGGATGGATGGATGGATGGATGGATGGATGGATGGATGGATGGATGGATGGATGGATGGATGGAGTCTTGTAAATGAAAAAGAAATTTCAAGGAGCATGAATCAATATCAGATCACTACATGTCATCACTTGTCTTTTACCAAATATACAGGTGCTGGTCATAAAATTAGAATATCATGAAAAAGTAGATTGATTTCAGTAATTCCATTTAAAAAGTGAAACTTGTATATTATATTCATACATTACATACAAACTCATATATTTCAGATGTTTATTTTGTTTAATTTTGATGATTACAAATGACAACAAATGAAAATCTCAAATTCATCATATCAGAAAATTAGAATATTGTGAAAAGTAAATTGTAAAAAGTAAAATTGTGAAAAGTAAATTCAAAATTGATGGCCCCTGGTGCCACACTCTAATCAGCTAATTAACTCAAACCACCTGCAAAAGCCTTTAAATGGTCTTTCAGTCTAGTTCTATAGGCTACACAATCATGGGGAAGACTGCTGACTTGACAGTTGTCCAAAAGACGACCATCGACACCTTGCACAAGGAGGGCAAGACACAAAAGGTCATCGCTAAAGAGGCTGGCTGTTCACAGAGCTCAGTGTCCAAGCACATTAATAGAGAGGCGAAGGGAAGGAAAAGATGTGGTCGAAAAAAGTGTACAAGCAAGAGAGATAACCGCACCCTGGAGAGGATTGTGAAACAAAACCCATTCAAAAATGTGGGGGAGATTCACAAAGAGTGGACTGCAGCTGGAGTGAGTGCTTCAAGAACCACCACACACAGACGTATGAAAGACATGGGTTTCTGCTGTCGCATTCCTTGTGTCAAGCCACTCTTGAACCACAGACAGCGTCAGAAGCGGCTTGCCTGGGCTAAAGAGAAACAGGACTGGACTGCTGGTGAGTGGTCCAAAGTCATGTTCTCTGATGAAAGTAAATTTTGCATTTCCTTTGGAAATCAAGGTCCCAGAGTCTGGAGGAAAAGAAGAGAGGCACTTCATCCACGTTGCTTGAAGTCCAGTGTAAAGTTTCCACAGTCAGTGATGGTTTGGGGTGCCATGTCATCTGCTGGTGTTGGTCCATTGTGTTTTCTGAGGTCCAGGGTCAACGCAGCCACATACCAGGAAGTTTTAGAGCACTTCATGCTTCCTGCAGCTGACCAACTTTTTGGAGATGCAGATTTCATTTTCCAACAGGACTTGGCACCTGCACACAGTGCCAAAGCTACCAGTACCTGGTTGAAGGACCATGGTATCCCTGTTCTTAATTGGCCAGCAAACTCTCCTGACCTTAACCCCATAGAAAATCTATGGGGTATTGTGAAGAAGAAGATGCAATACACCAGACCCAACAATTCAGAAGAGCTAAAAGCCACTATTAGAGCAACCTGGGCTATCATAACACCTGAGCAGTGCCACAGACTGATCGACTCCATGCCACGCCGCATTGCTGCAGTAATACAGGCCAAAGGAGGCCCAACTAAATACTGAGTGCTGTACATGCTCATACTTTTCATGTTCATACTTTTCAGTTGGCCAACATTTCTATAAATCCTTTGTTTTTATTGGTCTTCAGTAATATTCTAATTTTCTGATATGATGAATTTGAGATTTTCATTTGTTGTCATTTGTAATCATCAAAATTAAACAAAATAAACATCTGAAATATATGAGTTTGTATGTAATGTATGAATATAATATACAAGTTTCACTTTTTAAATGGAATTACTGAAATCAATCTACTTTTTCATGATATTCTAATTTTATGACCAGCACCTGTACATTACAGTCCTTAACTTACCCTTCCCGGTTTTCATCTTCATCTGCATTGGACAGCAGCTGAGAACCGGCCAGTGACAGGTCCAGAGCTGCAAGGGGCAGATCTCTGTAGCCAAAGCTCACCAGCTGGACCGGAGGAGCCAGGCGCTGGTTCTCATCCTCCACCGGCTGGGAGATGATCTCCAAGTCTGACAGACTTGCCTGTTCCACTTCTCTAGTTATATGCCAAACCATCAACAGATGGGACAGACATTAACACACAGGCAGAGAGAAGACGGAAAAAGATTCAGAAAATGAACATTGGTTTTAGGAACATGTTCAAATACATCAAATCAGTACAGGAAGTTTACAGAACACATGGGGTTGATTTTAAAATGAAACTTTTTTGGTGTAATGGTTTAGTATTTTGTCATTCTAAACCTGAGCATAAAAGGAAAGAGACGATTAAGGGGCATCAACTGTCAAAATAAGAGCACAGAAGATGGTGAAGAGGAAGCACAAATGAGGAGAAATTTCAAGATTTTGTGTTATTATTATTATTATTATATCCACATACCTAGAAAGTGGATTATCACTTTTTAGTATTATATTAAAAAATAAAAATAAAAAATCATACAAAAAGATATATATGAATGCATAAACACACTTAGGGGAATATATGTAATGCTTTTATTAATACCTGATTTGCTCAGGTTATAAAAACTATAATATTAATGCATTATTACCAACAGAAAAGTTATTACCACTCTTTTATCTAACAAGTGTATTGAATTTTTTTTAGCAATTAATAGCTAAACCATGTTTAATATATAAAAACACTGCAAATGAAAAAAAAAGTCTTTAGAATAACCATATATTTCACATCAAATTATGGAAACTTGGGGGAACTACTCGATCCTTTTTTATGAAAATAAATAAAATGATGTAACATGAAAACAAATTGCTGATATTATCAAACAGCCACTGATAATAGTTTGTATTTCAGCTTTTAAAAATGCAGAAGCATCAAACTAACTGTATGTACTAAGAAGGCTCGGAAGAATGTGCTCAATTGATCATATCTATCTACATATAATTAACATGTCACCTTAAGGTACTTTACAGAGAAAATTCAATCTGATCATCCAGTCAGATTGATAAAAAATACTAAATCTATCGAGTCACGCACCTGTCGTGGATTGGCATGTGGCAACAGTAGATATTTACGTTCATTTTGATGTTGACTCTACAGCAATCCCACACAATTATATATAGATATATATAAACATATATCTATATCAAAAATTTATATTTGCTATTAGTATTTTAAACATGTCAAAACAATCCATACATGCTCCACTGTCTCCTTTAATAAGCCTACCACTCACACTTGTATGTTCTTTAAGTCAGAGCTCCAAACACATCACAGATGTTAAGTTTTAGCTAAGCAGCATGTAGCCCAGCGTGCCCACAAGCCCCAGATGAGTAAAAGCTGGGCCATCTCAGTAGAGCGTGGAGGTGGAAATAAATGCTGAGTGCAGCTGCAGACTGGCTGTGTGTGCCCTGTGGTGGGTATTTTTAGACCAGTGCAGATGCTGGTGTATCATGCCTGCGGTGACGTCATTGACTCTCCCTTTGTCAGCTGAGTGAATCCCCACTCTCCTTCAAATGTCAACGGGAGACTAGAAAAAAGTTGGTTTTGGAGAAGAAACTAGAGAAAGGATGGCAGGCACAGAAGGGGTTACACAACACAAAGGTGGGCTGAAACCAGGGAAAGGATACAGGGAAGGAAATAAGAGCAGAGGTGGAAAGGGATGATTGGAAGAAAGGATAGTTCATAAACAAAAAAATTACATAAATGGGCTAAAACTAAACTAAGATAGAGACATCATTACAGGATATGGCTACAACCTGGAACAGTAAATAGAAAATGCTTAACCTAAAAAAACACACACAGGTAATGACACCAGAGTGAACCAAATAACGCTCTGATGCTCTTTGTCATCTTCAGTTATTGAGTCAAATTCATTTAACTCAATAACTGTATGACTTTGTAGCTTTCATACCGAGTACACAAGTTAGCTGTGAATCTAAGCAGCCTGCACTCAACTTTACATTTTGGTTTGATTTACCCAAAGAACATTGGGCAATTTTGGAGAAGAAAGGTTTTTATGTACTTTATTACATATAACTGTGGTACTTTATTACCACAGTTTTTATTTACTGTGGTTTTGTTAAAGTGCAATAATACATGAATTCTGCAGATTGAACCTTTGCACATGAGGCAGATAAAGGTTCAATAAGTAAAGAAAGGTTACAAGACCAGTAAGTAAACAAATGTGAAAATATAACATTTTAGTAAAAATAATGTTTGACAATTATTTGAGCCCTAATTGAGTTGAATAATATAAAATTTTAATATCATTTTTAACATCCCGCATAACAATATGATTTACTCTTGTTACCAAATAGTTGAATTTAACATTTTTACTATTTTTAGTACTTTAAAAAGTTTTTTTTACAACCAATATTCATAAATGTTCCACACATAATGTGCAGCACTTTCGATGGTTTGGTCATTCATTTCATAATTAACGAATGTGGTTGGCTAGCAAGCAGTTCAAACAAGATGTCGTGACTTGCTCTATAAAATAAAACAGATATGATGCTTATAAAAAAAATCTGAAACTATTTTTTTACCTTATTCAAAACGTAAGATGCAACATTAATAATATTTGAACAGAAATGAATGGGGATGTATTCTTGTTCTGTATAACATAAAGCAGAATTGACTTTTTGGTTTATTACCTAAAATTGTTATTGTTTTTCTGTCTCAGGAGTTAGAGGGCTCATTTTGAATTTGACTGGATATTTCCCTCGGTGAAAAGTGCCAAACTCTTTTCTGAAGATTCATATTTTCTATATAGTCAGAACCAAATTCACCGGAGGCTGAGATGCTATTGGCTCATATGCAAAGATATTATATGCGTTACTTGTTTTAGTTTCAGGATGTTTGCTTTTTTTGCCTATTTTTTTTTTTTCTTTTCATAAGAAGCATACAACTTGGAATAAGTGAACAGAGTCTCAGAGCCAGGCTCACACAAGTACAGTATTGGTTTCCATTCTGAAGATGTTGAACTAGTAGCTCATACATGAAACCCAATGCATACTTGTGTATGTAATATAACTCATTTACTGTAATGGAAAACAAACAGGTACATTGCTGTTCTCTGAAAATGACAGAGACTAAATAAGACAAGATTCAGTAAAAAGAATTGATCTGTTATAAATGTGGATATGCAGTGTTCTGGCACATTGTGTAAGCCTGAAAGATGTTGTTTTCTCCACACTTCTCTGCAAGCAACATCTCATCCATACCACCTCACATTCATGGCACAGCAGCAAGCTTTGGTTTGCTTCCCAAGCAATCAGAAGTGTGCACATAACTGTTCATGACAGACACAAGCTGTCCGGCGTTCTTCAGCACACAGCTTGCAGGGCTGGGGCCTTACTTCTCTGCTTGGCTGACAGACAAGATGTCAAGAGAAGGTGCTGACCTTGGCATAGGTTTGTAAAATATTAAGGGATTTTTCATAAGCTATGAAACTACTCGAGTATTTTAGCTATTTGTGATTCCATATCAATCCATCTCTGTGTATAATAGCTTTATTACACACCACAAAGTTACAGAACTACTTCACCTGAACAAATAGGCAATAAAATGGTAAAAGTGGGAGAAATAAAACAGGGTAAAACAAAACTCTAAAACAAAAAACAAAGATAACATAACTGATCTGTAACTATAGCTCACCTGAATGAGAGGCCCAAGAAAACTGGTAATTTTTTAAGAGATTTAACATCATCTAAGCTTCTTATAGACTGTGAGAGACTGTTTTTAAGAGCTAATGCTGGAAAAGCTCTTATCCATTAATCACCAATAAAGTTCTCTCAGCATTAAAAGCATTTCATAAGTAGATCTGGAAGTCATCTGCAAAACAATGATTCAATAATTTGTATTTTGTTTTCATCTTTATTTTAATAGAAGCATTTTTTTCCACATAGATGAGGGAAATTTGTCACATTGAGGGAAAGGTCCACCACGTCCACCCCAATCACTATAAAGGGAACTATAAAGGGCACTATTAGTAGTTACACCATTACAGATGAGTGTCCAAATGTTTAGTGGATTATAAAGTAGTCGACTCTAAATTTCCCACAATGCACCTTGAAAAGTAATGATCATCCATGGTCACTCGACAGATGCATCCCGGATCCTGCAGATATAGCTTCTTTGCAAGGAGCTATCTCGATTTGTTGTTACAGCAGCATGCTATCCGACAGCGGTGAGAAATAACAAAGATGGCCAGGCACCGTGTGGGAAGGCGGAGTCATGTGACCAACAGGGGGTGAAAAGTAGGATCATCTGTCTGAACGGTCAGTTAACTGAGTTCACTTAAAAGTCCACTATATAGTCCCCGCTCTAGGAGTTAGGGTGGACGTTCGGGCACAGCCAGAGACTTTAAAATCGGGCAAGAATTCACCTGTGGGCAGGACAACTACACCAAACATACGGCCAACAGTGTAACAGTGAAATCATTTAAAGTAAATAATATCCATATAATGAAATGGCTGAATCAAAATCAAACCCTGAATCAAATTGAGACTCACTCACAAATTTGGAAAAATGATGGTGATGTCCCAAAAATGATTTTCTCTGATTTACAGAGCTTGTGATGCTATGCAAAAAATATAGATATATAGATTTTTTTTAAAAGTCAGTCTAGATGTGCAAAGGAGGTAAAGACATATGCCAGAAAAGTTGCAGCTGTGATCGCAGCAAAAAGTTATTTTAGAGAGGTTTGACTAAAATGTTTTATTTTATTCTCTCACTTCAACTTTATAAATTCAATTGAAAGTCGTCCTCCGACTTTAAATTACTCGCTGCAAAGTGGGTTGCAGAGCATTCGGGGACTAAGGCTCTTACTCAGGAACCAAGAGCTGCAGTCCTTAAGATTTAAACCAAATAATTTACAAGTGTCCAGCTCTAATCAATACAGTAGGTCACAAGTTCCCTCATCACCATACCCATTACTTTTATGTCTTAATTTGAAAATATCAGTGTTTATCTTATTTACATTTATATTATAAATTGTTAGATTCATCAGATTAAAGCACATTGAAACACATTAAAGTTACTAATAATGAAAAAGTACTAAAATGTTTAATGGCTATAAACATTTTGTAGGGCACTGTAAAAACACCAGGCCTTCACACAGCTGGCATAATAAACAAATTTGAAAGTAAGAGGCTCTTAATCTGTGTGCACTTGCTATCTTTTAAAACAAATGCTGACCTTTATGTAACAAACAATGGGCAATGGATAAATTCTGAAAACATTAATTCCAGAAGAGAATGAACAAAGCTGTGATTGCAGAGGAGCAGCCACAGGACATAGGTGATATTCAGGGGAGAAGTTTTTCCCTGAGGGCAGCAGATAAAATTAAATGGGGGACTGTTGTGTTGTGGGCCAGGTAGGAAAGGTCATTATGCGCCAAAATATGCTTAGGGGATAGATGCTTAGGGGCACAGAAGAATGTTCTTTTCAGAGGAATGCTATCCTCACTTGAAATATGAGCTTAATCCACTGCATTACATAACTTCATAGAGTTTAAAATAAATGATCTAGATTGGTTAAGAAGTGGGCGTCAGTAGAGATGTTTTAGAAGTCAACATCTTACCTGCAAAGACACCTCTCATTCTGTCTTTAGCAGTTTAACATAATCCTTTCTATCACTATAGAAAAAAACAGGAATTTCTAAGTGTTTACAGTTTAAAATAATGTTTTAAAGTGCTTAGCAATAAATAGCCTGGCTGGAGAATTACATTTATGTTGCTTCAAACCGTAGAACATATAAATAAGAATCTAATCATGTGAAATATTGGGAATTTGAGATGCTTGAAGTTGATATCAATCAACATTTCTCTTTAGTCTCACAATGACTAGCAGGAACAAGCAGCTGACTTACTGACCATAAGATATAGTGATATTAACATCAAAATAGGCAAAACTCAAAAGAATCTGCCACATCCCTCATTAAATTAAAACAAAATCTTTTTTTTCTATTTAGCTTCTCTCCGCATTTAATAACTGAACTTTACTTATCGTACATTGGAGAAATTTACCTCTGCATTTAACCCATCCCCTTGGGGAGCAGTGGGCTGCCATCGTGGAGCACCCGGGGAGCAGTGTGGGGTGAAGGGTCTTGCTCAGGGACCCAGAGTGGAGGCTTTATGGATCAAACCGGGTACTTGCAACCTTCTCAAAGCACAAGCGCTCTGCTCTAACCACTAGGCTAACACTCCCTATTTACCGGTAAGCCACTGTCTAAAATGTTCTGTAGCATAAAAACCAAAAACAACTGGAAACATCATTAATAGAAAAACTTAAAGCCATTTAATCTAAAACAAAAGGAAAATGGACACAAAGCTAAGAAGGTGCTTTAGAAAATATAACAAAAATTGAGCTTTGCACCCGAAGAAGTGGCAAAGGAGTTATGAGTGTCATGAACTTTACAGCGTTATGTAATACTTTAGTCCAATGGACAGTCTCACGGCAGCAGATGCTCACACTGGGGACACCTGAATTTGCTCAAAATGGTACAGGTTTTTGTTTGAGAAGAACAAGGAAGGTGTTAATAAAACAATTTGCAAAATATGTGGGCAGAGGGTCACCTTCCAGTAGCACAATAAAAAATAAACATACACCCCGAAATTATAATGTAGTAGTTAAAATCAAATATTCATGTTTAAGAATTAACTATTAAAGTCCAGACCTATGTCCAACTGAGACCTTTGGAAGGATTTGAATGTGTATGTTCTAGGACACAGTCCATGTAATCTGACTGAACTCATCCCTCCTCAGACACATATAACCCCCCTTGCTGAGAATCAAATAGACCATCTGCCCATTTTATAGACTCCTTTGGCACAAACCACACTTTAGGAAAATACTACATATCTATGTGCAGGTTTTCTTCTTTTTTTTTCTTTTTTTTTTCTCTACAGAGTTTCTCTTTCAATTTTTAAGGATGTGTCATATTTTTCTTTTAGGGTTGTTGATAAGTGTGTCTTCTTAGGAAGCTTGCATGTACTGATCTCTAGCAGTGCTTTAAATTTCAATCTACATGTTGTGTGCATTCTGCCTCGAATGAGTCAATAAAATTTTATTTTGATTTCATGGTGACAAAGATTCTCGACAGCATCAAATAGCTGGGTAGTAAACATACATTGAAGTTTGTGTTTTAATGTGAAAACATGTAAAATAGTTAAAAGGGTTTGAGAAAGTAGAAAAGATAATAGTGAAAATGTAAATGTTTCCAAAAAATTTTAATGCGTGAAATGCTTAAAAGTATATCTAGCGAATGTCTCTTTCATCCAATAATTAATATGGTATATAAAACATGATATAGAAATGAGTATGGAATATAATTCACTTAGAAATAAACTTCATATGAAAATAATTTATCCTTTGAAAGTTTATTACTTCCTTTCTGAAAGTCTAGAAGCTTTCTAACAAATTCAACAATTTTGAAAAACTTTATCAACTAACACAAAAGAGCAAGCATAAGACAATAACAATGTTTCCAAATTGCAAAGATAAAAAAACACACCTCAAACTGGGCCAGAGTACTGCAGACATCACAGATGTTCCTCGCTCCCACCAGCCTCTGAGAACAACTTTAGAGAAGCTGGGCACTGCCGGGCATTAAAGATTTGCCTCAGAGGAGTCAGATACAACCAACAACTCGCTGTTGTTTACTTTTATCCAGAAGAGGAAGCAATTCTTCCCTCACAAACCTGTCCTTCATTTACTACAATAAATACAATGTAGGTTATGGCAACATGAGCAAAAGAGGTCCCTTCCTCTTGGCTCTTACAAAGCTAGGCCTGTCGTTCTTGCTGAACAAGAGCCTGAGTTTTAAAAGTCTGTGTTTAACATAGTTAATGTTGAAGCATCTGTCACTTTAACATAATTTAAGAACTGCCTCAGGTTATTCACTACAAAAACCAATTCTGTTTCCAGACAAACTTCCATTACTTCTTGCCAGCAGATATTAATGAAGTCTGCCGAGCACAGTAGCTCATTAATAATATAACAGATTAACCTGTGATGAATTTGGAAACCGCACAATGGACTGTTCTGGCCCTGGAGTGACCAGTGTCTTATCTAACCTTTCCAGATAGAAGCAGTAAAAGACACAGGAGACCCAGAGAGCCCTGCGGAGCAGGATGAAGACTGCACATGTTGCCTTCAGAACGGAAATGTCCGCAGACCTTTTTATATGGCCTCACTATCTAACTTTGCCCAATAATTGCATAGTGTTTTTAATTTCTTTAGATATATAACATTAAAAATAGTTCTTATTAAAACTGAGGACAATTATATTAAGACCTTCTTTGGCAACTTGTGGAGGATTTACTCAAAAATGGCAAAACAACAGAATCTAAAACAAAAAGTAAGGCCATATGTGCCCCTTAGGAGCCTTGCATTTAATTTACAGAATTTCTCCAAACATCAAACAGGTGAGTTAATTAATAAATTGTTCAAGAAAGCTACATTTATTTAAGTAACTTTATTCAAAAATGTAAACGTATATGTTATGTAGATTCATTGCAATCAGAATCACATGTACAACATATTATGCATTTATTTCTGCTCATTTTGGTCACAGTAAAATGAAACTCGATCAGAAACTCAGAAAATTGTATTATTATTTCTGATTAAATAAGGTTTGTTTTTGATTGATGAATATGATATGATGAAGACTGCTGACTTGAGCAGTCCTTCACAGCTTCCACACTGAAGGTGAGCCAAGAGGCTGTTGTGTTAGAAAAGTGCTGTCAAAGCATATGAATGAAAAGTTAAGTGGAAGGTAGAAATGTGCCAGAAAAAGGTATAAAAGCTAAAAGTATAACTGTGGCTCAAGTAGGACTGTGTGGAGCAAAGCTTATTTAAGAGTTTGGGTAAAATTTTTATGGTACAAACGGTAGCAGGATTTGTTGCTTTAAGAGCAAAACACACACTTCACAACATGGGATTTATCTGCTATTTTTTCCCTCTATCAACCCATTCTTCCCCAGCAGTAAAGTTCCCTGAGGTCCAATTGGATAATTTCAAAGTCTCTTCAAAATTCTATCAGTCTTTTTTTGTTGTTGTTGTTTGTCTCAAGCCTTGTTTTTTTTTTTTTTTTTTTTATTAGAGCTTGGATCTCAGTGAGAATGCCTGCATGAATAAAGGTAAACAAAAAAGGAAAGATGATCTTGGGGAGCATGTTATCTCTTGATGATAGTCTAGATGTTATCAGTTTCAAACTCAGCGCAGAGTTCTACCAGGCTATTTAAAGTGGTTTCCAGAAACGTTTTTTTTTTGGAGATGCTGATAAAAAATTTTTGGCATGATTTGACACCTGTCCAGAAATCCAACAGAACCAGTACCTGGTGTAATGTTCAAGGTATTTGCCCGTTTCAAAATGCAGACCTCCTACAGTAATCATTCTACAGTATTCTCTGCAAAAGAAGCATCAACCAAACACAAAGTCCATATAAGTTACAAGACAGGGGCAATACTTTTCAGTGGGCTGATATTTCTATATAAAAAATCTGTTGTTATTAATCTTTTGTGGGGCTGCACCTAACGATTATTTTCTAATCGATTAATCTCTCGATTATTTTCTTGATTAATCAATAATAATCAGACAGCGAAATGTTCATTAAAGAAGACTTTTTACAGAAATAAACCAGGTAAAATTAAAACTTTTCCACTTACAGAGTTCTGGAAAGAGCATATTAACAGACAAAAAGTTTTTTTCATCTGAAATGCTAAATGTTTATATATTTTCTTACAATTTTGGTATAATTCTTGCTCTGGGTGGGTTTCTCTGTCAGCTAAAGGCATGTTTTAGAGTGTCTATACTCCAGTTAACAATGAATCAATTACTAAATTAGTTGACGACTAGTCAAATATCGATTATTCTGATTAATGGTTTCGGCCCTAATCTTTTGCAATATTCAAATTTTCTAAGAAACTTTTATTAGTTTCTTATTGTGAGCCATAAACAGCAAAATAAACAAAATATAAATACTGAAATGAATCAATCAGTGTATAACAAATATATAAACTTAAACGACAATAGCTGTTTGAAAATAAATTCAATTTCCAAAACAAATCTAAATTTGTACTGATGCATCTTCATAAACAAGTAGATATCTGTATTGACGGACAGCAGCCTGATTAATTCTATATTAAGACAACAGAAACCAAACAGGTTATCTGACATATTCAGCTCTAAGTTAATTTTACAAGCTGTTTTTTTCCCATGAAATCGAAAACACAAAAATTATACACGTTTTCATGGTGCACAGAATGAAGATATAGAAAGCCCCAGGAGAAATAAACAGAGTATTCACAAGAGCCTATAAATATGCTTTCTCCTAGATGCATGTCACTTCAGTCATGTTATCATGTGGTGATGTCCAAAAGAGCTACTAAACTGAGCTTTATAGGAAATAAGGAATTAAATGGGTATTCTCATTGAAGCCAAAATGGAGCGATGATGTGGGGCCATTCATCTAGGTCAAGAGAATAAATGCTGCTGGTTAAGAGACAAATTACACACTAATACGACACCACCTGTGTTACACATTGATAAAGTAAAGCAGTTTTCAGCATTTCCCTCTTTTAACATCAAATTCCCAGACACAGCAAGATTTATGTTGCCTCTGTAAATCAGCTTCTCTAACGACACATACTCTGGTAGCCATAGATGACGTTTTATCTGAAGAATCAATCAAGTGATCAGCATTTGTGTCAACAGAATAAATACTCCATAGTTGGCACTGTGCAGGTGTGTTCCACAAATCTGTATCCAAACATGTGCATGCTCATTCACACAGACGAGGGTCAGCGGCACCTCAATGAGATCAGTGTCTCAGTGCATAAAGGTCATTATTGTTCCAAATGAGACATCAAAAAACTGCTAAATGATGAGAAAATAGAGGCAGAGTGGGAAAAACTCAATAAAGAGGGGTGCTTGGGAAAGGCTCAACTAAATTAAAGATTTGTTTTTTTTATTTTGATTGGGGAGATCAATTGTAAATTACACATGCACTTTACTTACTCAGCATTAGCCATCGTGATGGGTGATGTAGAAGGGAAAGCAATTAGTTGTTGATGTCTTTCCTCGCAATCCCAGCTCACTTCTGCCTGTTCTAGAGCTGCAGTTCACCTTTCCACCTAGGAGATCCTGGTTTCATGCTGAACCTGGGTAGAGCACATCTAGTAACACTGTAAAGAACTGAAATATAATGGGATTGTTTAACAAATGAGTCAATATAGTCTGGCTGATATAAAAAATTTCATCCAGCTGGAAAATGTTTCATACTAAAACTATTTACACCTCTTAAATTTTTCTATATTGTTATAAACACAAGATGTACAAAGCTGATAGAGACAAATTACATCCCAAAAGCTACATACAGTAGTATTGATTCATGGAACTAAATACGAATCCATCCAGTATGTTTAAAATTTTTAAACATTGAACCTTATTCTGCCGGTCCCCAAATACGCAATACATTGTTTTGAAATTGATAAACTACTTCAAATGTAGTTGTAAAAACCTAAACTGGTGAAAAGGCACAAGGATATTAATGCTTTTGAAAGAGACTTTTTTTTTTTTTTTGCTTAATTTGAGTGTTGTAGACATTTGGCTTAACTTATGAGTAGTAATGTACATCCCTATAACTTATGGTGGCCTGCATTACAGTATTTGTCAAATCTGCACAGTGGTGAACCTATCACATTCAAATTAAAATAAGATGGGCTCAGAAAATGCAACTGTAATTATTAAAGATAACTTTTGTCGATGTTAACTCTTATTTAGAAATTTACCTGCAGCTCTATATCCTATGACCTGAGGAGTTGGCTTCCAGACTTCCCTAGCCGAAAAAACTATAAGTATAAATATATTATTTTTCTGTTTTTTGTTTTTTGTTTTTGCTATTAGATGCACTTGTACATAAACCAGAGAGAGAGTCTCTTACCTGTAAAAGATTTACATTGTTGATGCGTAACTGTGCCTCCAGTTGCTCCCCTATAGAAACTAATGTCTCCCTCGGTGGTGATCACTGTGAGTGAAGCAGCAGCAGCAGCAGGCTCGCAGTGCGTGTAGGTTGCAGCAACCCGCTGCACTTTTGCACTGGACGAGCACCGTAGCTGTTCTCGCTGCTCCCTTGTGCTGCGTGGATTTCGGTGCAAAACCAAGCGGAGACTGTAGCTCGAATGCATGAAGCAGCGTCATTCGTCAAGAGCCATGTTAGCTTTTCTTAACTATAGTCACAAGGATTTAAGCAGCGGCCCTTCTGCCCTGGATGAGACAAGTTGAGTTAAGGGACCGGGTTGCGCTCCCCAGACGAGGGCTTCCCCCGGTGTGCGCAGCAGGGAACCCTGACAGAGGGGAGCTGTCCAGGTGCTGAAACGGAGCCTCGGCTTCTCTCAGCGAGACACCTCAGGAGCGGCTGGAGAACGGAACACCGCGAATTTCACGTAAAGGCAGCCAAAATATGCACGTTTTTAGTGCACAAATCTGGCAGTGGCAATGAATCGTGTGACATTTGCATCGATCCGGTCACGACAGAGCAATAAAACATTAGCCGTGTGGTTGATCTGTGTGCGTCAGAGGGAGAAGAAAAAAAAAACCTGCGAGTAAAGGTGTTCAGGTTCCCAATTTAGGCCAATGTAGAATCGGATTATTGCCACAGATGATTTTGTTAGCTTTACGCCTGGCTGATCGCTTCTCTCGTCGTGAGCTGCGGAGTTTATGCGTGTGTGTGTTTTTCTGATGTCCCAAAATAAAGATACTATGGGAACATAAACTGCCTGTACAGCAATTGGCTTAACCATTTGTCACTCATCGGGATTAGCCAGTCGATGGCTAAAGAGCACATCCATCAAAATGAAGAGTCTCTTCTTTCTTTTAAACACGCTTGGACGTGGGCTGCTGAGGATGTAAAAGGTTGGCACGCATATTTAAAGGTGGTCTGTTAAAATTTATCAGTGGGAACCTACACTTTAATAGTGCTTTTTAATACAGTTTCATGACTCAATTTAACAGCATTTCTAGTTTGAGGGCTGAAGCAGAACAAACATTAGAGTAGAAATAAAAGGTGCAGTGATAAAATCAGGTTTGCTTAAACGATACAGTTTTTATCTATATTTATTTCAGAAACTATACAGGATGTATCATTATATACAGCACATCAGCAATTATCTTCTAAAAAAAAAAAAAAAAAAAAAAAGATTTCTGAAGTTAAATAATTTTTTGTTACAATCACTGTTGTAGTTTTTTTTTTTTACAATTAAAAAACAGCAATTTTAAGCAATCTAATGAATCATGTTTAGAATGAAATTGCACCATTTTACAACAGAGCTTAGCCCTAAGAAAAGATTTTAACCTAAATTTCAGACACATTTTTTAGAGGCCTGAATGCTATTAGACACAATGGCGTTTTATTCCTACCAACTGTTTCACATTCTGTCATGCTATATCTAAAAACTCAAATGTATTTTTACAGTTTTATGAGATGGACCAACACAAAGTAGCAAATAATTATGAACTGGGAAGAAACCACATTTGACATCTTGTACATTTGAACCCATAAAACAAATGCATATATTTTCAGCCCCTTTAACTTCCCTAAATTAAACCAATTTGAGCCAACAGCCGGACGTCATCCTTAGTAGTTCAGTTGTGTTTGTTAGAATAACTGCAACTGACTGGTGAAAACCTAGCCATTGTTTGTTAGAAAACATTAGGGACCACACAGCGTCACAAGGACTAAGTAACACACCAGAAAAATCATAATAACTATGTGGTGGAAGTTTAAAGCAAGGTTAAGCTAGCAAACAACACTACAGAGACACAAACATATAGGAGGAAGAGCCCTAATTATACGAGACAAATTACTAAGCATGCGCTTTGAAGGTGTTGGACTGTATTCAACGATGGAAGGTTTCTTAAAGAGGCTACCAAAGACTTCGCCATAGTACTGACGTTCCTTTAAAACTGGGATAATAACCTTAAACATACAGAAAGCTCTTAAGAATGGCAAGGTGACAATCTAGACTTTAATCCAACAGAGAACCTGTTAAAAAAAAAAACTGATTTTAGAGAAGCTCTCCATCTCATTTTACTAAGGCTGTGCTGTGATGCAAATAATAATTTAAGAATCTATTTTAACAAAACCAGTAGACACTCAATACAACTTTCAGGAATAATACCAAAGAAAATATCTCAAGGAGGCTGAATACAAATGCAGGCTAAATGTCTCAAATTCTGAGCATTAGAGAAAAAAAAAAAAAAAGCCATGCATCACTTTCTTCTAATTTACAATTATTCTCATTTTGTTGGTCTATAGCATAAAATCCAGCAAAATACATTGCAACTTTATAAAATATGAAAAAGTTAACGGAGTACGAATCTAGGCACTGAAGAGGCCTCTGTAAAACAGAGCGCCATCGATAACGTGTATCTGAACTAATAATGCAATGGTAACCATACATCATGCAGGACAAATAATTTCAAATAAAGTAGAATTTATTGATCCCCTGAAACCCCAAACATTTTCCTTTATATTTTCCTGTTTTAGAGTCAACAACTTGACTCTAAAGCAGAAAACTTTTCACTCCATGGCTCAGCATCGCTCAGACAGCCAAGTGGCAGCCTTTCTGAAAATCAGCTTTAAGCTTCAGAGGCTGACATGCAACCACTGCGCCAAATTAACAGAATAATCAAGCAAACATAACCAAAAATAAGCCCCCGCCCCCCCCAAAAAAGTTATATACTTTTATATATATGTGTCTGTATGTTAATACTGGTGACACAAAACTTGCTTAAGTTTACCCTGATTTTGAGTAGGACAAACAACCCCATTCTCTATACTTCCATAAAGAAAAAGTGCACTCAGGGGGAAGAATATGTTTTAAATGTGCCTGAAATCGGGGTGTAAAATATAAACGTCCTAAGACAAGCAGAACTTGTTTTTTTATTATGTACACTGTGGAACATTTTTTAACCACAAAGTCTCCAAGACCTGAAATCATCCAGGGGTGGCCATTAAATATTTATGGCCGAGGGGATTATTATCCTGCTTTGAAAGCATAAACGAAGACAGCAATGTCCTGGATAATACTTTGTACATAATGTGTGCTGCTCCAAACTGTTATTAACAACAGAAGCATGACACTTTGACTTCTCTCCTCTTATTCCTTGTCGCCTCTGTATATTCAGCCCAAGTGAACCAGGGTCATGACGGTGGTGTATTCATGCTGCAAGGTGTCGGACTCGGAGTTGCAAAGGGTGTAGTCGTCTTTAACAATCCGGTCACAGCCGATCTCGCCGTTTCCAAAGAGACCAAACAGCGGTGTATTAGGGAAGACCTTATGAAAAGCTTCTGCCTCTACGTTGTGCTGGTTGTGGTAGTAGTTCTGGCCCCTCCCCACACAGGCGAACATGAAGCCCAGAGTGTTTCTCTCAGGAATCCTGGCTGCCTTTAGCCGTCGGACTGTGGCTTCTGCTTCTTTTGCGGGTACCGACTTCTTGGTCCAGGAGCACAGATGCTCCCTGAACTTTACGGCCACTCAGAGCCAGGCCAATCACACCGTATGCTCCCTTGCTGCAGCTACAGAGATTACGAAAACTTTAAGTGCTACAGAATAAGCATTAAAACATGGTTTTATCATGTTTTGGAAAATTTAACTTACCAGTCTCTGGACGGAGAGAAGGCCCCTTCTACCAGACCTCCTGCAATCAAAGCCTTGCTGTTTGTCAGCGGCTCAAGAATCTGGTTGAGGAACCGTGCTCCTCCAGATTTATAGGCTTCATAGATGAACATCAGAACAACACGTAGCTCTGGGTTGTCAACCAGTCCTGGGAAAGAGCACCAGAAAAAAAAAAATTAATGTTGAGGATTGACATTTCTGTCAAGTTACTAAACAACCATCCTTACCTGCTTCTTTCATGGCGGACAAAGAAATTGTCTTTTTACAGAAGTGAAAAGGCTTAATGTGAACCCCATCGGTGTTGGGAAGCATGACGGCAAAGCCTGCCTCCCCTTCCTGGTGCTCCTTAGGAGGATTGGTCCATGAACCAGTAGGAGTCACTGTGGAGAAGGTCAAGAACAATACTGCATTAATGTATGCATGCTACCTCGGCTGCTTTTCCTGAACCATCTGCCACTAAGACATTTAGTCTAGTTTTAAAAAATAACTGCTCAGCAGTAAGCATTAGGAAGACAAATCACTATATTTTGCTGGTAAACCTTCAGAAATGTTAACACCTTTGCTCCTATAAAGACACCATTATTCGAATTGCAGCTGGTCAGCAGAACAGCTTTGCCAATCTTATCTAGTTTATTAGGGTTTTTAATCAGGGCTAAAACAATCTGATTAATCAATAATTGAAATAATCGTCAACTAATTTAGTAACTGATTAATAGTTAAATAGACTGTAGAGACTGTAAAACATGCGTTTAGCTGACAGAGCAACCCACTTAAGGCAGTTTTTCTACCAAATCTGTAAAAAAAAAAATTTGTAAACATTGTGTCTTTTAAGAAAAGTCTTTTTTGTCTGTCAATATCTATCCAGAACTCCTCAGGTGGAAAAGTTTTAGTTTAAGCTGGTTTAATATTACAAAAGGTCTTAAGGAACCTTTTGCTGTCCAATTATTAATCAATTAATCAAAAAAAAAATAATTTGTTAATTGCAGCCCTAGTTTTTAATCCACAAAAACCTTTATAAGATCAGGCCATGAGTCTTTAAGCCATTGTTTCATGGTTATTAGATGAACTCCAGCAGAAAACTTCTTTCAGAAGGAAACATGAGTTTGCAAAAAACTCATGGCATTTTGTTCAGGTCATTGATAAGTTGCTATGTAATTCAGCGTACATCTTTAAAAATTGCCCAGGAAACTGTCTCAATACCCACTCGTATATTTTTAATAGATTAGGAATTTAAACAGGTTTTAAATTATTCCTGTGCCAAACTGTGGAACAAATATAATCACTTTTTTTTTATATATAGCAACATTTAGGTGTTAAACAAGTGCAGTATTTATATCTTATTGTGAAATTGTGAGAATTTAGTTCAGCCCCGGATCTCCTGACAGCCGTATACCCACAGAGTCATTCAGTGCCTTGCAAAAGTTTCTGCATTTCAAAATATCCCATTACTACTAGGGATGTCTCTAGGGTTGGATAATATATTGAGATTTTATACACATCACTATTTTTTAATAGAAATAAATGATTCTAATATTGTTTATATTGAGATGGTCTCAGCTACAATATAATTGTACTTTTATGAATGCCAGAAGGTTATTTTTCATCCATTTAATGCATGTTCCTATGCTTATCTACAGCGGTTTGTTAGAAATTCTGGGACAAATATTTGGGACAAAGCTTTGATCCAGAGGTCCTATTTTATTGAAAGAAAACCATTAAGATAAATATATCAAAATAAAATACAATTTCTGGTCCACATCATCCAGCCCTAGATGCCTCAACATAATGATACTGGAAATCTGTCCGAAATCGGTTTAAAATGTGTGAAATGCAGAGAGTTAATTTAATTAATCTGTACTTATGACTTATGATGCAATGACATTAAAAAAAAAAAATAAAAAAAAGTAATCTAATACCTATTATGCTTGACTATTGCTCTCTGCTTGAGTAAATTCACTTAAGCCTAAACATTCCACGCTATAAAATGAACAAGAATGCAGACTTCATGCCAATATTGTTTCAGATAAAAATCACTTAATACTCAAAGTTGCAATATCTGAATCGTAAAAAAAAACGTTTCATTGATATCTTTAATTATTCTTGGAGGATTTTAAAGTGATATGCCAACAGAGTAAATAAGTATTTAAAAGTGAATAACGTTAAAGTGTAACTGCCAGATTCCCAGTTGTGCGATTTAGAGACGCATGATGCAAAATATCCACACCCACAGCTGTGACTAAAGTTCTGACTGGAGCTCTGTGAGAAGTTTGAACCTTTGAATGAGTTTCTTCTAACACTTCTTCAACTTCATCCCAATTTTATCCCTGACATGTATGCTGTGTATGTTGATCCTTATCAAGAGGTGTGATTACAAAAGCAAAATAAACTTGAGTTTAAGTTTAAAAAATAGGTTTAAAAATGACAATTTTCCTTCTACAACACAATCTGTGTTGCTCAATCAAATACAATCTAAATAACATATACTGAGGTTTGTGACACCTAGTTTTATAAGCCTTTAGGACTTCCTGAAGTATTTCTAATGTAGTCATTGATTTAATAAAATATCCAGTAACCTGGGTGATAATGATGGAAACACTATAAAGTAAAGCTAAAATCTTCAAAACTTCAGCTGAAATCTTAGAAAAAAGGAAACAAAAAACAAAAAGGTTAAATGTGCCAAGCACAGAAAACCCCTGTATCAGAGGCCTTTTCTTCCTCCACATCTGATCTTCTTTTACTGTTTGAGTCAAGAAACATAGACTAGGTCTCTGCAAACAGTTTTCAAACAGAAAAAAAAAAAAAAAAAAAAAAAAATTTTAAATTCAAATATTAAAATAACATGAATGAAGGTGATCTGTTAGGTCTAGACTGCATCATAATTTTAGACTCATCAGCCCACAGGAAATCCTTCAACCATCAGAATAAAAAGATTGGCAGATAAAGTGATGCACCTTGATCTACCAAGATACCAAATAATGATCACTACATTGTTTTGCAAACCAAAGATGTGCTCGTGCCATTAGAGTATGTGTTGCTGTACTAAGATCGAATGTGCAAATGATAACAGGTCCTAAAGTCATTGTAACCACCCTATTCAAAAATGCGTTCCTGTAAGAGAATGGATTTATTTTATGCTGCACAAAAGGCCCCGACAATCTGCAAGAGCTCTATGCACAGATGGAAAGGCATGATCTCTACATGGAGAAGATGCAGGAAGATAAGAGAAAGGACCTTCTCTTTTCATGCAAGATAGAAAAAAACAATCACATTACTTAGAGGCACAAACATGCCAGAGTGGCCGCTGGCATTTGGATTATTCCATCTCTCGCCGTCAGTCAAGGTCATCGTTTCAATTTCTGAAAGCAATGTATCTCTGAAACGTCCATCGCATTTTCTTTCCAGACACCTTTAATGCACGAAACAGCCTTTTCTCAATTATTCGAGAATTTCTATTTATTTTTTTCTTTTTCTAAACAAAATATTCAGGTTTATCAAAAAAATATAGCTGATCAGTCCAAAATAAAAAAAAGACATTTTAAAACTGCATTAAGACAACTCTTTTTATAATGATGTTCATTACTCCTGATACAGTAATGCATTAATCATGGACTTCACTAACAGACTCTAAAATTTTCTATTTGCAAGTAGAACGCTGAAATCAGAGCAGGAATACATTCATACATTCATTTTACATTTTAAAGAGAAAAAAAAATTAATTAGTAAATATGCTCTATCGAGAACTCCTCAAGCAGCATGGTTTTAGCACAACATAGCTTTAATATTATACATAAAAACTGTAAGGCACCCTTTTCTATCAGATTAATAATAGATTGATCTCAAAACACAAGAGATCCATTAATTAGTAAAAAAATTGTTAGTGCAGCCCTATTCTATGTTAAAGAAACACTGAATGCTAAACAATCCAGCTTATATGATTAAACACAGCAAAAACTAAATAGGTTTTCTTCTAATTGCACAAACATTTCACTAGCCAACAGTGACGCAGTTCAAAAGATTTGAACTGTAGCAGTAATTTAAGGAACCAGGCCCATGTTTATACAGAGATCTGTAAAAAATCTACACCTTCCAAAATGAAAAACAGCATAAAAAAACTCTTTTGTTTGAAACGGTGTTAAAACTTTACATACATATGACATTTCTAATCAAAACCAAAAGAAGCTTGGTATATGCTCGACGAGTCTGTGAGGTCAGTGCAGCTAAATTACATCATTTAATAATATCAATTTCAGATTTTAAAGCGTATAAAACTCCATCTTGGAAATCATTCCAAAGAAATTAAACAAACAGCCTCATTATTCAAATGGCCAAAGAAACTCCAAAACGTGTCAGTCACTGATTTGACCCGACGTAGAATGTGCTTAGGAAGACTGACCTCCAGGTGCTGAGTTCCAACTACAGGTCACTACAGTCTGAGCAGACAGTATAGACAAAGACGTCTTGATGGGTTTCAAAATGTTTTTAGAGAAAAATGAGCAAAAGTCAGATTGTTTCTGTTTGAAGCCTGTTCAGCAGCTGCTGTGAGCCCTGAGTGGCTGAGAATTTACACAGGCATTAGAAAATGCCTGTTGTCACAAACAACTCATGCAGCTATCAAAGATGGCAGACAGAGCGCCTCATAAGCACATGCTCTGGGGGAACATTAGCAACATTGATGGAGAATCACTTCTCTAGAGGAGTGTGATTACAACGAGAAATGAGAGGTTCAGCAGCAGGGACATTGGGCAATCGATTAGTGTGAGACAAGTCAGCCGTTGTAGTTTCCAAGCTGGCAGAAGCAGAGGGAAATAACTATTCAACTTATTGAGGCTACAAAGGATGTGATTTCTACACTTCAAAGGAGCACAAAAGATAAATCTGTTAACCCCTTAAGCCCAGAGTGTTAGCAGCAATTTTCACCTCAAATCAAATAGTAATAGAGTCATTAAAGAATATTTTTCAAGGGGAATCAGTATAAATGTGATCATTTCTGTTATATAAAAGCAACATGAAACATAAAATAAACATTTTTGAGCCTCACCAACTTTTTTTTTTCTTTCAAACACTTTAAAACAGCGTGGAAGTTTGAAACTTTGGATGAAGCCTCAGATTCTATAGTCTTGCATCTTGACTATAACTGGAGTCATTTTGGACTAAATTACTCCAAGCACATTAGCTCCACAAAGGTTTTAAAGGAGAGTGAGGCAGGCAGACCTTTGATTTTGGCACAAAGGTGCGAAATATTTGGGGGTGAGTTCCAAAAAAAAAAATGAATCTGGTCAAATGATAGTGTCGATTTCCGTGGTATGGCTACTTCAGCAGGTTTTTTAACGAGATATCCCTGTTCTATCAAAATTTACTTTTGTATACTGCAGAATATTAAAAAAAATTGCATAGAAAATTAGAATTTTTAATTACAAGACATTCAAAAATATAGTCTGACCAGCAAAAATGGCTAGAGAAAACATGATATATATATATATAATATGTTGTTCTGCTGTACCATTAATGTGTATTAGTAAACTGTGGATAATGTTAAAACTTTAGAAAGTCCCCTGAATCAATTCCACATACAGTAGTTGCGTTGGGTTGAGGTGCAATTCATAGCAACGTTTTTTATAACCAGGTCAGCATTATTTCCTACTTTATTTATGCGTCCTCTTGTTGAAATGGCAGACACGTAAATAACCAGAAAATATTAAGTTGCAGTCTCAAAAAGAAGATCTCTAGGGATCATTTCTTCATCTTCAACATTAAAATTTAAGCTGTTTTCAGAAGATTTTGGTCCAAATAAATTTTCTTGAAAGCCTCCCAGTCTCTCTTTTTTTTTTCATTTTATTTGTTTATGCGGCTGCAATTCCACAAGTCTTAGTGTTAAACCTTTAATTTCTTTTTGTCTTAGAAACTTTAAAGCGCTTTCTTCAAAGTCATGTTGGTGGAAGAAAAAAACTTCACTGTGTTTTATCTGCATCCATAAATAGATCAAAATGCACATATGTCAGCTGGGCCTGGAACAGGGCCCGTCAGCCCGTCAGGCTTAAGAGGTTAATATCACAGATTTCAAGCACTAGTCGAACAGCAGCGGGGATTTATGGAAGAATCAAACACATATAAGCAATTAGTGTCAATATCTTCCCAAAAAATCTATTTTACCAATATGAAAATGAATCTTTGCAAATGAAGAAAAGTGAAACACTTACAGACAATGCCCGGTGTAGCAATGCCAACAACATCACAGCCTTTGGGGAAGATCTGGTTCAGTTCATCCGCTGTGTTTGAACACTGGCGACTCTTTTTTGCTTCAGGTATAAAAACAAAAACATTTTAATCCAAGAAATAGGGAGATTTTAAAACATTTACATTTAAAAGTAACATTGAGGAGAAAGTAGGTAAAGCAAAATGTAATTTATGGCATCCTGACCTCAAATTTACAAAGAAAAGCAGTCACCTTCTGTAATAGCAAGCAAAATACTGTATAATTCTCAATGTGCAGCAACTTCATGATAGGGTCAGCTAATATGAGACAGACACTGAGTGGTGGTTTTCAACCAATGCTTGTTTTGCATCCACAAAATATAGTAACCGTTTTAAAAATGTAAAAGCATGAGATATCAAATACTGAAAATGTTCAGAGAACACACTTTTTGTCAGCAAGCTTTGTTGAAATAGCAGGGATACTGTTCGCCTCTTTTTACTTCACTTACAACTGCCTCTCTGAATTCAATAGCTGAATCTAGCATACAGGTTTAGTTATAGTTTTTTCAAAGTCTACAAAAATGGAGGTTAACACCATTATTACAAAATGGAAAACAAAATTTAGCAGAGAACTAGTCAAACCCTGAAGAGCATACAGAGAGTCTCTTTCACATATTTTATAAGAAGCATATATAACATTGAATAAGTTCAACATTTTGGATCATTTCCTAACTATTTAAATTCAATACGGGTGTTTTCAATGGAATTTAAACTTTCAGCAGTTCAAAAACCATATTATACACCTAGTCTGATTCGCTTTTAATTAAGCCATCAACACCTTCAGCCAAATGGCCTCAAAAACCTATTTGGCTGCAAAAGAAAAACCAAAAAAACATTGAAAGTAGCTAAAACTTCCTTTTAGGTGATAATTATGTAGTTGTGCTACATAGAGCAGCAAAGAGTGCCAATCTAAACTGTCTAATTATTAACACAATAAAAAAGTATAATGTGGAAAACAGTGTTAGGGTTTATTTCAACCTGCTAATGAGTTACAGGAAAAAAATAAATATTACTAACCTTTGCTCTGTTCATAGCAATAAGCTTGTCCACTCAAGGCCTCACAGTCTACCATCATCAGAACCGTTTTAGGCAGGAGGAAAACTTTCTGAAAACAATCAGATAAAAAATAAAACTTGGTGAAGCTTTTAGTTTTAACGTGGATAGAAAATGTTCTGATGATTCATAGACCCACCATTTCTATAAACACCCATTTGGATAAACAATTGTTGTTAAACAGATGAATAATATTAATTTTGGTCCCTGAAATCTTCAGCAGCAGTTCAATAGTTTTGTCAGTAACCTCTCAGTACTTAAATGTAAACACGGACAAGCAGAACTTCCTGGGGATGCTAAAGCAAGAAAAAGCTGAAAAGAAGTCTAAAGAGAGGCTTCTAAAATCTATGAGGGAGGCCAGCTGCACTGAAATTGAGTTTCAGGCTCCAAAGAATACCGTACATAAATGTATGTAACCCTGTCTTCATTCTAGATCACACCTACAACTCCCACTCCCCCAATAGAGCCAGAAATATTCTCTAAAGTATTTCAAATTTCAAGTACTATGTACCTATTAACCTATTTTCCTCTGGGGAGAAAGTGCAGATGGATCAAATCCAGAAAAATGATTTACATCTACACTTTCATTCTTAGAGCCATAACTACAAACTATCAGCAGTATAATTTATTGACTAGTTTGGTAACTGCCTGAACTGTACAATATTATATATGCTCTAGGGCTGTACAAGACACCAAAAAAATATTGTTATAGCAATAATACTGTCATAAATGCTTGGAACATGTTAGATGTTATAGTACAGACATTAGGAAAGTTTTGCATGCAATTAATATACAGCTTTAAGGCTTTTATACAGTCCAACTGCAAGTGATCTCTGAATCTCAGACAGCTGTCAGTGATAAAGCTGTTCCAGGTTATAAAGATGATCAGGAGATGTTCATCTATTAAAACATTTTGCAATAGTATGAGGTTTTTAATACCACGCAACACAGAGTTTGTATTTCAGTATTTCATTCAAGAAGGAAAACAGATTTATTTGTTAAAATGTATGTGAGACACAAATTATGATACTGGTTTAAACAAAATAAAAACAATGTTTTGATTGTCAGCAATTTTAAACATTTCACATCTGATGAACAAAAAAGGTTTTATAGATAAATGTTTGGTAACTGCATTGTGATGGCCTACAGCACAGGTTAACGTTAGAGGCATTCCTGGTCCAAGACCAGATCATTGAATTAAAGACTAAAATTCCTTTATTGTCCAACAATGGGGAAATTGTAGTGATACAGAGGCAAATTATTATTATTATTATTTTTATTATAGAAAAAAATGTCACACAAATGTGGATCTTAGAAAAGTGTACACGAATGAAACAATAGTGAAGAGTTAAAATACAAACAAATAAAAAATACTGTACTGAAAGTATTTTAACAATATAAATACTGTGAAACTGAAGAATAAATCACCAATATACAGCTGTGGACATTTTTACAGTAATGCTGCAGCATGTTATTTAACTGACCAAGATAGAAACTGTGCAAAATCGGCATGAATGTAACAACTTATTGAGGTTGTTGGGAACAGTGATGGTTATAAAGTCTTACAGCTGCAGGTAGGATGGATCTGTTATAACGCTCCCTGGTGCATTTAGGGTGCACTTTCTTAACATGCTGAGAAAGTAAACCTTAGCAAAACAGCTGAGTTGAAACAATTAGGTATCTAATTCTATTGGAGTGTATATACATGTGCATAGCTTAAGCATGGATTTAGGATTTTTTTAAAAATATCTTGAAAAACATAGTTTTCTAAGTATGTGGATTCCACATTTTGACTACCGATAGACAGAAATAATGAAAATTAAACCAAACTAAACATCTCATATCAAACTGTAAGGGACAATAAAAGAGTAAGTTAAATGTAAGACTTTTTGTGTCCCTTGAAATAAAACTTTAAGACCAACTTCAAATTTAACACAAGAAAACCTGGTTGCGACAAATTTAACCTGATGCTTATTTTAACATAAAGCATTACTTTCTGGCCCAGTTGAAATGTTTACAGTTTTGAAAAACTTTCCATAGAGGAAGAAAGGAATGGGGGGGGGGGGGGGGGGGGGGGGGGGGGAACAGTAACTTACCCTATAAAGGGTTAAGGCCTTATTTTTATATTGAAGAATTCAATTTCTTTTAAGACTTTTTAAGGATCTGCTAGAACTGAAATAAACCACCTTTCCTGGCGAGTATTCAAATTTATGACATGCGCATTTATATTGAATAAGTCACGGTGTGAAAATTGCAGTGTTTTTGTTGTTTTTTAACAAAAAAAGGGGAATCCCTACACGTTGTTGTTTTTTCTCCCCACTGGGTTATTTCTCTTCAGCTTCGTCTAGCTACCTTTGTAGCTTTCGCTCTAGGTTTTAGGCTCGGTAGTTTACCTCCACTTCTTCGGCCAGGAGGCTGCAGAAAGAGTGGAGCTCTGTGGTGGAGGGTCCAGCCGCGGACACCCAGGTGAGGTGCTGCTGAGTCCGAAGCACTCTGCGGGCGCAGTTCCGCCACAGTCTGCACACACTAACAGGAAGAACACACACATTCACCTGCTGTCCAACCAAAAACTCACACTTCATACAGTAAGCTTTCTACTTAAGCTACAAACTTCGCATACAACCTGTAACTAAAATGACTATATAAACCAATTTAGCTGTACATTTACACCGTAAATTACAGTCACTTTCATTTGTTATTCATTACACATTAATGCTAGCCAAGTTAACAGTTTAGCTTGCAAACATTTTCCATTACCTTGCGACCTGTAGAAGAGATTTGGTTGGTATGAACATGAGAACTCTCTCAACCACTTCGGCGACATTACTAAGCACGTATGCGGCCTTACTGTCCTGAAAAGGGTCCCCAAAATCTTGACTTTCACTCATATTTTACTCTCTGCTGGTCGGTTATGTCGCACAGCTAGGAACTTTTACCTCTACGCTTCCACAGCTGTTGGCGCTGGCTGGATTGACAATACTGCCCCATGCGGTGAGGAGGATGTAACGCACAGGGAGCTCAAAGCTAAAATCTACAAAAAATAATATATCTGAAATGATGAAGACGGTATAAGACGGTCTTTTATAGAAAATGGTTTGATAGAGGAATATTACTTGTAAGCCAATTACTAAATTCAAATGGTCATTTATTGTCTTATTCTGACTTTATGTTACTTTTCCAATTTCCTGTTCCCCTTTAAGAATATGCTGTTTTGTTTTATCACTAGTGGGTCATTAAAGCTTTTATCATCTTTACCCAAACGTCAAATTTACTCAGTGCCAAGTTTTGATTCAAACTCCATTTATATTGATTATGATTGTCCTTTTATAAGTAAGAAAACAAGCAACAAAAGGTTAAGAAATATGTTTTTTCACCATCTTGTATATTTTATTGGTCCAACACTAGAGAAAATTTCTTAAAAGATTATAAAGCATTCTTGATAAAAATATATATATATATATATATATATATATATATATATATATATATATATATATATATATATATATATATATATATATAAATGGGATTTGGACCCAATGTGTACTTTTTGTAAAGATACAGAAAATCTTATTCATCTTTCTTTGGGATTGTAATCATACCAAAATATTCTGGAGTGAGATGTCAAGTTTTTTTCATCAAAAAAATCTTGACATTACTTAGGGTGTTTTGTTTGGGATGGAGTAATGTGAATTTGTCAAAACAGAATTTTTATATATTTTCTTTTATGGTATATTCACACCTCCAAATATTTACAAATACCTAATTTCCAGATTTTCCCAATATTATCTTCTATATATATATATATATATATATATATATATATATAGAATCCTTTTAATTTATATTTCAAATGCTAAAGCCATGCAAATTATAACTGCCCTTAAAGGATTATAACCCTCAAGCATAGATAAGTTTGACATTTTAAAATAATAGCTCTGTTCTGTAAAGCCCTTTGTTTTTACATATGTTTGTAATTATTAATGTTCTATATTGTTTTTTGCAATTAAAAATCAATAACTGGGTGGGTTATAATTCACCCTAACCAGAGGTTAGGGTGAATTATAACTATTTCTACTTCCACTAGTCTTTTAATATATTCACTCAAATCTTGTCACATTACAACCAGAAACCTTTTGAAACGGCAAACACATATAGTATTGTACTAATTGTACAATACTTTTAAATCTGAAATATTCATATGGTATGACTTATTCATATTTTCATGCTGCTAAATAGAACCCAAGGCAACAATTACCCAAAGCAATCACCTAGTTACTAAACAGTCCACCTTACCTCACAAGCCGGGCAGAGAGAGCTGTACTGAGGGATTGAGCTGTAAAGGCCTCAGAAAGACAACCTTATTCACTTAATCTGCAAACCTCCAAGAAGGCCGCAATATTACATAAATCCATTTAAAATCTTATTAGCAGGCATGGGCAGAAATAAGGCTCTTATTCCATCCATGTTACATATGCAAAACCAAATCTTTGTTTAAAGCATATTTATACATTCAAATGAGCCAATCAAATTCCAGTATTAAATCCTGTGGGGAAAATAAAACATGTAGGAATCTGGAGATTTTAAACTAGATTCCATTTTTTTACTTTTTCCTACCAAAATTTGAGATTTTGGCATTTGTTAAAGAAAAAACTAAATGTGCAAGTCCTCCATCAGACACGTAGTAGGGCATCTTAAAAATAAAAATCTTTAAAGTCTAACTTGTGAACAATATAAGGGTTTGAGTGCAATCTTCAGCATTTAAACCACATCCACTGAGGCTCAGGCTCACTTTAAAACATTTAAGTTTTAAAGTTGTTCAATTTGGGGTTGGAAAAAAAATTTGTGTATATTATATATACACACATACATACACACACACACACGTATATACAAATCAGATGTCAAAACTGATGGGTATAACAGTAATCAAGTTGTGATCATGTGCAGTTTGTTTTCTCAAAATGTGCATATTAAACAAAGAAAGCAGTACAACTACATTTAATAATACAACATCACACATTTGATTTATTTATTTATTTTTTTTAAGAAAAGTGAAAAGAAAAATTATGGAAAAAGAAAAAAAAAAATCCACACCCATTTTCCCCATCATCCTAACTAGGAAAATCAAAGAAAATCCCAAATCTTTCAGACTGCGTATAAACCATTTTATCTCTTTCAATTATGCTGTACATTCTGTTGGGAAAAATCCAAAGGCTGTTCAAGTTAGTGGCTGTACAAAAACAAAAAAACAAAAAAAAAAATAAAAACAGTAAGCTTTCATTTATTTTTTTTATTCATGATTTATAGATTTCCAAGATAAAAATGTCAAAAATCTAATTAGTGTCTACAGGAGAAAACAGTACAATGTTAGAGACAGCACAGAGAAAAGTGTTTGCTTATCATGGCTGACAACAGTACATTTGCAAATGTGCAAGAAATTGAACTCTAAAGAGAAGAACATTGAATGCGAGTTTATGACAAAGAAAAACAAATGATCTTACAAAAGTACAGATAATAAAAGTCCCTTTTATAGGCATGGATTAAATTATGGCTTCTTTCATAATGATCATGTGCAGTTTGCTTTCTCACCAAATGTGCAAAGTTCCAACACTTAAATGTAAACCATAAGACATGTACAGTGAACTGAGCGTCCAATATAAACACTGCAGCTCAAAACGGTTTCTGCTACTTCATACAGGGCTTTTGTCCTGTAGTTGACAAACACAGACCCACACGTCTACTGCAACTGCAGCGACAGCCGCAGCGTGTGGGAGCCGGTCATTTGGAGCATGTGGAGTCAGGTAGTGGGCAGGAACAGCTGGGTCAAAGATCTACCATCTCCTGTAGGGTCTGTTCCAGAGCCTGCCTGATGCTCAGGCCCTCTTCTTTAGTACATGCAAGTTTGTCTGTCAATACAGCATTATATCAGTTTAGAAGCATTAGATAAAAAAATAAACAGTGCAGAGAATATACATTGATAATGTTCAAGTGAACGTAAGATGACACATGCTGAGACTTTACCTCATTTTTTCTTCCCTCTATCAAGTATTTCCTATCAAGTACAGGTTCTCAGCTGTGGGCTCATGCTGTGAGCCAGGATCCAAACCTAAATGAATTCTTTTACATCATTAGGAAGATTTAGCTTGAGCTATTGACCAACAAAGCCTAGACTGTCAGCAATGCATTAAGTGGGGCTAAATACAATAATTTGGATGTTTTTAGATATTTTGTCCCACTTATTTCAATAGTTTTAAATATTTTTCTTGTTTTGAAAAATTGTTCCAACCTTAATCCAAGAAAGTTGCACCACCACTTTTTCTTTCAATCAAAACTTGCAATTGATTTCTTTATAAAGAGACACTGAAATCAAGCAGAAACAGCTACAAAAGTATTTCCACATGGATGCTCAATTATATTCTTGTTAATCTAAAATCTGTGGGAATTAAGTGCACCTATCCAGAGTTTCTGTGGGGCTAAAAAGCAAAATTTTAGAACTTGCAAAGTCCAATTCATCAGAGCGTCCATAATTGGTCTTAGATTGAATTTAGCTACAGCTTAAATGCCTTTGTTCTACAGACTTACAGCAAGGAAAATAAGTATTTGAACACTGCTATTTTGCAAGCTCTCCCACTTAGACATCATTGAGGAGTCTGAAATTGTCATCGTAGGTGCATGTCCACTGTGACAATGTCCAAAAAAAAAAAATCCAGAAATCACAATTCTCATACAAATTGTATGAAACAACTGCAAATATGCATTTGAACACCTATCGGCTAGAATTCTGACCCTCAAAGACCTGATAGTCTGCGGCCAGAATGTCCACCCCATAAAATGAGTAAGAATCCAACTACTAACAAGAGCTATCCAAAGACACTAGAGACAAAATTTTACAGCCTCCACAAGGCTGGAAAGGGCTACTGGGAAATTGCCAAGCAGCTTTGTGAAAAATTATCCACTGTTAGAGCAAACACCGTTTGACAATCTCCCTCAGACTGGGGCTCCATGCAAGATCTCACCTCATGGGGTCTCAATAATCCTAAGAAAGGTGAGAAAACAGCCTTAAACTACACAGGAGGAGCTGATCAATGACCTGGAAAGAGCTGGGACCATCGTTTCCAAGGTTACTAATGGTAATACACCGAGACATCACGGTTTAGAATCATGCATGGCACGGAAGGTTCCCCTGCTTAAACAAGCACATGTCAAGGCCCGTCTTAAGTTTGCCAATGACCACTTGGATGATCCAGAGGAGTTATCTGGTCAGATGAGACCAAAATAGAACCGTTTAGTCATAATTCCACTAACCGTGTTTGGAGGAAGAAGAATGACGAGTATCATCCCAAGAACACCATCCCTACTGTGGAGCATGGGGGTGGTAGCATCATGCTTTGCAGCCATTTTTCTGCACATCGGACAGGGTGAATGAACTGTATTAATAAGATGATGACTTGAGCCATGTATTGCAAGATTTTGGGGAACCTCCTCCTTCCCTTAGTTAGAGCACTGAAGATGGGTCGAGGCTGGGTCTCCAACATGACAATGACCTGAAGCAAACAGCCAGGATAACTAAGGCGTAGCTCTGGAAGAAGCATATCAAGGTTCTGATGTGGCCTAGCAAGTCTCCAGACCTAAACCCAATAGAGAATCTTTGTAGGGAGCTCATTATCTATGTTTGTCAGCGACAGATCAGACACCCAACTGATCTAGAGAAGATGTGTGTGGAGGAGTGGGCCAAAATACCTCCTACAGTGTGCGCAAATCTGGTGAAGAACTACAGGAAATGTTAGACCTCTAAATTGCAAACAAAGGCTACCGAACCAAATATTGACATCGATTTTCTCAGGTGTTCAAATACTTATTTGCAGCTGTATCATACAAATAGTTAAAAAAAATCATACATTGTGATTTCTGCATTCTATCTCTCACAGTGGACATGCACCTATGATGACAATTTCAGACCCCTCCATGATTTCTAACTGGTAGAACTTGCAAAATAAAATATTTCTAAAAGTACACTAGTGGCATGTTCATTGATACATTTTGGAGTAGTTCTCGCTGAAGAACTAATTCTAAACAGCAACAGAACATAACCTCAATCTTCAATCTTCAACATTCCCCATTAACATTCCATAGAAGGTTTTTGAAACTAGATGTTTGTAGTTTGTTACAGAACAGAAGGGAAAACAATTTTATCTAATTTTACATAATGGACTTACCAAACCTATTTTGTCTTTAGTCACACATTTTAAGTCTGAGACTTAAATTAAGGTTTATACTCTTAAATTGACACTCATAGAAACCCTGCTGATCCAAGTTAGAAATTCCCTTTTAACCAAACGTAACTCTAGATCAGGATTCCTCATTTCCAGCCATCAAGATCTGTTGCTCTGCCCTATTTAGATTCTGAATCAGTTCTGCAGGACAACAGACTTTGTGGACCGGAAATTGGGAACCCTGCTCTAAATGATCCTGGGACTCTAGATGACATGTAGACGTAGAAGTAACCCACTCCATTGGTATTAAGGCAGAGCAAGTTAAACCAGAATTATAAGGAAAAAAATCCTCAGATCCCACCTTACGCATCAGATTGAATATACAGAGTGTCAAATATACATTTTGTTGATTATATCACTGTTGTAGATAGAAGTCTACCTGCTTAATCTAACAAATCCACAATGCATTTAGATTCTGCAGTTATAAAAAAAAAAAGTGCCAGCATAAGTGAAACCTTTCCAGGTTAGGCCTCATTTAAGGCAACACTCAGTTCATTGGTGAGAAGGCGGTTTTTCTCAAGCTGTTTGTATAGATGGTCTTGACAGTCAGAAAGCAGTTAGAGAAAATGGAAAGAAACAGAGGAAAAGTTAGTACATAAAGACAAAGCGTTAGTGGAAAAAGACCCAGAATAAAACACACAGCTTTATTTCAGATAAATCGATAATTTCTTCCCACTCCAAGTTGTCTTTTTCATGATTAGAAAAACTGCCCCTCATTATGTTCTTTACCAAAACCTGCATATCTTCAAATTAATCCATGAGACTTTCTAAAATATTAGTGGAGAACAGGGTTAGTTTTCACATTCGTTTGTCCCGCCCCCTCAGGGGGCGTCGTTGCAATATATTAATACAGAAATTTCCTAAATTGGGCTGACAAATATTTATAATGTGAGAGCCGACATTATAGTGAGATAGATTTTGTTTTTCCCACAATAAAATATAATTTTTTCAAATTTCTGTGCTCCTCTCAATAGCCCTTTAGAATCAAAAGACTTAAAATGTATTCATTTTTATGGTTTTCCCATTGAAATAGCTTTGGGAAAACCAAACCTTAGTGGGGATGATTATCACGAAAGCACATATTGTAATTTATGGTTCATATCTTCTGCACAGATTTTTATTACAGAACAAAAGGTCCCTCTGTTCAGACCTGACACTTTGGGCTTCTGATAGACATTAAAATAGATCCAACTGAGGTTAAAATCTTTTGGGAATTTAAATTAAAGTAAAAACTGTGACATATTACCCTGTTTCTCCTTGCAATCTTTTATGGTTGCCAAGTCTTGCCTTCTACCACACATTATATTTAGTCTTAACCTCTTACACCCTAAGGGGGTATAAATAAATTTCTGCCTGACAAAAACACACAAAAGTAAATAACTTATAGCCTCAAAGCTATTAGATTTAAGAAGAAACTTTTGGTACGTCTGTAAAGGTAAGATGTCATAGAATGGTTTTCTGGTGTCAGCACCATTGTAGCTTTGACCCTGCCTGAAATATTAGGGACAAAATACAAAATATTTTGCATTTTTTGAACCTCGCCAAAATTTTCTTTGAAATAAACATTGCAAAACACTACCAAAATATTATTTATAGCACAAAAAAGTAGTACAGACTTTCAAATCTAAATGTTGTGTAAAAATATACCAAATTTGGACTCAGTCAGATGAATCATTTATTTTAGAATGGTATTAGTGAGAAATTTCTTAGGCGGAGGGGCCAGTTTGGCACATTTATCCATAAATGTCACCAAACTGTGCCAAATATGTTTTTTACATCAATACTGGGGGTTTGGTAAAATTACGAGGTCATGTAGAAGCTGGACCCGCCGGTGGGTCCGTAGGGTTCAAGGGGTTAAGAGTTAATTCAGTCGCTGTTTTGACTTCAGCAAGGTTGGCTTTAATTGCATAAATGACACTAGTCTAAAATCTGTCCATTTAATTTTTGACTAAAACGGCTACCATTTCCATCAAGCATCCTGCAGGAAATTTTACAAACACTAGCTGTAAACTGCATTATGTACAGTCCTTTAAAAGGTAGAGTGGACACAACTGGAATATGCAGGTTGGACAACAGTTTGTGTCAGCCAGTCATGTTCTAGAAGATGTATTAAAGCATAATTCCAGCTTTCAGCTGTGGTGGATGATCAGTAAGGTCTTAGTAGTGAATAGGGCAGGTTATCCGAAGATTTAGGGAATTTTTGGACTCCGCTTTCAAAACAATGTTTAACAACCGCAAGGCTAAGAAGCAGTTAAAACTGCAGGAGAGCAGAGTGAATGGTTTTTTTTATTGGCCATAATCTGCCAGCTCCAACAGCGCTCATACATCTTTCAGTTATAAATTCAGAATTCCTCAGATTTTCTGTGATGTATGTTTTTTTTCACCCCCACCCAAAAAATGTTGACAAGTTTATGGTAAATAAAGTTAAATTGAAATGAAGGAAGAAGGGAATAATTTAACTGGCTTAATTTGATATTGAGTCCAGTTTCTTGTGTTTTTCTTAATCCATCACAGAGCAGAGCATTCAGTCATAATTTTAAATGGTTAATATCAGTATTTCCATGATAGCCCCCTAAATTCAGACAGAATAAAAAAATAAACAGTAAATAGGGGGGAGCTAAAGAGTTTATTTAAAAGCTACCAATCAAAAAATAAATAAAACAGTGAAGGACAAAAAAGAACATCACAAGAGAAAGGGAAAGATTGTGCATAGACAGATGGAAAAGTGTTTATTTTACAGAAAGCAATATGGCTCAAAGTTCTGTTTAGGAGATGGAACAAGGGATGCTGGCAGCACAGGCCCGATGTGCAGTCATGGCAGGGCAATAAAGACGTACAGAAAAAAAATAAAGAGAAACAGAAAGTCGGGCTGAGCTGCGCAGGAGTGAAATGATGATGTTCGACAAGCTTCCCAAGTGAGGAGTGTAAAGGTTTAGCTGTGAAAACACAAAAGCACATAAAGTTGGAGAAAATGGAAACAAAAAAATATAAAAGCAAAGGGGGAAATGGATGCAGAGAAAATTAGAAAAGCTGGAAAATTAACTGATTTCTGTGATGCAGGAGAGTTAAGAAAAAAACTACATCAAATCATAACACTGATTCACTATTTTGCCTAAAGAGTTAGTATAAAGATATAAATTAATAGAGCTAAAACTGCACCCTTCTAAAGCTAAAACCAGTTAGATCACTGCACTCAAACATGCCACAAGGGGGGGCTACTGAGACGGTGGTTAGAGATCTGGGGGTCTAAAAAAAAAGTTAAAAATCAAGCATGTTGTAAATTACATGGATGTCATGTCGTTGAGGGCATGGTCCAGCTCCTCGCTGATGGCCTTGTACTTCAGTTTCTGGGCATACAGCTCGTCTATCAAGTTGTAATTGTAATTAAGTAGCAGTGGATGGTGTGAAAACAAGAACAGAAAATACAAAATATCAGAAAATGGAAGTAAAAGGAACAGAAAAACTGCCAAAAGAAAGTTAGGCGGGGCAGAAAAGAGGAGGGGTAAAAGGAACAGCTGCCGATGTCGGGTCAAATTCCTGAGGAGTCAGAAAACCAGCCTCACATGTTCCATGACCCAGAGATGAATGCTGGGGACTTGGAGCAGTGATAAAATGCACCGCAGTGACAAATACTGCCAGCATGAATAATGTCACACCTATACAGTCAATAACTGACCACGCAAATATAAAGCTGAGAAATTTGCTGACATCTGTTGTAAAGTTTAAAAAGCCTTGCATAAATATTACCACAGAAGCATCATCTTACATTTAGTAATAATAAATCTAAACAACAATTTAAGAACTTTTTTTAAATGTAGGAAAACCAATATGATGAATAATTGCTGAACAGAATCCTTCACAATTGTTGGTGCTCCTGCTTTTTCAGAATATACCACTTATAGCACAAACTCTGGATCAGGGATCTCAAGGTCCAGTCCTCCATCGTCACCATTTCCCTCAGCATGTCATTCATCTTAGAGGCCTGATAATGAGCCACTAATCTGACAGTGGAGTGTCAGAGGGGAGATGACAGCATCCGAGGACTGGACCTGGACTCCCCTTACCCCTAATCTAGATTATCCAGAGTGTTTCATTTTCCTTTTGCCATCGGTTGTCTTGGGTAATCTAGGCCTAAGGTATCAGAAAATGGCGATTGTGTTTGCGGTAAACTATTTATTTGGAATTAGCCTTATATTTCTGATTATAATCTTTTAAGACACACATTTAAGTTCTCTACTAGACAGCACTAAATTGTTTTTTTTGTTTTTTTCAAGAAATAGCTTCATATTTAAAGGATTTTTCTGAAAGCATACTTTAACGAGATCTATAGAACTTTTGAAAGATCAAAAAGACCACAGCATCACAGATCCTGTGCCCTATGTTAAAGTGAAAATGAGATTAAATTAATTTCTCCTCTGTGGGATCAATAAAGTCTACCTTAATCAAAGTTTACAGCGATTACTGGGATGTAGAAAATGAATTATATTTCACCCCAAACATATCTCAGAAAATGTTTCAGGGCTATTAGCCAATAAGTCCTTCACCAGAAAACAAGCGGGACGCCCCAGCCATTGGACCGGAGGGGCAAGGGGTGAAAATGGGTTCAGTCTGACGTGAGCACATGGTTCCATTTAACAGGCAAGTTGAATATTTTATTGATCTCTCCTAAAAAGCTGGCATTTAGAAAGCATTTAATGACATATGGAGACTTGACAACATTAAGGTGCCATTCTTTACTGAAGCTTTCAAACTATAATCATAAAATATGTTCTGCCTCCTTTATCGTTCTACTCACAGTGGTTATTAGCAAAGTAAATACGAGTTAAACTTCGTTAATAAACAACGAGCCTCCTTGTTTCATCATATTCATATGCCTTTTACCAGCAGGTACAGCCATATTGCTGCATCCTGCAGACTAAATTAACAACCTTACACCACTTGTGTTTAACTAGGAGACTGATTATGTAAAGAAATAGAAATCCCTATGATTGTTTTTATAAAGCGCAACAAAAATCTAAGGAAAAAAGTGATCATACCCTCCAGATCATCGATGGTCTTCTCTAGCTTGGCGACTGATCTCTCAGCGAACTCTGCACGGGTCTCAGCCTGAGCGGAAGAACAAAGTAAAGTCAGCAAACCGCCATTAAGACGTCAACATTTAACATTGATGGCGGTAAAATAAAAGTGCATCACTGATGGGGAACATGCTGTAACCACAATCAACATTTCTGAAAAGTAGCAAGTAATGAACTTTCAAAATGCTGGATTAGAAGCCAGATAAGATGGATCTAATGTAAAAGTTTGAGCTCACTGACCTCCTTCAGCTTGTCTGTGAGAACCTTGATCTCCTCCTCGTACTTGTCCTCCTTCTGTGAGTACTGTAGTTTCATACAAAGACTGGAGTCAGAAAATCTTGACATCTTTCTCATTATTTGACATCAGGATTTCATCCAACCCGACTAACCAGCCTACCTTCTCTGCCTGAGCCTCCAGAGACTTCAGGTTGTTCTGCACGGTCTTCAGCTCCTCCTCAAGCTCAGAGCATTTACTGCAGGGTTACAGCAGCGTAGAAGGAAAATTGTAAAAACTATTAAAGGTCATCGACCGCAGAACAGATGAAGGATGGGGGTTCTACCTCTCAGACAGCTCGGCACGCTCCTCTGCACGTTCCAGGTCACCCTCAATGATCACCAGCTTACGGGCCACCTGAACTCACAACACAAACAGCAATCATTCAAATCCCTGCAAACAGTTTGGAAGCTGCTATATCAAAGGGAAGAGGGTGGAGACGTTTAGGGAGCTGAGGAACTCGCCTCCTCATATTTTCGGTCAGCCTCCTCAGCGATGTTTTTGGCCTCTTTCAGCTGGATCTCCTGCAGCTCCATCTTCTCCTCGTCCTTCATTGCTCTGTTCTCAATAACCTTCATACCTCTGGAATGGAGGAAAAAAAGCATTAAAGTAAGTTTTAAGGAAATTTGTCTATAAAACTTCAGTGCAGCTTTAGAGCACCCGAATGAAAGGAAATTACATTTCTTTACCAAAATAAAAATATCTGATGTCCTATTGGAACAGATATATACTATAGACTCTTTGTCATCAATGATTTGTGGGTAAACAAGGTTTGAGTGGGTGCATATAATCTGACACTTGTGGCCAAAATTAACAAAAAAAGTGATTTGTTGAACCCAGTTTTTCTCACAGAGTTAAACTTTTCTATCACTTCTCTACAATGTTTTGAAACTGAGAAACATCAGACCTTCAGGGTTCATGTATTCATTGAAGTTTTTCTTTGTAGCACTGCAGAGCAGTGATTAATGCTTATGTTTTATAAAAACCTCAGAGGGTTTTCTGGATTCTGAGCGTTTGATTCAAAGGCCTACAGCAAATAGGATACAGTAACATGTGCTGTATGTTATTGAAATAAGGCCTTCATTTTGAATTCAACAAAAAAAAAAAAAAGAATCAAAGGTTGTTTTATATCATTAACATTTAGTATTTCTAAAACCGAATCAACTTCTATGCTCTCAGATGATGGGCTTACCCTTAGCCAATCATTGGCCACCCTTATAAAAAATTTCTGGCTACTAGGTACCTATTCTTGGTTTGTTTTATTTTTTGACCTAATAATCACTGATGGGAGTTCAGTGTTTTTATATATAAACGGACTTTGAGCTCAAAGAAATGAGCGAGCAGACTACCCACCTCTCACTCTCATCAGCAGCCTTCTCAGCCTCCTCCAGCTTGGTCAGAGCTGTGGCCAGACGCTCCTGGGCTCGGTCCAACTCCTCCTCAACCAGCTGGATGCGTCTGTTCAGGGAGGCTACATCACCCTCAGCCTTGGAGACAGAAACACAACCAGAGTTAGAGATCAGGCGCTGATAAAGCAGGTCTGAGCTGTAAAACAAGAGGGGCTTCTCAGGAGGGAGTGGGGGAGCTGATTTTGCCCTGCATTTCTCAACAGTTTAAGTTTCATTTAGGGAAAATTCTGTCTCATTTCGCAAACTGAACCATTTACCATCTTTGTATTTTTTTCCCTTGTGCATAAAAAACATATGAAACACGGTTCAGATCAGGATAAAGGCACCTCCAAATGCGTAAACCAGCCTGTGAGTTTTTTTTTTTTTAGCCTTTTAAAAGCGGAGCGGCGGCTCAAGGGTGGAGTCCCTCCAGTCTCCATCCTGTCCTCACCTCCAACACTGACCCACTGAGCTCAAACCCATTGGCCTAAAAACCGACTGGGCTCTGTTCGGACATAAACCGCAGGGTGTTGGGCCTAACGGCCACGCTTTTTGACCGGATTTGCACCTAATTCCTCCCGCAGCCAGGAGCCCTAATTGCCTTAAATCATTAGCAGCTTACTGCTTCCCTCGCGCTCCTCTCCTGGTTCAGTTCCCGCTGCAGTAGCGCCGCTCGTTCCTCCGCCACATCGGCCTGCTCCTGCAGAGACTTTATTTTCTTCTTCACGGCTTCCAGGGAGCTCCCACCGGCCATTATTTCTGTTTTATTATTGTTGTTATGTTTAATCTGATCTGAGCTAGGCTGGTTTCCTCTCGGCTCTGCGCTGGCTGCCTAGCGCGCGGAGCACAGACTTGTTGGGATGCGGCGCGTTTGATCCCTGCCCCCACCGCCTTTAATCAACCGCTGATGAGGATTGGGACGTGCCACCAGCCCCGGAAGTAACTCATTTTATAAAATACATCAGCCAAATAAAACTTACATCACATGGCTCGGGTCCTGTGCGATATTTAGTTGTGTTTTCTTATCTTTTGTTACAGTTTTTTGCAGCTTTAAATTGAAAAAAAGGTTTTGCAATTTGACTTGCATCCCCGAATCTTAAATTGAGCCAGTCCTAACAAGATCATAGCTCCAGAAATCACAGTTTACGCCTTCACTGTTAATTTAATTTATTTTAAACCTCAATAGCATCACTAATGTATGTTAGTGATTTCATACGTTTGAATGAAGATAAATACATAAAAAAAATAATTAAATAAGGCAACAAAACCTAAGACTTTAAAATTAAATTCAGTTTAAAAGCAGGGGCGGAGCTAGATGAGGGGCCATGGGTGGCCATGCCCTCCTTTAACCAATCATTGGCCACCCCTACCATTTATTTCCCTCATATACAGACAGTGGCAGCAGTAATGCTCTCAAGTGGAATATTCAAAACATTTTATTTTTTTCATATATTACCAATTACTTGACAATAAAAAACCTGTGGTTAATTATGCTTATCAATATGCTAACATTAAATATGATTAATACAGAATTCCTACTCTTTTAAGAACTAGATTTTTAGTTCTATGGGGCAAAGAGAAAATAATGTGTCATATAGGAATTTTCATTGAAATCATAGATAAATAAGTATTTTAATAAAAACGTATAAAACAATCAATTCATGTAGATATCACTACATGTAAATATCAATTTTATGCTGAAGGATTATTGATAAAAGTAGGTAAGTAATGACAATTAAAAAGATATTTGTCCCAGAACTCAAACATGAATGAATTTTATCCACTATACCTTTAATTTAGAAACAATGGATGTTTAAATATATGCGTCTATTCATTAGCAAAGGCTGTTGGAAAGTATAGTTAGTCTTTATTTGGAAAATATGGATGTTGCGCTCGTTAATTTTCCTGTTGGAACAGTGTAGATTGACCCTGAGGTTCTGGTGCCTATCCGCTTTCAGCCACCCCTCAGTGTATATTGGTTATTGCCTGCCACCCATATAAAAATTGTCTGGCTGCGCCTCTGTTTAAAAGTTGTTTAACATCACAGACTACATTTAATTTCGGGTCCCAACAGCAGTTCAGTAGCTGTTCTTGCATAGTTTTGGCCCCTAGATCAAAAGCCATATGGTCCATAGCAAATATAATATTATGTATTTATGTAGTCCATGTGATTTATTTTATTAAATATTTAGGGAGGTATATCTTATCAGTGGCAGTTCCAGAATATTTTTATAGGGGCAGCCAGGCAGGGTCCAACTGAGGGGTGGCCGAAAACTAATGGGAGCCAAAAGCATTTCATGGTCAGTCTATGCTGATCACAATAAAACTGCAGGAAAATTATCTCTGTTTTCCAAATAAATCACTGAAAACAGACCAGATTTATAAGACGCACTTGTTAATAAAGCTAAACGCATATTTCTACATTGGAGCTCTTTAAATTAATTTATGCTTCCATATACATTAAATGGTTAGAGCAGTTATTTACTTTTATTCACATAGAATTGAGATGACTACAGAGAAAAACTATCCCTTATTGCTATGTTTTTGTTGTCAGTCTTTGGTTAGTAAAGCAACTTTAAAATGTCAAAGTAGGACATTCAACAAGATAAGATAACTGCTGCCACCTTCTGGTTCAGATGGGAACTGCTTGTTCCGAAGATTGTACCAGGTGTGCCCCTCACCTGGTAGGAGGGGCACACTGGCGGCCAATGATTGACTCTAGATCCCCCGTTTGTAATCAAATTTTTTTATTTAAAAACTCAGTTTGATCTGTTCATCATTGATGATGGAAAAAGAGCTACATTGTCTGAAAGTGCAAACCTTTGCATCATTGTTTTTTCTTTGTAATGTATATATGGTATGATGTGTAGTTGGTTTCGCTCCTCCTTCATGTGCAGCGATGTTGCAAATTCCACTTGGAAGAGTATAAAACATAACTTTATAAGCCCAGACATGAGCAAATGGAGGGATTGAAACAGCTTGAAATGTTAACGTTGTTGAACATAACTTTAGAGCTATGAAAGCTTTATTTCACAGTTCTTTGTGTTGAATTTGTGCAGAAGTGATGCAGATGCAATTTCTTGTAGGGCCTTTAACTGAGCAGATATTGATTGACAAAAATGCTATATATTAACAGTTTAGAAATATATTGATGAAAATAAATATTTTCTTTAAGAAAAAGCTCCTATGCTTCCACTATCCATTAACCCCTCATTTAGCTCTTTGTTCTGAACTTCTCAGATCCCTGTTGAATTCTGTAGTTTAGAATTCCTGTAAAAATCCCAAATACTGTTAATTTTACTAAAAAGTTCAGAAAAGAGAGTCATCAGCAAAATTGAAGATGCACAGACCTTTACTACGATCTTTCAGCACCACTCAGGGGCAATAAAGAATTTTTTCTTTTGTCTCTAGGATCTGTCAGGTGGGAAATCCTCAACTTTATCTGCTTGTTCAGTTGCACCCAGCCTTCATCACCTCCACTGTCTTTTATGAATCTCTATATTTTAAATTTATATATTATATAAATATTTATAAAACTGATTTATAAAATAAGTTTGGGAGCCTCTGCTAAATAAATAAATAACAAGTCTGTAAGTTAGTTGGTATTTCTGTCTCACTACTAACCTTGTTAAGCATGTTTTATGAATGGACTAGCAGTAGGTCCTGAGTGACCTGCTACAGCTGCGTTTTCCAACCCAGGAAACCACGCATATCAAGAACACCTGTTCAGTGATGCATGGCCTCATTGCATGCCATCAAATTCTGCAGAAATCAAGCTATTTCTTAAGTTAGGTTAGGTTAGGTGTACAGCAGCCGGGAGAAACCTATAACCTGCATGACAGTGGTTCCCGAGGAGCTGTAAAACAGAGCAAAATTACTTTTTATCTGTTTTATTGTGTATTATATTACTATTTTTTATTATTTACTGATAATCTAATTTATAAACATTTATTTTTTTTCACATTATCTAGGTATTTCATAACATAATTGTCAATAACTTTGCTGGTGCCACAAAACTAACCCTAAGGTAGTTCCAAGCCAAAAAAAGGTTTATCTTTAAATAATGTTTTGTTTTTGTTTGTTTTTTTTTTTTGTTTTTTTATAATTTTTGTCTCTTAAATATGATATGGCCTAATTGGCTAAACATTGGACCAACTCAGCGGTTGTAACTCCATCTGGGTTGGACTGACCTTCAAAGGGCAACTGATCCAGGAAAGACCACATATCTATCAGGGATTTTTTTTGCAGGCCAAAATGTGCCTGTAAAAAAGGCCCGACTGAAACCGGACACTGGCAATAAAATTCATTCAAATGGCACCTCATAGCAACAGTTAGCCTGTGAACTGTGACATTACCATATCAAGCCTGAGGACTAAATTTACCTACACCCTTATATTCCTCATATGCAACGCGTAAGTGTATTTTGTGCTTTATTACAGTATTACCTAAGCATCCGCGGCAGTCTGTGTGGCAAAGCCGCATTAGATTTATGAAACAGTTTCCTCCCTAAAACCAAACTCACGTCTGTGGCTTTCTTCTCAGCGAGTTCCAGTTTCTCCTGGGCATCCTTCAGGGCCTCAGAGTACTTGTCCAACTCATCCTCAGTTCCCTTCAGCTTCTTCTGCAATGCTACCAGGTCATCCTCAAGCTGGTGAGCAGATAAACCAGAGGACTTTGTTTTAGCCTCTACATGTATTCAAACACACTCAATAATGCAATTAAAATGTTTAATGGAGGGAATTGGTATTTTCGTATTTATGTTAGAAAAAAAAAAAAATTATCTTACATCTTTGAAATTTATATTTTAGCCTAAAGGTAGGTATAAATAGACACACAGATCAACCTTTTTCTGGAAATTCAATTTAGAAATTTATCACATAAAATAGAAAATGAACTATGGTATTTAAGCTTTTTATTTCTTGATTCTATACATGAAAACATAGCTGGATGCTGGCGCTCTGCACCACATTGTGTAATGTGATGAGCTTTTCCAAAGCACCTTGTCCTTAAAGGAACAGGAGCAGCTTTTAAATGAGACACTAACCTGTTTGCTTCTGTCTTCAGATGCTTTCTTGTCTGACTCGGCCTGCTCAGCTCTGTCCAAGGCATTCTCCTTGTCGAGCTTGAGCATCTGCATCTTCTTCTTGATGGCATCCATGGCTGCTTAGTGTCCGCGCTAGCTGCAGATCTGAGAAACTGAACAGAAAAGTTGGGAGCGTCTGAACCACACAGAACACCAAGCTGGAGTGCGAGGTCAAGGAGCCTGTGGAGAGTCAAATATGTCAGATACTGGACACCAAATACTTTTTGGAAGGAGGAGCAGCTGCTCTCTCACGCCGGGGCCTTTTGCTTTTTTTCTCAAATCTTCTGACTGATTGGCTCCTTCATGACATTTGACCACTTATGTGACTATATATGGAGTGCTGGCATCAGAGAGGATGCTGCCCCTAAACATCTCTGATTTCTATCACCTTCCACAAGGAAGCAGAGTGTCAAAAGGTAGCAGTGCTCTAAGAGGTATTATTTGGGAGAAACATGCTGATAATCCTCACTCAGTTATCACTGAGAAAGACGAAATAGAAACCTTAAGGCTGATATCAAACTTTGGCTCCATTTATTGCTATTGATTTAATAAAAATTTAAGAATATACGAATGATAGTTGTTTCTGATTTCCACGTGCTCTCTGTTTGTTCAGAGGTCAGCTCTGATGCATCACAATAGCATGTCAAGCATCAGAAACTATTCACACATAACAGCGAGGTGATTGGATAAGCCCCTGTGAAATCTCCTCTCTTTGAGGCGTGTCATGTTAGCCAGTGCGGCTTGCTGGTCCTCCATGGACAGTTTCAGCAGCTCCCTCACAACATACCTCAACACCGGGATCAGATGCACAGTGGTATCATCGGGCTTGTCCTACCTCTGTAGTGGATTAAGGATTTCTCAGAGTTCTGTCATAAATGGACTCAAGAGGATACAAAGCTGTCAGGGGGGAGGTGTGGGACAATACAGAAGCTTTGGCATTTAGACAACCCCCACTGTAATGTGTCTGTGGCACAGCTGTCCCACACAACCTGCTGTAAGCACCGGGGGATGGCTGTCCAATAAAAAGTCACTGTCAATTACAGTAGCTCAGCTTTTGAACATATTAACTGTAAATTAAGAGAAGAAGATAAGAAAACATGTAAATCGTTCAATTTAATAGGACTGTTTAGAGCTTTATGTGCTCAAAATGAATCCACTCTGATAATGCTAGGAAAATCTTGCGTTGTCTCATGTTTTGTTGGGTGTATATTTTAGGATCTGATGACATATGAACCATCTGTTGAACTCCAGCCGCTGCTCATACAGATCTGTAAAAAGTGTACAAGAACCCAAAATCCTGTCTCAGACCTGCCAAAAAGTGCTCTTCAAGCCTTGATCAAACGTAAATCTGCATTAAACGACTTCTCTAATTGGATTTTTAGATCAACAGATCAACAGCTCATCTGATCTCTTTATGGTTTGTCATGCCCTGCCGCTCTATTTTATTTCTTTGGTGGGTTGGTGTACATGACATCTTTCCCGTGAAGCTTTTTTGGGCCAGTCAGCTGTCACAGTGTTGCAATCCTACCGTGTGTTTTATGGAGTAGAGCCGCCAGCAAGACATGCCGCTCATGCTCAGAGATCAGAGAGCCTTAGAGCTCAATCCGTGTGGCCCTTGGCCTCTGAATTAATGGAGAGACAAACATCGGCACCTTATACCTGTCCAACAAACGGATCAGGTATTTGATTCAGGAAAAATCAATTCCATCTACTCAATGTAAAAAAAATTGCAAATATCAAGGAGGAAATATTGATTTATACCCATTTTATCTGGATTATATATCCAATTGATTGACTTGTAACAGGTTAATTCCACAGTTTTGGTTTTCCAGTAAAAAGTCTTCTGGATAAGTTTCTAAAAAAAGTTAAAAAACAATCCACTTGACTTTGTTTCCAAGTTTGAAGACATTATGCTTCCCATCCAGGAACCCTTTTCAATTCAAAATGTCAGAATTAGGACTGAGTTTGAGGCTTTATAGAGTGGAAAAGTAAGCCTTGTTTTGGCTCAGAAAACACGCATATTGAAGCGGACGAAAGGGTCCGCCCCTTAGGAATGAGGGTTGTTTGGGTTCTTTGTTAGCCTGCAATACCCGACACTGGGGTATGCCTCTGAAAAGGGGGTTGTTAGGGGGAATTGTTGGCCTGGCTGAACAGGTGAGATGTCCTGGTCCCCTGTATGGGGATGGGGCTTGCAATGATAATGGGAAGGAATCAGCTCTATCACTGCATTGTTGGTTTTTGAAAACTGAAACCTCAGTCCATCCAATCTGTTTAAGGTTGTTGTTTTTTTTCTTAACATATATGGCTTCCTCCACACCCCTTTCAAACCACCTGTCTTCTTTGTCCAAAATGTGAACATCATGGTCCTCAAAAGAATTTCCTTTTTTCATAAGGTGTATAAATTGTTTGGATAAGGATCTATATTTGTAGATATATTTCTGTCAGTTTTTTTAAATGTTTTCAAACTTATTTATAATAAATCAAAATATTAATCACTTCAAAGTCTCTGAAGTTTTGGAATATATGACATAATAAAAGTGAATTATACATTATTTTAAAGGTTTGTTGAATCCAAAACAGAGACTTGATTAACGTTATTGGGATTTTAATACGTTTAATACTTTAAAATTCAATTGTTAAATGCAACTAAAATATGGGTGTGTTTTTTTTCCAAAAAAGAAAAATTACAACATAGAACGGAAGATAAAACATGTCAGCAATCTTGCAACGAATGGTAAAAAAAACAATTGTAATGTTCACACACATATGCATACATGCACCTTTACCAAAACCAGTTGGATATAAATTTTTGTACAAATATCTTAATTATTTTGATTTAGGAACAGGAATGGATAAATTAGATAATTCATCCTAAACACCAAGATTTAAAATCCTTTGTATATTTAATAAAGGGAAAAGATAACTGGTTTTAATAGAATATTGAAACTATAGGCTGCACTTAAGACACACAACCAATATGAAAGAAGAAGGTACTTATGTGTACATAAGAAATATGTGGTGGAAAGACAAAGAGATAAAACAGCAACCCTAAAAGAAGACAGATGAATAATAGAAAACTGGTTGGGGTTAAAGGATACCAATGTTCCTAACCCAATCAGACCACAGACCTAAATGTAAAAAAAAAAAAAAACTATGTCAACAAACGCTTTCAAATTTATCCAGCAGAGTTTGGCTTATCATCCCAAGTAATACTGAAAAAACATTCATTCTGTAGATCCACAAAACTGGAAAAGACAAAGACAGATGGAAAATTAATGCAGGCCACACATTTCAGATTCTCATGTAAAATGGAAAACAGTTCTCACAGTTTTTCAGTCACACAATGAAAAGTTTAAGGTTATTATTTCAAGGAAATCAACTTTTTTTTTTTTTAAAGGCAACAAAGTCTGTGATATATGCACAGTGTGATATGAGGGGATATTTTACTGTAAAATCCTAGCCTATAATTTCTCACAAAAACAGACACAATTAAAGTTTCCATTCCAGCTAACCTTTTAAATTTCCCCCTTACAACGTGTTTAATTTTCATTTTCAGTTCAAACTATTATTTGAGGTACTATATATATTGTTGGACACTTGTGGATGGTACTTGTATGCAAATGATCAGTAATCTTCCTTCAGCTCTATAGGTAAGAAGAGATCCTTATTTAAGTTCATGGTTTCCTTTTGGCAGTGTGGCAATAAGAATAATTGTCTTGATGCCAAAAAGAGAGCCCAACAGATTTTACTTTCACAAGTGGAACAGTACGGCTATTGCCATATTGTTCCGCTTGTTTCATGCATATAAATTGCTTTATTATAATTATGAAGGGAGTTTTACAGATTATATGGACATTGCAATGTAAGTAGAACAGAAGAGGAAAAATAGAAAAAAGGAGAAAAGATGTAAGAAAGAATTTCATGGTTTCCTAATAAAAAAAAATTAGAAATTAGACAGAACTGTGACTAAAATATATTTAAAAAATATTCTCCAAGTTACAACAGGTGCCTTTAGGGTGTGGAGGTACAAGAGTTTCCATGTAACCTGCTACAGTCATCAGTAACAGTATCACCCGGCTTTTATTAGATTTTGATTTAGAGCATAAATATACTGTATGAGCAGTATCATATCCTCTGCCAGTCTATATTAAATTCAACCTCCTCAGTACTTTAGCCTACTTTAGTCAGGTTTTTGCCTCATTAGTCTCAGCCAAGTCAGACATATACAAGAAAACCTGAGCACTAAACACATAGATTTGAGTCTTTTTAACAAAAAAGGCTAGAACTGCTCGAGAAAACTGATTTGAGTGAATATCAGAAAACAGACAGCAGGTTTGATCTTGGTCCAGGAGCAGCTGTGCCTCAGTATTTGACGTCGCCTCCTCAGATTTTAGTGCCGGACAGATTTAGCACGAGCCTCAGTTCATAGCCAGGGCTCAATATATCTTTTAGATTTGTGCTGACTCAGAAATACGATCTTGCCCTGATAATAATACGGAACCTTGTTTTCATGCCAAAACCTGCCTCTTCTACTTTTCACCGAAGCACCCGCCTCCTGCTCTCCTCTATCTGGTCTGCTGTCATGATTCATGCAGCTATTATTTCATACAAATTAAAATTGTAGAACAGATAAACAGATCATGGCTTGTCTACAGTAAAAAGAAGGACTGTTATTTACATTTGCCGTTGCCTTTTTGGAAACACAGGAAGGAGCAATCGGCTAAGTGAGCTTAGTGCCTGGAAAAAAATATTTCATTCATTTTGAGACAGTGTGAAAAGTCATCTAAGTACAAAACATAGAGAGGCAAAAGACAGGAAAGGGGACAAGAAGAGAGGGACAAAAAATAGAACAAATAATTTATGTCTATTTTATTAAAATTTCTGTGTCTGTATAATGGGTCTCTTGTATGTGTTGTCTTCTCAATTCATAGGGCCCCCTGCCTGTCTTTACCTAGGCCCCAAATTTCCTAAATCCACCCCTGAAGGTATCAATGTTATGATTAGTTTTAAATCTGATGATTGAAAATTATGATTTGAATTATTCTTTAAATCATTGTTGCACTGTTGAAAACGGTGCAACATTAATGTTAAGAAAATGTGACAAATATACACCTTGAGGAATTGCAATAATATTCAGCTGCATTTTCAAAACTACTATGTCTATCAACAATTCACACCTTAGAATTACAAGAATGTTTTAATGACTGAAAAACCTTTTATTTAAGAGGGTTGAACAGTTCTTAGGAACCAGGTTTAGAGAAGGTAGCTTATAATATCTGAATGAAGTGGCTTGCAACAAACGTTAACTTTCATTGAACATTTCCATATTTGGTCACATTAAAACCACAAATTTTAAAGCATTCATTATAAATATTTTTTTAAATGTGAGGCAGTGCAGGATGGTTAAAGGGACAGGAATTTAAACAGGGTTTTCTGCAGGTTTTGCAGAAACAAATGCATAAAGTGTTGTTTGTGTACACAGTTTCCACTTGTTGTTAGTCGAGCGAATGGGAAAAAGTGATGTAAAGTATTCCATTTCAAGCCTGGCTGTATGTTTAGGATCATTCTCCTGCTGAAAGGTGAGCCTCCACCCCAGCCTCATGTCGTCTAAAGCCTTCCATCATTCATCATTCCATCATTCAAGAACTGCTCCATATTAGCATGATGTGCAGTGTTAGTTTCCTGCCATGGATAGCATTTTGTATGCAAGTCGATTTCTTACATTAGACTTAAAGCATTGTTTTTGAAACATCAGGTTTCTGTCCTTGAACTCCTGTAAATGTCAGATTTTTTAGTGGGCATGACATTTAGTTTTACTGTCTGCAGATTTTACCCACTTGAAAACCATGGATTGCTGAAACCCTCTGAAGTTACCATGGGAGAATCAGCTACTTCTTTGGTCACATTTATTTAGTTTTACAATAGATTATTAATCCCAAAGGAAAATTAAACCACAGCTAGGATGGTAGGTGTGCAGCTCAACCATTCCCTTTCTGTTTTCAGATGATTGATTTTATGGACGACTTGGAGGGTCACTGAAAAAGAAAAGACACTTCACAGTTAACATTTAATCCATGCAATTAGCAATGCAATTTGAAAAGCATTTTCTAATTGCACATTTTAAATTGAATTATTACAGAGGAATTGTAAATTGTATTTATTAATCTATTATCAAATTCTGCAATCTTAAAATGTATTTTAAATCCTGTTTTTAATTGGACATCTAAAAACCACAATTCATAAATCTGAATATAAATACATATTTTAATCACACACATTTAAAAAGCTTACATTTACCTTTTCCTTCACCCTTCTTGTCCCTGATCACATTGAAAACCAGTTAAACCAGTCACTGTTGCTCTGCTGATGTGAACAGTTTCCTCATTGGTCATTTTGTAAACTGCCATCTAACCAATGAGAGAGCTGGTTAAATCTGAGGAGCAGCTGTGATTGGTTTTAAGGTAAACACAGGGTAAAATAAAAAAGAACATGGAAATGAAATGAATTATCTTTTTAAATGTTTAATTAGGAAAGGCATTTAAAAATGAATATAATATCTTCATTTAGAAATAGGATTCGAAAACTCATTTTCAAATTGCGATATTTAATATAATCTGTTAATACAAATTATAGTTCCTCTCTAATAATCTAACTTAAAATGCAGAATCGGAAAAAACGCTTTTCAAGATTGATTTTTAATTGTGTGATTAAAATGTTCAATTAAAATGGCTGTTTTTTCTTTTTAGTGACTCTCTTGGTCTTCCATAGTGATAATTGTGTTCATCCTTATGATGAAATAACTGTTTTATTACCTAACCCTGCTTTAAACACAATCTTGTCCCAGGGCCGTCTGCTGGTCTCAATTCTCTTCATGATGGCATTTAGAAATGTCTTTGCAGAAAGATTTGAGTTCTGCCTTGAATAAATCCTAAAAAATTAGACTTTTGACTAAATGATGTCTGAAGGCAGAATTTTATTACTTTGCATTGAATAAAAGAGTTTACACTTAACACCCTATTTTGCAAAGTTTTAGTTGTGAAAACTTTTTACACCTTATCTTTCACTTCAAGGTTATGCATCATTGTGGTGGTTTTAAACATGTAATCCAAGCAGAACACATTGTAGTTTGCAATTAAAGTTCAGTTAATACCTTTCCAATAGGGAAGGTGTGATGAATAGCACTACTACAGTGACATCATGAGAAAAGAGCTGCATGTAAGAGGTAGAATAAAAGTAAATATTTCTGACCTAGCAAAAAAAGCCCACAAAGAAGGAATTACATGGAAATGCTTTATTTTCAGTGAATACAAAAAAATAAGTTTTATAGAGGCCAGATAAATATCTTTAGTATCTTAAGCTATCATTCATCTTAAGTGTAACCACTTTCTAACTTCATTTTTTTGGTTTTGGGGGTGGGGGGGGGACACTTCTATAACTCCACACGGCATTAAAACAGTGACAGATATAATGAAATATTCCTATCAACAATTATCAATTATCTTTCAAAGGACTGTAAAACCACAAGAAAACCAAATTCATCTGTAAAATGTTGCCAGAGACTTCATTGCACTTCAGTCTCTGGTGGCTGTTTTTGTTCAGAAGCACTGTGGTTACATGCCCCAAAAAATTCAATACAAAAATGTGTTCCTATATGTAATATAGTACATTTTCAATTTCAACACATTTTGTTTTTCTGACTTGCAGACGTCTCCTCCTTTACCCTCCCAGGAAAGGCTTCACATGTAGCAGAGAGGGGAGACAAAAGAGGCGCAGTCGTTTCAGCACTTGAAGGAACAGTATGTTAAAATACCACAGACATGAACCTACGTTTCCGAGCAATAACCTGTCTTCTACATGAAGCTGTCACTGCAGCAGCAGACACTGTATGGATAAACAACTAAGGCACTAATAATAATAACACTACAGACTGCACTGATAAGCGTTGGACGCTCCCCGTCTCATTCAAAATGCTTAGAGCGTAATGCCAGAAAAACAAAACCTCAACTTAAAAAAAAAAAAACATTGTTTATACGCTCTAGGATTCAGTGTTCCTATATGGAGGCATAGATTTCTCTACACCTTTAGCATAAAGTCTCGCATCCTAAAGGCAGTGGCTAAACTTACAGTGTAGTCGAATTTCAAACTGAAATGCAGCCTCTAGAATAAGCTATTAGATGATGATCACAATCACACGCTGTAAACAAAGCTTTTTCTGCTCGATTAAAGTTGCAGAGGAGAAAAAAAAGACGGATCGACATGATTATCTTTGCACTTGTTTCACTTTATCTTATTGCAAAGTTGTTTTTTTTGTTGCTTAATTTGACAAAACTTGTATGAACGCTTAAATTCGAGTCAGTGAGGATATTACTAATAAATGATTATTAAGTAACAATAGACTTATAAATAGATTTTAGTCTGTACCATCAAATAAGTGTCTATTTTATAACAGATTTCCCTGGATTTGATTTGTGTATGGTGTGAAGGTAACCAATGCTGCCCCCTAAAGCACCTGTGATATTATTGCATTACTTATACCTTGTCTCATTGCCTAAAAGGAGAAGCGGTTGAAAAAAACAAAACAAACATGTTTTATGGTATAACATTCTGCCTGCAAGCCACAAAACTCTGCTGTTGGTAGCAATAATCTGAGATCGCATGTAACCCTGGAAAAAAAACTTCAAAAATTAACCCACTGTTATAAATAATCTGGTAACATGTTTTCCTGTGTAGAAAAAAACATTCATATGGTAACTTAGAATTACAATGTGTTGCATCTTCATATGTTTGTCCTATAGAGACAAGAATAAGCGAGAAGAACAGAGGAAAAAAAAAAAACTTAAATGAAAGTATCTTCCTTCACATTATGGTTTACAAACCACTGTATCAAAGCAGACTTAGCGGTTCACATGATTCACACAGACATTAAGGTGCAAACTGGAGCATAAAGGCCAACATTCACGCAGCAATGATTAAAAATGTTTTAGGGATGCTTTGTGTTTTTTTTTCCTTTCAGATTCATTTTGCATTTATACGGCTAAGCGACAGAAACAGCCGAACAATCGTTTCTTCATTTGAAAGACTTTACAGAGGATCTGCAAACCAAAATAGAAAATAAAACCTAATGGGTTGAACAAGATGTGAGCTGTGCTGTTGAAAGATGTCACATTCCTGGTTAAGTAGTTATGATTAACATTAAGTTCGTCACAATCTTTATGTTGTTTTGCAGGAAGTAGTCGGCTCCACGCAGTAGGATTTTAAACTCGCTCTTAGTGGAATTTACAATCTTTCATGCAACAAACTTCTCGCTTCGGTCATACAGCGGTCCAGCTTAGCAGAAACCGGTGAAAGCTCACAGAGCAGGCATTAGTTGGAGTCTTCTCGTAGCTCGCTGGGGAGGAACTTGTATTGCTGTTGCCTGATCTGCGCCAGTTTCTTCCTGGCTTCCTCCAGCTCCCTTTCCTTTCGCAGCATCTCTTCCTGAGCTGCAATAATCTGTACAGATGGTACAGACATAGTTTTTATCAAATACACAATTCAGCAGAGGTGGCAGACTCACTTTTACAATTTTTGTTCATGATAAAAGGGTAAACACATACACACCCACGCCTATTTACATAAATGAAAATGTAACATGCAACAATATGCGCTCCAGTTTGAATAATGCAGTAATTATCCTTAGTACTAAGAAAAATCACATTTTCAGTGATAATTATAAATAAACCTTTGTTTATGATCTTACAATTAACACACACCAGAGAATATTAATGTAGCATCCAGAAAGACAGGTTATATTCAAAACATTACCTGGGCTATTCCTCCCACAAACTTCGTCTTCACAACCACATTATCTTCATCCGCTTTGTCAAAAGCTGCTTTCTGAGCTGCCCGCACTAAATTGTCTGATGCCTTTTTTACAGCATTCCCAGCAATCTACAAAAAGGGGAAAACAAGTCAAACTAGAAAATTAAAAAGCTATAAAAACATTTCCTTATTATTAGAATAATAGCGTTAAAATTTAAATAAGTTTAGAAAATATGATGCAGCATAGCCAAGTATGAAGTGATGGAAATATGAAAACACGATGGAACATATACACTTATATATATTTTTCTATTAATGAGGAAACAAACAGTGTCTGGACTCTGAAAATCTAATGTAACATGTTGATCAAAATTTGAGATTTTCTCACTTTTCTTTCCTGCTTAAGGTTGATTATTTAAAGGAAATATTGCTAAATGGTATAAATTACAAAAATGAATACATGGGGATATTACAACAGCCACCTTATAACCAATAACATCTTGTAATATTTTCTTTTAAGACCCCAAGATGGATGTTCATCAATAAAGTAAGTAAGAGTAGCTGCATACCTGCAGTCTCCTCATTGCTTCAGAGTCCTGGTCCGCCTTCACCTTACAGGCCACCAGCAGCTGGGCGGTGGACGCCGCCACCTGTTTAGCTGAAGAGATGAGCTTCTCCTCGCTGGCATGGCCTTGCACAGAGGCGTTGGCTGCTTCACAAAGGTTGCTTGTTGCTGCAGCTACCATACGTGCCTGAGAGAAGAATAGAGCATAGAAATGTAAAAAAAAAAATAAAAAAATCATAGCACCGACAGTTACCAGCTAGATGGCGCTTCCCTTCAGCAGCGAACTTACAGCAGAGATGAGCCCTTGAGACCATTGTCCATCATCCACGGCATTGGCGGGAATAGAGCCCACTTTTCCCTGGGCCACCAGCTCTCTCTGAGCGGCGGAGGCCGATTTGACCAAAGCGCTGGTGGCTGCAGCGATGGATTTGGCAGCCTCCAGGATCTGCTCCTCGAAGTTCAATGTCTCGTCTGCTTGCTAAAGGTGAAAGGGCAGCCGGTCGGTGAAAAACAACAATTACTTCAACACTAATTCATTACTCCAAAAATAAAAAAAATAATAACACAGAGGAGAAATAAATATTCTATAGTTGAGACATCAAACATTCACAGATAGAAACAAACATTCACACCACAAGTCTGAAGACAGAGCGGGACACTGTAGGAATATGTTTGATATATAGTTGGGACTGAATAACAACCTAATATATCAAACATATCAGACAGAGCCCTGCAGAGAAGGCCTCCGGTGGTGGGGGAGGAGGGGGTGGGGGGGTTTAAATGGCAGACTGACAGACTAGGCTAAAACCAGGACATATGGGTAGATGGGAAATAGATGAAGAAGAAGGAACAGGAGGAAGAGGAGGGTGTAAACGCTGTTGTGTGAGAGGATGGATGTAGACGAAGGTGACGCGTCAGAGGCTGGGTCTGTGTTTTTCACATAAAAATTAGAACGAAAGACTTTAAAGACGAACGTAGATGGTAATCTTCCTCTTTTAGAAAGAAGACCCGAAGAACTGAAATGGTCTGCAGTTTAAATGCAGATCAAACATTTAAATTATAGAACTTATCATGAAAAAAAAAAAAAGTGATCTTGCAAATGTGTAACTATGAGATTTTATTTTATTTTTTTTTTTAACCAAATACAAAAATAATTGTGAATGCCATTAGCTGGGGCTTCATGAACCTAAACTGTAGGTACAAGTTAGGCTTTCAAATTGGCTAAAATTAAATACAATCTAAATTTTCAAGAGAAATAGCCTTAGTGAGAGAATTTTGTACAATGGCGTAGCAGACGGAGACCCTCCCTCACCTGTTGCTGAAGTCAGTTGGCTGATAAAAGGCCAGTACACCCTTTCCTTGCACTAAGAAAGCAAACTCTTCTGTTTGGGAAAATGTCAATAATGTGCGGGGGGGATTGGAGGCCTTCACATTATCCTTCTGAAGGTAGAGTTGTTTTAAAACTTTTATTTTTTATTCTTCGTTTTAAAAATCGTTTTCCCCTCATTTTTCCTTCAGTTTAATACATTTTAAAACTAGTTTTCCACCTCTTTTCTCCTTCCGCTCCATAAAGTCACTGACCTTTGGCTTTGCTCTGGGTTTCAGCTGCTCCAGCTTTTTTGCTGCTGCCTCAATAGACGCCGCGGCTCCAAGCAGCTCAGTCTCTGCGATCACCGTTGGGTCCTCAGGGTCCACCCACTCTGAACCTGAAGCACGGCATACATACATTTTAAGGTTTCAAACTCAGGCGCAGAATCCAAACAACATTGCCTTAGAAAGCAGTGCAGCATCAGAGCATTCCTCAAGATGACAGCAATAGAAAACAACTGAACTGTGAACACAGGAAAAAAAAAATCAAAAATCCTCACATCCCCATGCACAGCGGATGGAGCGAAACAAAGAGGATGAAAATGAAGTGATGTAGTTGAAATGGAAATAAAGAGGGATGAATGGAGCCAATTGTGCTCAAGAAGCCTGGCAGTGGCGGGGCTTTATTAAAAAAAACTCCTGGTAGTGCTGAAGAGACACATCACAGTACAGAAATCAGTGCTAACTTACCTCCATCTGTGGCGAGATAGAAAAGGGACAGGAATATTGTTAAAAGTAATTAAAAATTCTGTTTCATACAGGGCCAAGCAAAAATATTAAAACCCCTGTAGCGTTTTCACATTTTGTCCAATTATAACCACAAACTCCAACAAATATGACCAATATTTCAGGTGACAAGTAAACACAATGATGATTACACTGCACTACACAGCATCCTAACCACGAAACATGGTGGCGGCAGCATAATCCTGTTGTTTTCTTCTAAACAACACTAAAAATACCTCGAGGAGCTAAATCATAGCATATCGATGTGTAGGAAGGACCCAGTTAAAGCCTGGACCGGAACCGTTTCGGAATCTGTGCCAAGAATTGCTTTTCAGAGATATTCTCAATTCAATGCGGCTGAGCTGAGCTGTTTTCCAAAGAAGTACGGACAGCATGTGTCTGTAGCTGAAGGAGTGCGGTTATGGACTCGCATCTAAAGACCAAAACTGTACATTTGTCCATAACCTATTCACACAGTTTGGTTGGCTGCCAACAATACACTAAACCTTTGAGATTTAATCCTTAGAACACATTTACTTAAAACCGTTAATCCTCTTACTTCAGACTCACATTTATCATCTTTGTTTTTGTCTTTCGCAGACAATTAAGATCAGAAAGTATGTGGTTCTGATGCGACTAAATGTAGAAACGTAGAAAAGGCTCTAACACTTTTGCAAGGCTCTGTATTTGGGTGGGATTCTGGGTGCTACTCGCTACCTTTCATGGCCTCAGCAGTCTGGATGAGCTCTGTCACGGCGCCTGCAACACGTTTGGAGCAAGCGGCCAGGTGCTGCTTCTGCTCTGCTGTGGGCTTCTGCATAACCTAAAACACAGAAGACCAGTTATAAACATGTAAAGAGACACTTTATATCACAAATAGGAGAACAAAGCTAGAGTTATTTTTTCCCCACACTCTTTCTATGACCCACCAGCAGCACTTGTTCTAGCAGATCAATGTATCCAGTGGTGCATTCTGCTCCAAACATCAATGCTCTGTTCTTGACCTCCTCACTGACCTCTGGATGGTATGCCGCTTGCTGAAAAGGCAAAGCAACAATTAACAGCTCAACGTCTTTTGGACAATACAGCTTGCATGCTGAAGCAGGTACGCACCTTGCAGGTCGTTAGCATGTCAGAAATAGCTTTGCGGCTCAAGTTGGCCGTATGGATGATGTCCTCTTGGCGTGCAGAGTTTCCTGCAGCCACAGCTTTGGCTGTAGCTATGGTGATGCCCTTGGTCATGCGTATGAACTCCTCTGGTGTGGTGGTCTTATTTGGAGCATCTCTGGACTGAAACACCTGAGAAGGTGGAGAAAAACAGGAAGTGAAGACAGTTAAGCTTGTTAATAATAAAGCTGGTGAGCTTTTTAATGTATAAAAAGGTTTCCATATATACAAACATATATATATATATACTTTTTTTTTTTTTTATCATAGAACTGGTGGTAATATTTCCTCTGGTGTCTGGCCCCCCCTTACCGTCATTTCCTGTTTAATACACTCGATCGTAGCCTCCAGCGCCCTAGTGCCCCGAGTAGCCTCGTCCTCCACAGCTTTGACAGTCTTCAGCAGTGATGTCACGTTGGTCACCATCACCTGGGCACAGCAAAGGTTTCATGATTAACTGAAGGTATTTTATTCTCTGCATAATGCTGTAGTTTTGTTAGGCTTTTAATTATGCTTTTGAACCTTTTTTTTTTTTTTCCAGGACAGAGACAGGAAAAAAACTTCGTTTAAAGCTACACTCCTGATCCGAATCTTAGGACAACAATTGCGTAAATTAGCATTTTGTGAAGTCAGATCTTAAAAAGTTTTAAATTAGAGCTTCAGAATGAAAAGGAAGAAGAAATGAGAACAAGAGAGCAACAAATGTGACAAATTAACTCAAATAGGCGGTTCCTCAGCTGATCAGAAGGTTTAAGACCACAGCTAAAAAAAATAATAATAATTAAAAAACCTTAAAGAGAAAATTTAAGTGTGATCCCCTCATATATTCCTTTTGGCATGCTTGATGCAAGTGTTTCCAAAAGTGTGAGTAATGTTATACGTCGAGGTGCCCCTGGGGCCTCGGGTCCCTGGGGCCCATGGCCGGTTCCACTTGCTGGCGGAGCCCGCGGGCTCGTCCCCGCGGCTCCTGGGGGCTTCGGGCATTGCAGCGGCTGGGGGATTTCCTCAGGGCCGTCTCTCCTCTTCCCTTGGTGGGGGGGCAGATTTACTATGTTGGCCCCTCTTGGGCGCCTTTACTTTGGGGTTCCCTTTGGACATCTGGGGTTTGGGTCCCCCAGCGCTTGCCTTTGTGCTCTGGGGGGGCGGGTCTTTTGTCTCTCACAAACAACTACAGTTGCTCCAGGTACTTAAGAGATTCACTTCCATACAGAAAGGCCATATTCTTATCTTCAGCTACCACAGTATAGATGTCAGAATAAACAATACTACTTACACTTAAGTGATAGTATAAAGGTGTTAATGTATTGTATCTGATATGCTATATCCTTAAGTTTTGCTGTTCTGAAGGTGGTGAAGCAGATTGAAGATGTTTTATAATCGTCTCCCTTTTATCTCCTCTTTCACCTTTTCTCATTTTTTCTTGTTTTTCCTTTCCTGTTCTACTTACAGTAGAGCAGGATTATATGGACACAGCAGTGTCCATATAATCTGTAAAACTCCCTGCATGAATTTTAATAAAGCCATTTATACGCGTAAGTAAAGCGAAACACTATGGCGATAGCCGTACTGCTCCACTTGTGAAACTAAAATCTGTTGGAATCTCTTTTTGGCATCATGAAAATAATTCTCATTGCCACATTGCCAGACAGGACACTGTTAAAAAAAAAAAACATTTCGTCTTCCACATGCGTATGCTCAGGTCCTCCTCTTACTTCCAGTAATGCTGGAAGTCATCAGGAAAGTTTTGTGGTTCTAAAGGAGAAGTGCCTTTGAACCCACTTCTTTTTTGTGTAGCCTTTCTTTCACATATGCCATCTGATGGTCTTTTGGCTGCACTTTGGGACCAGGTTTGTCCTGTGTCTCAAAGGATAGCCATTTGGAACGTCAGTGCCAGTAAGATTTTTGAGGGTCTAAGACTTATTATAATATTTGATGAATATCGCTGAGGATCTTTTAAGAAATGCAACATGAATGTCTTACAGCTCAGCAGCAATGGCACGTTGTTAGAGGCTTTGTTTATGCAGCTCAGCAATCCTCCACATTCAAAGACTGAGCTTTTTCTGTTTCTACCATCAAGACATCTTCACAGTGAAATTACTTCAGAGGAAATGACACGGAATCCAGATTTTTGCACAGATTTTAGCTTTTCAAGGCTGCGGTCTTAAATATTTGATCAGCTGATGAATGGCTTCATTTAGTTCATTTGTTGTCAAAAAATTTCCTCCTCACAACTTTTGTCTCTTCTCCCCATTTCTTCTTTTTTTTCAGTTTAAAGCTCTTTAAAACATTCTTATAATCCAACTTTGCAAAACGGAATTAATACAATTGTTTTTATCTCATATTAATCTAAATTTGAACAGGAGTGTATTTATGTTTTATTTTCCCCAATTCACAACCTTTTGATATTATCCAAAGGTTACAAACAAACTGTGTGTCCATTAACCGGGACAAAGCAAAAAAAAAAAGTCTGATGATCCAAACATTCAACTATGACTAAATTTGCTGCTTTTGGGAGAAAAAAAAAGTTATGATTAGAGGAGACAATGGTGTAGTTCACTGACCACAGGAGTAAAGTTTGCACTTAAAACCTAACAACACTGAACTAAATGTAAAGCATAGCGGTGGTAGCATTATGCTGAGGGTCTGCTCTACTGTCTGTGTCAGCACAACCTTTAAGCTGTTAATTCATATCAAAAAGACGGTTGGAGGAAAGTGTTTCTTCAGACAGGCCACTAATCCAAAGAGATCAGATTCCGCTTTGAAATGGATGAAATGAGTCAATATTAAGCTTCTGGAATAGCATCACAATTTAAACCGTCTGAAAATGTGTTAACGCTAGCAAAAAGCCGGATCCATGCTGATCCTTAAGCTAACTAAATTACCATACTATACTGTGACTCCAGAGGGCAATGTGGTGTCAAAATAACTCTAATCAAATTTTGTCATATCAGTAAAAGATGTTTGGAATCCCCATCAAGATACTTTTCTGATATACAAAACATTTCCTTTGAAATCCAGTATTGCCACATTTCTGATAAGTTGTCAGAACAGACAATACAATTCAGCTTCTTAGGTCCGTTTCTTCTTCATATCTTTAATTAATAATATTTTAATATATTGCTAAAAATTGCTTTAAAAATATTAATTTGATTGAAGCTTTATTAACTATACATTTTTAGGAACCATTTTCTCATTAATTTCCCCAAACAGAACCCGCCCCACCCAGCTCCCTTTTAACCTAAAGAGCACACTTTAAAAAAAAACAAAACAAGAATGACATTCATAACTATGGCTATATATACCAAGTCTCACAACATTGACATGATAAGTTTATGAAAAATGTTTTAATTCTAAAACCTTTTAAACCTGCATGAAAAGAGAAACAAATAATGATGTAATTAATTATAATCTATGACACGAGGAAAATGAACCTAAAATAGGCTCAGTTTCCCCACCTGTAGCTCCTGCTGACTGAGAACTGACATCTTCACAGCACAGAGTGATAATGAATCAGCTGCTACATTAACGCTACATGTATTTCAGAAACTAGGATTTAAAAATATCAGGGTTTCATGAGGGAAGAGGGTTTTTTATACCACACTTTTCAAACTCCCTTTTCTATCTCTTTTGATGAGCTGTAGAGAGCTAAGATTATTAGTATTTTTTTGCTGATGATAGAAAACATGAATTTCTGTCATCAAATGGAGAAAATGACCTGACAAACTCCTCTGAACTTCATTGTAGACTTTAAGAAAGATCCCTCCTACCTTGGCGGCGCCCTTCAGCTGGTACATAGACGGATCATCTGCCGTCTTCCCTGCTGCACACTTGGTGGCACTAATGAGCTCAGCTAGTGCCTTGGCCACATCTTTAACTGCGTTTATCAGAACCACCTAAAGGAGGCAGACAGGGACACCGACTTGTTACCATGATGTCTGGGAGTCTAGAGGCTCACATGAAAGAAAGTGAATGGGATGGTAACCTGCGTCTCAGGGTCATCGGAGCCGATGCTGGCTGCTCCCAGTTTGACAACATCAGTGAGCTGGGTGATGGTTTTGGCAGAAGACTGGGCGGCCTGGGCCAGCTTGTCCTGACCCGAAGCGGCTCCAGACACAAGCATCTTGGTGTCCTCTACCAGGGCTTTGGCCGTCTTCAGGATATTTTCCCTGAGAGCAGAAAAGGTCAGGAAAGAAAGAAAATTAGCTGAGTTAGAGGAAAAACAAAGAATATGACAGGCAGGATTCAGGTGAGCTTTAAAAGAATTTGAGCTATGCTAGACAAATGTTAGATATCATTAGAGTAAAGCCTAGCAGAAACAATCATTGCAAATACATGCAGACATTTTGTTTTCAAAGGAGAACTTTTTCCTAAACAGTTGAGGAGGACGACCACAAAGCTGAAGGAAAGGTTACCGTTTTTAGATTGCCTAAAACAGAGGGATCCTGCACTGATGCAGGAAGCACTGACGCATGTGTTTTTCTAATCTTCCATGAGGGACAGCCTCACTAAGAACTGCCTGAAGGGATTTATGTCATAGTGTCATGTAATGTCACGGGTCTCAGCTTGGATCGGCGGATGTGTCTGTCTCTGAACTGTGCTGCATTCAGGGCCCCTTTGACAGAAGCTAATGTCCTTCTAAACATAGAAACCCAATAATGCACAAATTAAATCTAAACAAAACAATAAGCAGTAAGAGGGGAATGTTTTCTAAGGTATGACGGCTCCTTTATTATTCAAATCTTCCAGCTAATTTTTCATCTTTAAAATCTGCATTTAGCATTTTTAGAAATCAAATGCAGATTTCTGCTGCATTGACTGTAGAAGCTAAAGCTTTGTTCTGTCTGTTTAAGATGGGGGAGCCAAAACTGCTTTTCAAGTATTTCCCTCTCCTACCTGTGGTCAGCGAAGGACTCATCATTCTCCGCATTGAGGGTGCCGGCAGATGCAAACATGATAGTGGTGTCCAGATCTGCGATTATGCCCGACACGGCGCTGGAGGCTGTGATGCAGGCCTGGGTGCCCTTATTGCCGGCCTGGAGTGCCGATAGCACCAAGGACACCTGGAGATAAAGAGAGGTTAGAAAGATACGCTTTTGCCAAAGAAAAAACAGGTGAGTGGATTTTGTTTGCATATCATGAAAACTAAAAATGTTCTTTATTCAGAAAAGAAAAAAAACTTGCAAATAAATAAAAAGGCATAAAGGAGGAAATAAAATCTCCATAAATAATAAAACAAAAATGTGTTATGAATTTTCTCTCCCTGCTTCATGTAAAAGATTTTTTTAGCACTGTTGTGCCAATGTTTTTTTTTATGCTGATACCTTTTCTGTGACTGCACGGGCGCAGTCAATGAGCTCTCGCTTGGTGTAGCTGTCAGAGGGGCTGATCTGCAAAGCTCCAGCCTTCTGTACCAGGAAAATGCAGCCGTGGCCAAGCTCTTGTACTCTGTTTTTTATCTGGAAACCGATCTGCAAAGAAAAAGAAGCTAATCAGATACCGTAAAACTGACTTTAAAAGGACAAAAAAACCCACAAAGATCTCCCAAACTTCAAGCAGGAACAGTGTTCAGAGTGATGTATAATGTTAAGCTGTCCTCTCCACTTCTCAGAAAGAGTCAAGGTTATAAACCAGAACTCAGTCATCCACATATTTTAATTTGTCTTCATACAAGCAGCGAGCTAAAAAAATAAATAAAATAAAATAAAAAATGTAACCCATGTTATATAGACTTAGACTGTCATTTTGCAAACATAGAGTGTAGAAAAAACAAAATTTGGATATGTACAGCTTTTTCGACAGTGAATGAGCAGCTTAGCAGTGAAATGAACATTTCCATTTATAAAGTGCAGCAGTGATCAAATGTAAACAGTGTAGGAGAGACATGGTGCAAAAAGCATTTATATGGAAGGTTCAGAGCAGTGCAGAATGAAAAAAAAAACGAATGAAATAACGAAAACTAGAATTTGTGAAGTGAAATAAAATTAAAAACTGGACCTTGCAAAGAAAAGGAAAATAACTGAAACTGTCTCAATGACTTTAAAAACCTAATCAAAACTAATTCAATTTGAAGTTTAGTTTTTATTTGTGTCTTTATCAGAATTCAACTATATTCGGTCTAGTTTCCAGTTGCTGTTATCATTTTTGTTTCTGCTGTGCTGCATTACACCAGCAGATATTGGGTACAGCTGTCAGGTCATCTTTTTTCTATCATGTTATTATGTCGCCCCTTGATATTTCTATTAAGGGGCGACAGTGGCGTCGGATGTAGGAGTTTGCCCTAAAATTGAAGGGTTGTCGGTTCAAGCCTGGCGCCGGCTTTCAGTGTCGTCGTGTCCTTGGGCAAGACACTTCACCTGCATCGCCTACTGATGGTGGTCCCGGTGGTGTCAGTGTATGGCAGCCTCGCTTCGGTTCCTGTGAGCCCCAGTGCAGCTGTGGCTACAACATACAGTAGCTTGCCACTATCAGTGTGTGAGTGTGTGGATGAATTTAGTCAAGTCTCCTGACTTGAAAAAGTACTGTATAAGTACAGGCTTTTTATAATTTTTAGTCCTACCCCCAGCTATGTATATCTTATTACATAAAAGACTAAAATTGAAAATGAAGCCAATACACACTAAACTGAAACAAAACATTTTCAAAAAATAAAAAAACTAAGCTACAAACAAATAATGAAACAAATCAAAAGTAAAATAGAATTGAAAAATCAGACATCAACACTAAATAAAAACTACTAAAAATTCCAAAAATATTGAAAACTTGCTTCCAACATTCTGCTTTTTGTTATTCTTAAATAAAAGCCAATTTGTGGAATGCACTACTAATGGTTGTCCTGTTGACGGCACCGTGGAGCCCAACAACTCCTCCAAAGTTTTCCCTGACCTCTTAGCTGCTTCTGTGCATAACCTGGATTTTAATCAGTGGAAACTTCCAGAAATAGTTGCATCACTTTATAGCTCTATGTCTTTGAAAACCATGATTTTCTTTTTGCCTGATGTTGAAGCTTGCTGTTGCAATGCTTGACATCATCAGTGCACATAAAGTATTACCAAGTCGAGCTGCTTGATGAGTCTGACTAAAGGTCTGAGTTTCCTGCTCACCTCTTCTGGCTCAGCAGTGTAAGCAGCCAGTCGGCCCTGAACGGCCAGCTGGCTGTAATCCACGGTCACTTGAGAAGCTAGAGCCCCCAGCTCATCTGGACTAGTCACCGATTTGGTCATCTGGATGAAAAACACAATAAGTGAGCATTAGAACAGAGCTAAAAACAAATGGTTTTTATTTCAGTATAGTGGTCAACATTTACAAACTAGGGACTTTGCATCAAACACTGGCCAGATTACTGCATGCAGATACTGCTTACATCAACATATGACAATGGGTTTGTTAGAATGTTCTCAGCTTTTTCAGGTTAAAGCTGGAGCTGTGGTGAAGTCTTACCATTTCCTGAGCAGTGACTGCAATAGCCTTTGAATGCTTCACCATATTAGTCTGGTAATCAACAAAGGAACCTTCCGGCTCAGCAGGCGTCCCCTCATCCAGCTAAATATGGACACAAACTAGTTAGAAAGGGCAGCAGACATTTTCTCTTTCCTTTTATTTTTTTCACCAAACACATACAAAATCTACACTCTTCCTAAAAATCATCCAGAAATTCAGTTTATAATCATAGATTTAAAAAATAACTACCAAATATTTCCTTTTTTATTGCTATCAAGTTAGAAAGCTTTTAGCACAAGCGCCTGTCACTGAAAACAAAGACAAAGACTTTTAAAAAAGAACAAAAAAATGACATTAGGAGGGAAGAGTAAACAAAGACTGAGATGAATTTGTGATATTTTGAGTGTCTCATCACTCCTGTTTAGAGGCATATTGTTAAATTAGAAGTTTTGATCAAATGTCCATGAAGTTCATGAGGAAATACTTCAAATCAGCTTAGCTTCAATTACAGACGACAACAAGACAATAATGGTCATACGATTGGTCATCCTCGTTTAATCAACAACGTTCAAAGACACAGAGGCAAACAGACTCCTGAACGCTCACCGTGCAGAGCTGCAAATAACCATTTTATCAAGTAAGCCATGATGTGAAATTAATTCAAAGCAGCCATTTCCTTGGGTGAGATCACACATCTGATGCACTGTCACCTTAGTGACAATATCACAAGGAAACCTGTTATAAGCGGCTGTTATCCCACATCTGTCCTAGAAATGCTATTAGCAGAAATGTTATTGACTTTCTCTGACCTTGTATATTCCGGCTGCTGGAAAAAAAGAGCCTGGCTTTGTTTGAGGGATGATGCGTTAACACTCAATTTTCTCCGCTGAATTTTTTATTATGCGCAGACAAAGCAAAGTTTGCAGTTGTTACATTGAACTTAGTTTTGGTCAAAACGTGGTAAACCAACCATCTTTTAATAGAATAAAAATGGAGCAGTGTAGAATCATTTGATGAGACACTTGATGCTTAAAACTGAATGCAACAACCCAACAACACACTAGATCTGCAAAGTTAGCAGACAGATTACAGAAAACTGCAGTAGAAGCATAAGGTAGTTCTATAAAGCTTTTCCAAATGAAGCGCTGATCATTAGTTAAACAAACTGTGTTTTTATGTGTAAAGAAGTGAAAACTACGCAATTTTCCCCCAATTATGTTTTTCTTTGTGTTGCTTCTAAAGTCTGTGTGGCTTAAATCATTGAATGGTTGTATAAGGAATGAAACAAAAGAGTGAGGGTGTTTTTTTAATTATCCATTGTGGAGCACTTAAAAATGTTCTCACCTTCGCCATTGCCTCAGCGATCGACTCCACCATTCCTCCCACCATGCCCACCTCACTGGCAGCCTCGTTCAGCGTCACCATCATGTCATCCACTGCCTCCTTCATGAGCTGAGCTGCCTCTGCTATAGCATCGTGGGTATGGGACGCCTACGAATGTTTGACGCAAGCACAGACAGAGATGGTTAAATGTCCTTCTCTAGACCTCATGGATCATCCCAGATGGGAAGAAACAGTTTAAACAAAGCATGAAATAAAGTACTAAAAAAATAATGTTCCTGCCTTGGGATTTCCTCCACCCTCCTTTGCAGCATAAAGCATCTGCAAAGCAGACTCAGCCAGGGTCTTTGTTTGGTCAAGAAAAGTCATCTGCTGCTGGTGGTCACTGAGTTTGGAGGTGACGCCAACAGACGCCTTGATCAGAGGTTCGAAGTAACCAGCCAACTGGGTCACCTGATGGCAAAGGTGCACCAAATAGACAGCCTATGTGAACAAAGACTTTACTTTCTATACACTTTCTAAATTATTCTAGATATTTGATCTATAAATGCAAAAAAAGGATATAAAGGTGGGAAATTATGCAATTTGTTTGGGCTTCAAAACTAACACCTCCTTTTTATTTCTGTCTGATTCATCATAGACCTCAGAATCAACCAAACTCTTAGTCAGCAGGTCAGTTTTCAGAGAAAACTGGATCTATCTCTCGAAAAATTTGCCTAAATTTTTCTCTAATTCTGCCACATCACCCATCGTATGTTTTCTAAAAGTCACATCACTTTTTTGCTCTATCATTCCAGTACACTGGTGCTTACATACCTTGTGTCCTAGTTGGGACGCCTCGCCTCTGGCAGCTGTGGAAACGGGGTCAATTAAGTGTCCGATTTCCTGCACAGTGGACGTCAGCTGCTCCTGCAGGGCCTGGATGGAAAATACACGAGAATAAGTCATCAAAACATAATGCAAAGAGGAGACACACAGGTCCTGGGATTCTCTAGCTTCAAATATCAAGGAAAAAGGATCTAATAGGATCAAAACGTTACGAGAAGAGCCAGATAGCTGCTCACCTCCAATGAGATGTCGTCTCTGCTTGGTAAGTTTTGGCTGACGGCTGCCAGAGAGGCCTGCTCAATGTCTCGGATACATTTGTTAATGTTATCAATTGAGGAGTCGCATTCCCGCTGTCCGGGGGCCTTGTCTCTGCACATGAGACAAGAAAAAAGGGTAAAAACATGAAGGAATCAAATACTTAGAGAAAAAATGTTATGTAATGATTGAAGAGAGCAGCTGTTTCATTTCAAATATCTTTTGAGATTTTCCCTTAGAGATGAAATTAGGGTTTTTGTCTTTGTGCAAGACAATCAAGCTGTGCAGACAAATTATCTTTACCCTCATAGGCAGAATAAGCCTGTTAAGCATCAATTTGCTCCTGTGGTGGGGCTGCAAGGAAATCTAGAAAAAAACCTAATCTTTGTGCTTAATGGAACGAACAAAGTTATGATGTTGACCTCTGCAGGACAGAGGTCCTTTCCCATTTATATTCTCCAGAATTACAGAGGATCACAGAGTCCTATTAAAGGCACGGGCCGAAGTCCCAGTGGTGAATTTGCAGTCCATGAGGAAGTCTGTGATAAGAGCAGCAGAAATAAAAGAGATGCTAAGCTGGCGGCTGCGCCTGAATGCTAATTTGCAGATGTTCTGGGAAGAACTTAAAGTCCTGAAATTCAGTCCATCTGTTGTTGGGGATCGGGTCCCTCTGGGCACCACTGTTGTTCTAAACAAGGTCAGGAGCAAACGGCTGTGAAAGAGGAGATTACACCTGCAATAATGTCATCATGCAGGCCTGCTTAGAGAAGAAAACTGAGTCAAGTCCGCTGTTATGAGCCAACTTCACCATCTTTAAAAACTGGAACACAATTGAAAATTTTACTTGTTTTAATTTAAAGATTCATTGCATAAAGTAACTTATTTCACTTGAATTTATTGTAATGACTTGCATTTATTTTAAAACTGAAGTTTTATGAAGTTGTTCAGGAAATTCAGTTAACTCAGACTTTAGTATTTGGTTTTCTCTGGAGCTTCATCACGAATCAAGAGTATTTGTTTTTATTATTCAAGCATAATGATTTGTTGTTGCACTGAGGGTTTAGTTTAGGTCAGAGTTGCCAGTAATTTGAACAACTATATCACAGCACAGAAATGAGCAAAGCATGAGATCTCAATCCTCTGTTCTTTACTAACCGGATAGCTGTAATGAGACCCTTGATGGAGTCGGAAACAGTGCGAGAATGACCAGCCAGGACGGACCAAGTGGGCGGGTCCTTTGGGTTGATGACCAGAGATCGGGCCGTTTTGAGCAGATGAGTGGAGCTATCCAGCATGGAGCGTGCCGACTGAAGGATGGGCTGCTGGGCTTCAGAGCCCTTAATAGAAGGAAAAAAAATTGTATTGCAGATTTCAAAGGCATAAACTGTAGCTCCAGCTTCTATCGTAGTCGCACCTCTTTGCTGATTTTGGCTGGGACGCTGGCAAACTCAGGGTTGGAGGCGAATGTGGTCAGGTTCTCCACGGCTTCTATGAGTGGAGCTGTTGCGACTCGACACCTGCCTCTGTTCTCCTCTGAGAAATCACCGTCTAAAGCCTGCAGATCCAAAGATGCAGAGCAAAAGGATCAATCATTAAACTGAAACCTCTCACGGTGGTCTATCTGTAAATGATCCCACAACGATAAGAGTTTATTTATCAGTGCTGCAGCTGGAAGGGCCAGTTTTCTCCTACCTTGATAGTTTTGACCAGGTTGGCAGTGGTATTTGCCACTTCCTTGGCAGACTGCACAAAGTGCCTTTTAGCAACAGGGTTTGTAGTTTTGGAGGAAGCCAGACGGCAGGCGTTGCACAATGCAGAGGTGTGCTTTGCAACAATGGTGGCTGCAGACAACACCTGTCCCATAACAAACAATGAAAACAATAAATAAGTGATGGAGGGTTTAACCTTGAAATAGTTTTTATTCCAAAGCCGCAGTATTCTAACGGAGGGGAAAAAAATCCCAATTGATAACAAATCGAATCACTGAGAGACAACCAAAAAGCTTTATCTAAAATCCTGTCTAGATTAATGCAGAGAACAAAGAGAAGAGAATTGCTTTTATAGAAAACATCTTTAAGCTCTGGACCAGCTGAGAAAGAAAGAGCACTCTGGTAGATAACAGATACAATTCAGGTGATAATGAGGTAAGTACCAATATTAGGACTTTGATTCTGTAGGACAGCCAGGAAAAGGTTAGCAGAAAAAATAACTTAGACAACTTTTATCAGCATTTCTTCACAAGTACAAAACAAGTATAATTCACTGGGATGTAAAAAAAAAACAGCATGTTTTTAAATCAAACTATTGTAAACCTAGACCAAGAGAAGAATTTAGAAAAAAAAAAACAATGCTAGAAAAAAGCTCCTATTGAAAGATTTTCTGGATTTTTTGCTGAGTGAATGAATATTTGTGCACCTGGGAAGGGCTGCTTTGAGGGTCCACTAGGTTCTGACAGGCCATCTGGATAGCCTGGTTGGCCCGGGCAAACTGGATGGGATCCACCAAGCCCTGGTGGCCTGCCTGACTGTTGGGATCCGACACGCCCACCAGGTAGGAGGCCTGAGAAAACCAAGCACAGGCATTAATCACAAACACCTTCATACAAGCAGCAGCTTCTCTACCTTCACTGTACCTGTGCTGCAGCTTCAGTGAGGCCACACAGGGCTTTGGAAGCTGACCCCACACAGTCTCCAAATGCAGACACATCCCCAGTCTTGCAGTTCTGAGAAATGCCCGCCATAGACTCTCCCAGGACCTGGATCAGACACCAGCAGGAGACAGACCCGTGATTGAGGCTGTTTTAGCTTCAAGATGCCAGTGATCAGGCTGCTGGATCTGAAGGCCTACCTTGGAGTTCTCCATCACACTCTCAATGCAGTCAAAGTAAGACAGGTCACTGACTGGTTCGCTAGGGTTGTCCAGCATTCCTCTGACAGCCTGATAGACGAATCAGCAGCAGAGAATGAGCGGCTCACATTTCTACATTAGAGGGAAATACAAACTATTAAGAACCTAAGTTAGATCTACCTCCAACTCTCTAAGGGCGTTGTCACACTCCTTTTGGCCAGGTGCCTGCTGGGTGCACAGCATGATCAGCTGGTTGATGCTGTCTGTCACAGCCCTGAAACACAACAGGATCACAGAAACACGCTGTTTATTTGCATGGAGTGTGAACACATTCATAAAATATGTTCATGCAGAAGCTCATCACACTGTTGGTGCAAAAAAAATACGAATGCTGTTTTTAAAGCAGATTAAAGGTTTATTTGTTTGTGAAACTAAATTATACTCTTTAGAGCTATAATTTTCTGATTTACTTGCAGTGCAGTGACCTTTAGTTCCTATGACTGAAGAGCATCTTCAGACTTTCTCCATCATCTTTGTTAATTTTCAAATAAAAGCAACTTAATAAAAACATGAAAACATTTTTCTCAGTCCAACAACAAGCCTTTTTTCTCTGGGTGGAGGGTTTTATGCAAAAGGTCAGCACACAGGAGAGCATAATTGTGAATTAGAGGGAAATGTAAACAGTTTCTTTTTTTGTGACCAAGGCTATGTCCAAACGTCCGCACTAATCACTATATAGGGCACTATAAAGTGGTTATGCCATTTTAAATGAGTGTCTGAACATCTAGTGGATGAAAAAGTAGTGGACTCGAAATTTCCCATAATGCACCTTGAAAAGTAGTGATCAACCATTGTCACTAGACAAGCAGATGTATCCCATGATGCTTTGTGAGGACAGTTCTCCTCGCAAAGCATCGTGGGATGAAAAGTGGATGAAATGGACAACATTCAAGACAAAACACAGCGACAAAAAATAAAGAACTAGATAAACTAGATGGAACAAAGGTGAAATAGAGAAATAGCTCCCAAGCAAAGGTTTTATGTTATGTTGAATGTGAAGTGTTAATGTATATTGTGTATGTAACCAACTGTGAAAAGTACTAATAAACTGTTAAATGTTTAAAAAAAAATATCATTCATCCAGATGTTTCTTGAAGGTGACAGAAGATTGTTAGAGAACATATGGGACAGCTTTGAGAAAAAGTTGAAACCAAGTTGAAAGAAGAATTAGGCTATTAAACATTATCACAACCTATGAACGGTTTGAACTGCGTTGTTCAATCGGTTATCTGATAAAGAGGAGAACCTGGGCTACAAACCTTCCAAGATAAGGCTTTACATTAATCAAAGGAGCAGCCAAGAGGTGTATGGTAAACCTGGAGAATCAGCAGATGTTTAAAGCATAGAAGGGAGAATTGGTTTGACAGTTTATCAACAGAGGACTCCATAAAACCTGACACTTTTGGAAGTGTTACAAGATTAAGGATTTTTTAAAAAGCAACCAAATAATGAGTTTGGCAGTTTTGCAATAGTCACGTAGTGGACACTAATATGAGACGAGGGGGGTTTGTCTAATCTAATCTCTTAAGAAGGGAAAATAGAAAAGACCTCTAACAAAACACGTGGCACCATAACTGCTAGAAAAAAGGTTCTACAAAGTATTTACACCGACTGGCTGAATAAAATGCTTGTTGCACTTTAATGCAAAACATTTTTAAAATGCTTTTGCAAAGCACCGTATGTGTCTGGCTGTTTTACCTTGCTGCAGCAGCGAGGAGGTTTTTGGCGTTTGCAGCTGCCGGGTCCACTGACAGACTTTTAGCAGCCAGCAGCAGTTTACTGGATGCCATGGAGATGTTTTTCAGGTTACCAATCACTTGCACTTGATCATCCTTCTTCTGAAATCACACCATAACACAGATGACACAATAGGAAATTAAATGTTTGTTTTTTTTCCAAAAGGTTTACCTTGCTGATTTTCCAGCAATCCTACCTGCGTGTGCCCAGCCATTTCTATGCCAGCATCCAGAAACTCGTCAAAGTCCTGACTGAACTTTCCAGAGGCTGAGGCCAGCTGGTTGCTGGAGCTCCTGGAGGCGTGGACCACATCGCCTGCCGACTGGTTCAGGTCTGCTGCGGTCTGAGTCAGATCATTCTGGGCTTCCTGAAACGACTTCGAGGCTGGAGGGATCTGAACAGGGCAAGCAGGGGAGACATTATTCACAGTTTGTTAAATCAAACAGCACAGGCAATTAATAAAAACATCTGCATATAAAACCATTTTAAACACAGAAAAATGTGATGTTTGACTTACAGTTTCAATCAGCAGTTTCTTACTGGCCTCGCCGATGCTCTTCAGAGCCATGTCGACATCCTTCTGGCCAGGCAGACAGTTGACGCAGTTATTCAGGGAATGAGACACGGCTTTGGCCACCTGGAATCATCCACAGCAAGATCACAACACACAGGGTTTTACAAAGGTCAGAGGAGGTGACTGGCTTGGCTGAAAATCTGCTCATGATGACTCAGACACAGACCATAGCCTGGGAATTCTTATAAACCTGTAGGATTATTCATTCCTTAAACATTGGGAGGCATAAATTTTATTGGAAATAAAGATGTTTCATACTTCGAATGATATATTCTTTAATTTAGATTGTCTTCCTTCCTCTTCTACTCCCTCACCTGTGCCAGCCTCTGCTGGCTTTCAGCGCTTCCATCAGAAATCAATGCCTGCTTGGCCTCATGGATAAGAAGCGCTGAGCCCTCCATGACGTCTCGGGCCGAGTCCAGCATGGCAGCCGCAGCCTTGGGGTCCGTTGTGGAAGCAGCAACGCCACGGGCTGCTTGGGCGAGGGTCTTCAAGGCCTGGGCTGTCTCTCTGGCAGCTACTCCTGGGAAAAGGTTCACACGACAACACCAAGGTTAGGGTTACTTTTGAACTTTTTCCCTGTAACATTCTGACTTAAAGCCTATTTAAAAAATTGCAGAACCAACCAGTGTAGTGTTCATTTCCTTGAGCTGCACATGTAAGCAGCTGAGCCATGGAGGATCCTACTGCCTTTGAGGTGCTGCCCAGATCCTGAGCGCATTTCTCCAACTAAAACAAAGAATAAGGTGGAGACGCCAAGAATTTAGAGTAGCTGACTTTTCAAATAATATTTTTTGAATCTAGAAGTTCTCGCACCGATTCTCCAGGCAGAGGTTTGAGTTGGGTGTTTACTGCTGCCAGCTTTGCATCTTGCAGCTCGGTTCTTAGGGTCTGGACTGCAGTGAGCGCAGAGTCGATCTCCATGGGGCCGCAGGCTTCATGAGCCTAGAAGGTCAAATTCAGCCTTCAGATTTACAGCCTTTAAGTCAAGATATAGTTTTCAGGAAATGTGGGAAGCTACTCAGAAAATCTTCCATTCATCTTACTATCAAATTACAGAGGATGTAAGAACTTCATTTTGTCCAATGCAATAAACAATAATAAAAAATAAAATTTTTAAAGTAAATAAATAGTCCATATGAAAAATAAATATGAACAGAGCCTTTTCTCTTATAAATTGTTGCGCTGGCATGTAGAACACCTGGCATGAATGAATGCGAATTTCCTTGTGCTCTACCTTCTGTGCTGATGTCCTCAGCTCAGCCAGGCAGGTGGCCAGGTTCTTGGCACACTGACCCAGTTGCATAGCTGCTGCTTGATCGGTCACTGTGGGCACAGACGACTTGGCCGAGGTCACCATCTTACTACCAGGCTGCAGGATGAAAAGAACATCTATTTGAACAATTCTTAACAAATTCTCACTGAAAATGTCTTTTTGCTTAAATCAAATGGTTTTGCAAGTCTGATCATTTTAGTTTTAAATGTTTTACTTCATACTGTTAATATTTCTTTTTGCAAAAATAGGTTACAGGCCTACTTTAATGGATCCTCCCATGACAGAACCACTATTTATAATTTCAGCCTGGTTCCCAATGTAGGACTGGAGTTATTTTGGGAAGAGTTTGGGGATATGAAATTTTAAGAGGTCTTTGTGCAGCTAAAATAAGACCTAAAGACACTATAAACACGCTTTACCTGCAGGAAGTTCTGGCTGGATATGATGAGGGCCAGTTGTGCGCTCAGGTCCTCTGGTTTGGCCTGACTGCCTCGTACTCCTTGGACGAGCTGTGGGATGTGGTCTGCAACAGCCTGCAGCCAAACCAGAATCAAAATGAAAACCCACCATGATGTCTCAATAAACAACTTTGTAAATTACCAGCTTGATGATTTACAGATAAATCAAAAATCAACTAAAGACAAAAAAGGTGACTTATTAAATGAGACTTAAAGAGGCACTTGTGTCTCTGTGCTAACCCCCACCTTACAGCTCTGCACCAGCTGCTGGTGAGCCGCTGTGTTCTTGTTAGAGGCGGCAGCGTTCTGAGCGGCGGCGATGGTTTGAGTAGCGGCTGCTGCAGCCTGCTTGGCGGCGTTCTGTGAAGTTCAAACGAATGTAAATATGGAATATACAATCAGAAAGTTGACATCTGGAGCTGCACTTCTTTTTATTAACACTACAATTTCACAGCTTCGTCACTATCCATGCAGTGTGAAGCTCTAGGAAAATGTAACTGATTAAGTTTGAATAAAAATAAAAAAAAAGTGAAATTTTTTACTGGAATATAAGCTGTGGGGGAAAAAATTACAGACTCCACATTTCTTCTTCCTTTTGTCTTAAGAAGCACATTTACACTCACCGGCCACTTTATTAGGTACACCTGTCCAACTGCTCGTTAACACCTAATTTCTAAGCAGCCAATCACCTGGCGGCAACTCAGTGCATTTAAACATGTAGACATGGTCAAGACAATCTCCTGCAGTTCAAACCGAGCATGAGTATGGGGAAGAAAGGTGATTTGAGTGACTTTGAACTGGCATGATTGTTGGTGCCAGAAGGGCTGGTCTGAGTATTTCAGAAAATGCTGATCTACTGGGATTTTCACGCACAACCATCTCTAGGGTTTACAGAGAATGGTCCGAAAAAGAAAAAACATCCAGTGAGCGGCAGTTCTGTGGGCGGAAATGCCTTGTTGATGCCAGAGGTCAGAGGAGAATGGCCAGACTGGTTCGAGCTGATAGAAGGGCAACAGTGACTCAAATAACCACCCGTTACAACCAAGGTGGGCAGAAGAGCATCTCTGAACGCACAGTACGTCGAACTTTGAGGCAGATGGGCTACAGCAGCAGAAGACCACACAGGGTGCCAGTCCTTTCAGCTAAGAACAGGAAACTGAGGCTACAATTTGCACAAGCTCATCGAAATTGGACAATAGAAGATTGGAAAAACGTTGCCTGGTCTGATGAGTCTCGATTTCTGTTGCGACATTCGGATGGTAGGGTCAGAATTTGGCGTCTACAACATGAAAGCATGGATCCATCCTGCCTTGTATCAACGGTTCAGGCTAGTGGTGGTGGTGTCATGGTGTGGGGAATATTTTCTTGGCACTCTTTGGGCCCCTTGGTACCAATTGAGCATCGTTGCAACGCCACAGCCTACCTGAGTATTGTTGCTGACCATGTCCATCCCTTTATGACCACAATGTACCCAACTTCTGATGGCTACTTTCAGCAGGATAATGCGCCATGTCATAAAGCTGGAATCATCTCAGACTGGTTTCTTGAACATGACAATGAGTTCACTGTACTCAAATGGCCTCCACAGTCACCAGATCTCAATCCAATAGAGCATCTTTGGGATGTGGTGGAACGGGAGATTCGCATCATGGATGTGCAGCAGACAAATCTGCGGCAACTGTGTGATGCCATCATGTCAATATGGACCAAACTCCCTGAGAAATGCTTCCAGCACCTTGTTGAATCTATGCCACGAAGAATTGAGGCAGTTCTGAAGGCAAAAGGGGGTCCAACCCGTTACTAGCATGGGGTACCTAATAAATTGGCCGGTGAGTGTATGTATCTTTAATTCTTAAACAGGATTTATGGGCACATGCACATACAGATTACACAATCTAAGGACAGAGAAAAACAACTGCTAAAATATTTCAGTAAAAGTGATTTAGAGTTTCTGACCTCCAGTCTGTTGATGAGTTTCTTCTTAATGGCGTTCTGAGCCGCGGCGTTGGTGGCTACGCGGAGCCCCTCAGCAGCCTCCCTCAGCCTCTGCTGCTGGTCCTCATTCTCTGGGTACGCTGCTGCACCCTGACAGCAAACACATCATCACATAAAGGTGTATCTCAGGGAATTAGATCACTATAAAGTTAAAAGTCATTTCAGTATTTAACAAAGGTAAGCGGAGCCTTAAAATGGATCCTTTATGGTCACATCTGATCCACTGAAGCATGAATTTCTGTGTATCCAATAGTACCCTTAAAGAAAAGCCTTATTTCAGTTTCTCTGCAAATTGGATATTAAATAAGGCCAATATAGGATGCATTTTTAATGCAAAAAAGTAATGCTATATTAATCATAGGGAAGAGTGATAACCTGAGTGCTGCATCCACGTATATCATTTAAAAAGTTAAAAGGAAGAAAAAGATGCAAAATCAATAGGGATAACAGTCTTTATATGTTAATAAAAAACAAAACTTGATCCATTCATGGGTTAAGTTTAAGCTAAAAAAAAAACAAACGTCTCCAACCAGGTATTTAGTGGATATACTGTAAAACATATGGGCATCAGTTTAGTAAGCCAGCTTTTCTATATCTATCATTCTTTCATTAAGTTATTTATAATATCTCTGTCGCTGTTTAAATTTTGTAATTTGTTTTTTAATATATTAACTTAGAACTCCATGCCTTTTCCTCTAAGGGGCCAGGTTTGTGCAAAAATAACTTAGAAGACTTCCTGTTGTTGTAGAAATAAAATGCAGCTTTTAAATTAATAACTGAGCACATGGCTTAAAAACGAAGAAGTCATAATTAGGGGAATTTCTATCCCACTCCATACAACAACATTTCAGTGTTTTATATCATTTCACATAGAAAAAAAAAAAGATTAAAATCTATCCAGCATTTGAGAGAAAAACCTTTACGGTTTAATAGCAAAGAAAATATATCATAACCTGACATGATATTTAAAAGCCACCACAGAGAAATTAATGAGGTGAATGAAATGAATAATTAGTTGGCAAATCAGCGTCTGGCTTCGGCCCCCGTTAAAAGCTAAATATACAGCTGTGATTGTGAGAAATCTGGCACCAAACTCTGCTAACCAGCTGGAGGGCATCATTTCATTTCCACTGAGGAAGAGGAGCATTATTAACATCAGTGTGTGATCCTGCAGACAGATTACAAGACTGATGTGCAGAGAGAGCAGAGGGATGGAGGGGTGGGAGAGACTGTTCATGAGCGGTCTATAAAGGAAACGGTTTTTATTCTACTTTAAACCAACTTTTCCAAAAAAAAGGAAGTAATGAAATGTTTTTATATGGAAAATACATGAAATTAGAGGGAATTTGTTCAGAAAAAAATTCTATAAAATGCAATAATAATTTATTATATTGTCACATTTTCATTGGTTCATTAGTTCCTATGTTTTAATTATAATCATCCATGAAAATCAATATTGAAACATTTACTGCTTCTAGGAAACCCTAATGTAATTTGGTAGTTCTGGGTTTAGAAGGTACACAGAATATATGAGAAATATAAAAAAAACATTTGTAGAAAATATAAAAAGCAGCCATAGAATATACTAAATATAAAACACCTTGGAAGAAAAATATGTAAATGCCCAAGGACAGTATATACTTTCATAGATTTAATTTCCTTATTAATTTCATTCACTTTATTATTGTAAATAACCCCTTACTGTTTGTCTGTGGACAATTGTTGAATAATTGTTTCACTGTTTACAAATGTTGACAATCAGCAGCAAATGTAATTTGATCACAGTGTGCCAGTTTTAGAAACAGTATAGTTTTGTTCCTTTTGGCATCTTTTTCCATACTTACTGCTGAAACACCTGGATTTCTCCACTTTGGGCGAATAAAAGATATTTATATACTATTCTACTTTAACAGAGGTGAGGTTCTATTAACAGCATGCTCAGCAATAAGTAATAAACCACAGGACCTCTCTTTTCCTATTTTGCATTGGACCATTAAACTACTTTAATAGCATCTCATCTAACTTAGAACAGCTCTTTTATGAGCTTTTATGAGATCTGAATTTGTCAATTATGAATGTAGTTTATAAGATCGAGAGCCGTTTTCTTTAGAGTATCGTTTGTAAACTTTTATATATTGAATCTTTAAAATAAATAAACACTTTAGTGATGCTCTCATTTTAGATACAGTTTAATAAGCACAGGTCCAGTCAATATGAAAACCGTCGTCTAGAGACCAACGTTGATTAACGTTACAAGGCGTCTATCTTTTAATAAAGTAAATAAAATATTTCCAGAATTTTTGCATATATTCATCAAGCCCTGAAAAAAATATAGCAATTTCTACATGTTTTTTTTTAAAGACTGAATGAGGACCCTTTAATGACAGCTTGTGCAGCGTTTGGTTTTTGAACCTTGTTGCTATAAATGTCATCTTTTAACAAGAAAGGGAGAAGACACCAACAGGACAAGGCAGAATTCACCTCCTATATGTCATTCTTAGTCCTGTTTTTCAACAGCACACATTATTGTTGTGTCTCTTTGCTCTGAGTCTTCTTCTCTGCTGTCATAAAGAAAGGTCACCAGAGAAGCAGAGCTCAGTCTCTTTCCTGGTTATGAAAAAGGCCACAGATGTCATCATCCTATTACAGGCTAAGCTCGCTTTAACTAAATCTAAAACTCTAAAAATATTGCTTAAAAACCTAAAGAAAACCTAGGAAAACATTTCTAAAGAAGTGTTGAGATGTCTCAATACTAATAATCTCTTAGCTTATAGAATATTAAACATTTTTCTTTGCCATTATTTCTTCCTTTTAAAGTTACACATAGTTTGTAGCTACAGCCTCAGATCGCCACTTACTACTATAAATGAGACATCATTGTGAGATTGGTCCGTCTCTCAATCTGCTCACCTTCGCTGCCTCCACCATCCTTGCAGTAGCGTCTGCCAGCAGCTTGGCAGCAGCCAGCAGCTTTTTGGAGTTATCCACGTCTACCTCGACCTCGGCGTCGGACCTCATGGCGTTTACCAGGTCGGAGGTGGCCTGAGCCAAAACTCGAGCCTGCCGTACCATCTCTCCTGCACGGCGACACAGAGAAGACTCACAATAACCACAGAAAATCTACAATCCATGCGTTTAATGATGGGGTAAATTCAGCTTTTCTGAAGCTAAATCGAGTTTTCTAGACTCAAATTCTTTCCATTTCAAAGGACTCAATTTCATATGGCTCTTTTTTTTCTATCCTCACCTTTTAATGTCTTCTCACAATTTAAAAAGCTGTGATTTTTGTCATTGGTCCTACGCAACATTACAAATAGCTGACTGCAACCAACCACCAGCACAGGTTACAATATAAGCTGACCGACTGTCAAACAGAGTTTATAAAAACACCTTGCTGCTTCAGTCAGTGGTCATATTGTCTCCTCTATCAGCCCCATCTAACAGGACTATATAATTAAATATGCAGGTATTTGTTTGTGGAAAAAAAGGCAATTATTGATATTCATTTCAATCTAACAGAGAGCAAATCCCTCACATTTGAATGAGTGAAACTGATAGACATATACCTGACTTATCAGAATTTTAATAATGATGGCTCACACAGATAATAAAAAAAGCATAGTTTCTTAAAATACAAGGAAATTACACAATAAACAATGAATTACAGTATAGTATGTATTGTACTACATATGCCCTCAATTCATGGGCTCACTGTGCAATCTGCCTGATGCTCTGCTGAGGTTTAAAGGAGGCCCAGAGCGCAGTAATAGCAGCATTCAGCTTTCATCTATTGATGGTCTCTCCTAATCCTGACAATCCAAACTGATTCTCTATAGCATTGATTCCCAAAGTTGGCATTGTGATCCCAACTGGAGTCCATGATCAACCAGGTTCATGTCAAAGTGCTTAAAGAGATAAACATATTATTTCAATAAGGATAAGACCAGATGCTGTTTATAACAGTATTACAACAGTGTTGTTTTCAAAAACAACACTTCTTTCGTTGACGCTACTTTGTTTTCATGACCATAACGAAAACTGGTGAGCTAAACATGGATCTTTGATGACTAAAACGTGACTAGTCATATGTTTGAGTTTTCGTCAACGAGACCAAAAAAAAAGCTAGCGGGTCGTTGGTCAGACATTTAAAATGCATCATTGTGGTATAATCTGTAAGACAAGTTAAGCATTATCAGCCAAGCTGCTGCATATTGTTTCGTCACACAGCACCACCTTGTGTGAGGCGGTGCACATTCTGCATGACCGCAGATGGATCATGGCAAGACAAGCAGGGTCTGAGAAAATAACCCGGAATTGTCCTGTACTCTGCACTGAACTCTGATAAACTGATCTTCCATTTGTGCTTTTGCAGGAATGCTTCTTTGCACACGCGTAGCTCAGAGTCTACGCTTTATGTTCCATACTGATGGTTCGCTCTCAGCAGTATGGCTCTCCTGCTCTCGCTACTTAATAAACCTTGTGGCTGATCATCCTCTGCCAAGCGAAAAAAAAATCCTTTGCTCTAATTTATCAATATTTTATTTAGGAAAACCCTAAATTAAATCAAAAGAAAATATTTCATTGCATAATGTTTATTTTTGGATAAAGAGCCAAGTGAAACGGTACATAGATCTTAAAATATTTTTCTCCTTATAGTGTGATTAAAGCATTTTCTGTTTCCTTTAAATATTTCAACATTTTATTCAACATATTCATTCAATTTAGGTCTGGATTGCCATTACATTACAAGGCAATTATGTAGGTTCTCTCTGTATTTATTCTTTTTTTTTTTATATCAAAGCCCTGTGAATTTAAATCTACTTTGACCCCTGAGTGGTAACCATGGGGCATATTCTCAGAAATAAAGCCAAAATTGGCAAAGTAGAAAGAAGAATGTTATTGTTATTTGCTTTTTCGGAGTAATAAAGATTTTATTGATCTGTCTGTAATGCATAATTCATAGTGGATCAGGAAGTGTTTGCTTTGGGATGGAAACCTTATATGTCTTAAACTATTCCTTTATGGTGCATTTTGTCAGCTTGTCTGTCTGCTATATTAAGCAATATGATGTGTTTAACTAGATCTGCTATTTTCAACTTTTGAGACACTTTTTTATAAATTAGGGCTTTAATTCATAAAAATTTATTTGAATTCTTTAAATCAAAGTTTTTTGACCTAAAGCAATGATGAACTGCATGGCAGCATTCTATACCCAGCTATTGTAGTATCTAGGCTAGAGCCGTCAGTCTGGTAAATAATCTGTAATTCCAAATTGTGAAGGTTAACTTTTTTTTGCAACATTAAACTGACTAAAACTAGACTAAAACCTTTTTAAGTTTTAGTTGACTAAAACTATCACATATCGTAATGACTAAAATGTGACTAAGACTAGTAATAGTTTTCATCCTGAAGACCAAGACTAAATCTAAGATGACTGTCAAAAGCAACACTGTATTACATCCATGGTTAATTCATTTTGATAACATTTTTGTATGGCTTTGTTTCTTTTAGGAGATCGTGGATCAAACGGTGAAAGGTTTGGAACCCTCTGCTCTAAATGATTGGGTGTTTAGATCAGGTGATTGTACCAACCTATCAGGCACAGGGATATCACAATCATCGCAGCACGTTTTAATCATTTTGGCAATATGCACCAGTTTAAAATGGAGATTAATTCCTAATTAATTCCTAATTAATTCTTTATTAATTCTTTCCTGTTTTACCTTAAAGTGGGACATAAGAGGCAGTTTCAATCTACCAATCTCAATCTCTTGAGATTGGTAGATTGAAGGATCGGGTCGATCCTTTTGCCTAAGCTGACCTCTAATCCAACATTCCTCGTCCTTCTCCTTCCCTCCCTCTGGTCTTTCTTTGCTAACAGACTTGTTAACATGACTGTCAGCTTTTCTCTGTGCTTTCAGCTGACAGCAGTCACTTCAAATACATCACTCTGTCAATAAAGCTGAGGAGAAGACGGACTGGGATGGGAGTAAAGCCACAACAAGGAATCACTCAAAAACTACAGAGAGTTCTGATAATCCTGTGTGGGGAAACTTGATTTATCTGGAGAACATTCACAAACAATAAAAAAAAAACTTACAGCTAAAACAGATGAATGAAGATCTTTCTGCATGATGGATCAAATGTAATTTAATATGTAATTTCATAAGATACAAGGGACAAGTAAAATAAAGGTTTTGTGTTTGAAGTTGCAGTTTTCTTTCATAGCAAGAATATGATCGGATTTACTGCAACTAATATAAGTGATCATCAAAATTTCATAAAAAACACCAAGAGTCTGGTTATAAAGAAATAAAACAAGTTTGTAACAAATTAAACAGAAAACAAGTCCTTTAGCAGGGCAATCACCCTACCCATTTTTATTGATTATTGCAGTGATCTTTTTTGAACATAATAGATATGTTTTGTTTTTTTTAGCATAATTTGTTTGAAGCTGTTTAGACTGCTGTGAGGGTTATTTTTATTGATGATATATTAAACCCTAATAATACCTGCCTGCTGCATGTCTAAACAAATGTTTTCCCTATTATTTTATTTACTTAGGATAGTTCCTCTTACAGGATAAAAAGTCATCTTATGCATGTGGCAAAAATTTGGGAAATTGTCCTTGATCTAAGAACATAGTGTAATATTTTGATGTGGCTGGAGCGATGGATGTCTCCTCATTTACAAACATGTATGATGTAATGATGTGGCAAACTGGGGTTGAATAAAATGCTTCTTTAACTGTGATTCTGGGCCACTTCAAAGGGATGTTAGCCTTGTTGATAAGCGTTGCCTAAAAGTAACTTCTCTGGTCTGAGTAAGATTGCAGTTTCTGTCAAAATCTTTTGTCATGTCTCATGATTATATAATACATATACATTATGAAGTTATTTAGTTTGTCCCAATTGATCTCTTCTCAGGAAAGAATCAGGGTGAGAAAGCTTAAAGGTGTAAACACAGATCTTTCCTGCAACACGACTCTGATGATTGCAGTTCGTTAACAGCCAGCTATCAATGGAAATCAGCTGTGCTGAAGCAGGGAAACCTCTAAAACCTGCAGGACAGAGGCCTTCATAGGTCAATTTGGGCAGGAGTGGTCTAGAAACCGTGTGATCAACAGTCAATGAAAAAATCTTTATCTTCTCTGCATATCAAAGAAATATGGAGCCAATTGTGAGGCCATCCGCCTGACAACTAAAGCTCAGCAAGAGCTGCAAACAACAGAACAACACTGCAAACAGATGGTGGAGAAAAAAATGAAACACCTTTTTTGAGAGACTGATCAAAGTGTTTTTTTATAGAAGGTATGAACTAAGGTGTGGCTAGTTTTCCAACAAACATCCTAAACATTTCAGCTTCATTTTATGGACTTATGTAATAAAAAAAAAAAATGACTAAGAGGAAATCTATAGTTCTATGTTCCATATTAATTATACATGTTCAGTCAATAAATCTTTATTTTCATGCTCTGTTAGATGTTGTTACTGGGAATGTCTGTTTTGGACCAACCTGCATCTCCCATGGAACTGAATATGCTTTCAGTGACGGTCATGATGGTGTCTGTAGCCTGGTCATAGCGCCCGATTGGCTCTCCCCTGGCGGTGTACTGACGGACATGCTGCAGAAGGTCTGCCAGGGCCTGACTCACAACCCCTGCTGCTGCGCTCACCTATAATACAAAAAGTGTCAGATTTTTAAGCAATTTAGCTTATTTCACCGTCTGTTTGGTCAGTGCTCAGAATAAACCCTTAAAACAAGGCCAGGTTCAGATTTGTTTAGGTTTTTTTTTTCCACGTTCAGAAGCTAACCTGTTTGAGGAGTTCTCCATCCTCTGTGGCTGAGAGGCAGGCCTGCACACAGCTCTCCACAGAGCGGTCCACCAGCTTTCCCGCTTCGATCAACTGCTCCTGGCAAACTGGGGAGCTGATGGTCGGACTCACCACCTGAAACAGTTAATAAGGTAATATTCAACATCTGTCACCAGCACTGGACAAATAATTATCACTTAGTGGGAAACTTTTCTCCATTCAAAACATCTTAACTCCTCTTTTTAACGTTGTTCAAACAGTCGACCAATTCTGATCCTGAAGAACTTCTTTATTCAGCTAAGACCAAAACAAAACAACAGTCCAGAAAGAAACTAGGATTTGAGGGCATTCAGCAGATGATCTCAGTACACTGCTGCTGATAAATGAAACTGTTCAGACTGAGAGACAGCAGAACATTTAAGGTAATCATGTGGATAAGGGTTTTACCATTAGTGATGAGCAAAATGATTAGTGCTAACACAGTGTTTAAGAGCACAATGGAGCACCATCTTATATTCACCAACAGTTAATTAGGAGAGATTTTTATTACTCAAAATGTTCATTTACCAACTTAAATGAGTTTGCTTATAAATATGATGTAATGTTGGCTGGCAGGTACTTCTCAGTTAATTTGAAACAATAATTCACCCAAGAGGTGAAACTCATTTAATATGATTCCTTAGCTTTAGAGTTATTATACGTGTATTGTGCTAATTCCTCTTGATTTCAGATAGAAAACCTTTCATTTAATTTCAAAACGATTGTAATAAAAATTTTGACTTGCAGAATATATGTGCATTTATTACACAGTAATTGCACTTTATAGTTGGTCAGTTATCACATCACCTTAAGGCTGATTTATACTTCGAAACTAAGTCGTCTGCGTAGGTGTCGCAGTGAATGAAAAGACTTCCGACTTCCCGCCCCATCCGTAGACACTGTTCGAAATTGTAGGTGACCACAGACAGGAGGTCGGCTTGTTTTGTTTCTATGACCGAAATTGCGAAAAACAACTCTTGAAGTTGGACCAGCTAAAAAAGCAAGGTGTTCAAGAATGCTGGGACCCTTTTTTCACCTGAATCCCCGCTATTTTTCGCAGTCTTGTCCCTCCTTTGTTGGACAAACTCGCCCCCACTTCCTCACCGCCCTTCCGCATCTAGACCCACAGCGTATAGCGCATACCATGCTTCAATACTGGGCATAAATAAAAAAATGTCTGCGTTAAGCTCACTGCGACACACTGCTGCAGGAGTATAACCAGCCCTTTAGGGTGCATTGAAGGTGATCAGCCTGTGGCTGTCTGGAGGTGTTAAGGAAGCGCAGATTGATGTCAGTCTGCATTGTTTGGTTCGGTGTCTCCCATCCTCCTTTCAAAACCATAGGTAACTTCTAATGTAGAAAAGGCCCATTCCTTTTTCTTTTTAGACCAATTTTGAAGCCTTGAGCTATAGCCTGTGCGTCATGAATTGTTTTATTCACACACACGCCTGGGAATTCAACCTTTATACAAAATTGATCAAGTTGATCCCCTAAAACCTTCACAGGAATCCAGAGTGAAATCAATATGCATAATGAAAAGAGTTATCCATTTTTAAAATGTACATATTTATAATTTGTACATGTCCATGTACCTTTGCACATGCCACAAGTTGGGAGGTGGAAAGGGCGCACTGGGTAGCTGCAGCAATGACCCGATTCTGCAGGACGGTGTCCTCTGCAACCTGAGCCACGTTCTTGGCCTTCAGCACCAACATGGCTGCAGCATTAGCGACTGCTTTGGCCAAATTCATCAGAACATCCTATAAACACAGGTGAACAGAAGAGATGTCATTATATATATATATAAATATATATATATAAATATATATAGCCAAAGGTTTATGTTTACATCCGCATATATCTGTGCTACATGAAAATTTGTACAAATATATCACACAAAAAAACAAATTAAAACCTATATTGGCACAATATTTGTTACTGATTTTTCATGTCCCATTACAACTGAGTGACCTTGATAAATAACAAAACAATTAGTTATAATACACTTTATACACAATTTTAAATCGTGAGCCGATCCGTCACCTGGAACCTCTCGTCCGTCTCGTTCTCTCCGATCTGTCTCAGTAGGTCTCCGCTGGCCTGGCCAATGCTGCCTGCAGCCGTCAGCACTGTCTGTCTGGGCTAAAGCGTAAACAAATCAATCAGGAGCTGCATTTAAATCTGTTCCACTATGCTGTGATTGAATACTCATATTTAAGAAACTATTTTAACTGACTATATTTGCAATCAAGCACAGGCTTCCTCCATTATCCATAAACCACCTTTACAATAAACAATTATACAGAGTTTAGCATCTTTATTTTGATTGCGAGGAGGTTTCAGTTGGCTGGAGGCAAACAAAGGAGGATGTATATATAATTGGGTTTGGTTTTGGACCAGGAGAGACAGATTTATTAGGAAGACAAGTCGTCTTGGGATGCAGGTGCTCAGCCACAAATTTAATTAGCCTCTCTTAACAAGCTGATTGAAATAAGCAGATGAATTTGTTTTCCTGCTTAAATTCAAATCTTTTCTACATGTAATCTATCGGTTTTACTTTAAAATGTGTTTTAATAAAAGTAGATAAACAACAAAAACAAGTATGAGATAGGATGGGCTGAATCTAAGCTTGAAAAGCGGAAAGGAGTCTTCTCCCACCTCTCCAGAAGTCGGCTCCACAGCCTTAAGGAGGTCGGACACGGCTCCTGCTAGCGTCCTGGCAGCCTTCATCAGGTCGTTACCTCCTCCCATGTCGTCCTCCATCAGCGCCGCCAGCAGCTTCACACCCTTTGACATTTCGGTCAGGTTGGAGGAAATGGTGGTGATGGCGCAGCCCACTGCTGTGTAGTCCGTGTCAGTGGGATCACCTGGGAGGAAATAAGGAAAGACATTAGGAAAATCTAAAGTAGTTTGGAGTGCAAAATCATTTGCTTCTGGAAAGTTTAAATCGCTTTGTAATGGACAAAAGATATGGGGAGAAAAAGTGAAGACATTGCAAAGAGGGGGTGTTTTGCAAGCTGTAAAGAGCACATTCTCCAAACCACAGAAGTATATGAGGGAACTATTAGATTTTACACGGCTTCTAATGAACAGCAGGCTGACAGAAAAGTTCTGCTTTACACAAAGAAACTGGCCAAATCATTTTAACTGCTCAGCACACCATGCATCAAATGCTCTTGTAAAAATGTGGGTTGAGCCTAATCACATTTCAAGTTTTTTCAAGGCACTTTTTGACTCGAATATAGTGAAAAACTGCTGAAAAGGTTATATTATGTTGACTCAGGGATCACTGACCAGCTGTGAGGTTCACAACAGACGCCGTTCCTGCAGTGATGGCATCAACCTGCGAGTGGATCTCATGTTTGGATTCATCCATCTTGTTCTGGATCCACACCTTTGATGCCTAAATTAGAAAACAGACATTATTTGCACATAATAACATTTATCAGGTTTTAACACTTCATGCTTGCTGAAATCCAGCACTTAGAGTAAGTATACGTGTAAGACAGTCACTCTACCATGTCCTGCCCAATAGGTGGAAGGTCGTCAACCTCTCCCAGATCTATCTGGGCCTTTTGAACAGCCTGCATGCTGGTGTTGATGGTTCCCATCAAAGCCTGCTGCGCTGAACTCTGCAAAGAATAAATAAGAGATGAATAATAATGGCTGGGAAAATCCGCTTAGACATAGTGCAACAATCATTCACTAGTTTCATACCAGCGGCGGCATGTGGCCACGGTGCATTTGACCCATGGTGATCTGCTGCTGAGGGGACGGCATGGTGCCCATGCTGAGCGACTCTGTGCCAATAGAGCCAGAGCGGATGACCCCCGGCAGAGCAACAGAGCTTTGGTTCACTTGGCCCACACGGTTAAACTGCTGCTGAAGTATCGTAGATCTATAAGAGGAAAACAGACTCACCATCAGCGCTTAATCTATGCCCATTCAGCATATATGATACTTTAGGTTGATGTTAACAAAGTATTTAAGTGAAAAACAAAAGTATACTTGTTGGATTCCTTAAAAATTTACACCATAACCAAAAACTCATTTTTAAGTCTTCCAAAATATTCTTTCATTTGAATTAGTGGAGCCATTCAAACACATGCATCCATTGTAGCTTTAGCTGACCAAACTTCCCTACTGCTTTAATTATTCCACCATAATCCCAGTCTCCAAGAAATAAGATAAACTGCAAGGAAAATCTAGAAATAAGTAAAAATGTCTTAAATTAAGTGTATTTACCCTTAATTTGAGTAGGTAAATACGATGGTTTGCCAATGAAATTAGTATTTTACTCTTAAAATAAGATAATTGGATAATATGCACTTGAAATAAGACAACAAAATTGTTTTTTCTTATTTAAAATAAAAATAATCTTGCTCCATTGGCGTGTCCCACTTACCTCCTCAATTTAAGAATAAAATGCAGTTATCTTAAGAAAAAAAATGACTTTTTTAGATTTAACTTTTGCAGTGTATAATGGGAATAAATGGTTACAGACCTGTTACCATGACACCTGGGATCACGCAACCCTTTAAGGAACAGACTTCCTCCAGCTGGATTCCCCCAGCTCACACTGCTGGATTACCAGCTCACTAACTGACCCTAATAAACATGTGAGGACAGGGGAGCATCGTCTCCTGTACAACAGTCATTAGCATCATTCTAGTCCCACGTCTCTCTTCTTCATGAACACCAGTGGTTTCTAACTGTTGTCCTTGAGGGTCAGTTTTCTGCTACTATTACTGTACATGTCTCTCTGCTTCTACTCGCCTGAGCCAAATATTAACTTGTTAGCAGAGCTTGACTGTGAGCTATAGAGTCATTTTAGACATTAGACTCTGAGGTGTAGGTCAATATCTAAATGTTGCATGATGCCAGCCGTTGAGGCTTTACGTTAGGGCTACTGCTGTTACACAAATGATTGCACCCCAGTTTGCCAGTAAGACCTTGGTTTAAGCCATGGCAGTGATGGGTCTGTATACAAAGAGACAGATCTGCTGGTCCACTGCTGCGCAAGGCTGTGAGGTTGATGGGGGACCCTGGGAAAGACCCTTTTTTGAATCAGGTCCTCTAAAGTCAGTAATTCCTGCAGCATCTTAGAGAAGGTAGAACCTGCAAGGCATATTTTACATCACCGTCACAAGACAGGTCCAGACTGTAATTAACTTGTCTGCAGAGAGGATCGTCATCAGATCTGAGCTTTTCTACACTGAAAGACCTGTAATGGTATAGGCTCAGAAAAAAGGCAGCTAACATCTCTGCAGGCTCCATGCATCCTCATCATAAACAGCGTAGACTTTTATCTTCAGGTTGTTTTGTTACAGGACTATTTTTTTTTTTTTTTTAAAAAGAAGAAAAACAGCTGCCGCAGAGATGGCTTTGTCCCTCAGGTCTTCTCTGATAAAAACAATGAACACCTCACAGCCTGAGGACTCCGTTGTGAAACAAAATATTTGCACCAATATATATATATATATATATATATATATATATATATATATATATATATATATATATATATATATATATATATATATATATATATATATATATATATATATATATATATATACAGGTGCTGGTCATAAAATTAGAATATCATGAAAAAGTAGATTGATTTCAGTAATTCCATTTAAAAAGTGAAACTTGTATATTATATTCATACATTACATACAAACTCATATATTTCAGATGTTTATTTTGTTTAATTTTGATGATTACAAATGACAACAAATGAAAATCTCAAATTCATCATATCAGAAAATTAGAATATTACTGAAGACCAATAAAAACAAAGGATTTATAGAAATGTTGGCCAACTGAAAAGTATGAACATGAAAAGTATGAGCATGTACAGCACTCAGTATTTAGTTGGGCCTCCTTTGGTCTGTATTACTGCAGCAATGCGGCGTGGCATGGAGTCGATCAGTCTGTGGCACTGCTCAGGTGTTATGATAGCCCAGGTTGCTCTAATAGTGGCTTTTAGCTCTTCTGAATTGTTGGGTCTGGTGTATTGCATCTTCTTCTTCACAATACCCCATAGATTTTCTATGGGGTTAAGGTCAGGAGAGTTTGCTGGCCAATTAAGAACAGGGATACCATGGTCCTTCAACCAGGTACTGGTAGCTTTGGCACTGTGTGCAGGTGCCAAGTCCTGTTGGAAAATGAAATCTGCATCTCCAAAAAGTTGGTCAGCTGCAGGAAGCATGAAGTGCTCTAAAACTTCCTGGTATGTGGCTGCGTTGACCCTGGACCTCAGAAAACACAATGGACCAACACCAGCAGATGACATGGCACCCCAAACCATCACTGACTGTGGAAACTTTACACTGGACTTCAAGCAACGTGGATGAAGTGCCTCTCTTCTTTTCCTCCAGACTCTGGGACCTTGATTTCCAAAGGAAATGCAAAATTTACTTTCATCAGAGAACATGACTTTGGACCACTCACCAGCAGTCCAGTCCTGTTTCTCTTTAGCCCAGGCAAGATGCTTCTGACGCTGTCTGTGGTTCAAGAGTGGCTTGACACAAGGAATGCGACAGCAGAAACCCATGTCTTTCATACGTCTGTGTGTGGTGGTTCTTGAAGCACTCACTCCAGCTGCAGTCCACTCTTTGTGAATCTCCCCCACATTTTTGAAGGGGTTTTGTTTCACAATCCTCTCCAGGGTGCGGTTATCTCTCTTGCTTGTACACTTTTTTCGACCACATCTTTTCCTTCCCTTCGCCTCTCTATTAATGTGCTTGGACACTGAGCTCTGTGAACAGCCAGCCTCTTTAGCGATGACCTTTTGTGTCTTGCCCTCCTTGTGCAAGGTGTCGATGGTCGTCTTTTGGACAACTGTCAAGTCAGCAGTCTTCCCCATGATTGTGTAGCCTATAGAACTAGACTGAAAGACCATTTAAAGGCTTTTGCAGGTGGTTTGAGTTAATTAGCTGATTAGAGTGTGGCACCAGGGGCCATCAATTTTGAACCTTTTCACAATATTCTAATTTTCTGATATGATCAATTTGAGATTTTCATTTGTTGTCATTTGTAATCATCAAAATTAAACAAAATAAACATCTGAAATATATGAGTTTGTATGTAATGTATGAATATAATATACAAGTTTCACTTTTTAAATGGAATTACTGAAATCAATCAACTTTTTCATGATATTCTAATTTTATGACCAGCACCTGTATATATATATATATATATATAGATGAATTAATTTATTTTCCACTATGTGTTAAAACCAAAGCTGAATTTCATGTTTTTGCAGAAAATCCTTGCCAGTAAAGCTGATTGCAAAGCTGATGGATAAGTTCATGTGATGTGAAACATTTTCCCTGATAAGTTTTCTGGAAGACGCAAGCCGTCAAAAGAGATGGAAATATGAAAGTGATTGCTGCACTAGATTATTTTTTAACTACACTTTTACAATTACACTGAGCGAGAATGGATTTTGCATTTTAGCAATAAAAGACCAACATAAGACCTCAAAGCAATACAGACCGACAAGGCAAAATCCTTCCACCTTCAGCAAACACAGGCCTGTTTGTCTTGCAGGAGAACAGACTTGCAAAGCTGGGTGTGCAATGCTTCTGCAGCATTACAGATACTTGCCTTTAGTATCAGCACAGATTGAAAATTATTTATGTAAAATGATCAGGCAAAAACAAGCAGAAAAACAGCTTAACCTTAAAACAGAACTAAGTGTAATTAATCTAACAGAAGGATGTGTTCCTAAGTCAAAGTTTAGTCCGAAAAAATAGACAAATGATGAAGCTGTTTTAGCAGGCTGTTAAATGATGTGTAAATAGCTCTAAATGCTGTTTATTTCCTTAATATAATCATAATGTCCCTTTTAAGACTGAGATATAACGGTTTAATGAAATAATGCAAATGGCAGATCATCATTTGTCTAAATTCTCATAGGACACACTAAGCTGCTAGAGTTCTTCATGCTTCATGGCTGGAAAAAAACTAAACTTTTGCAGGTCTGATTTACATACTTTTTAGGGGAAACCGATTCCTCTAGCATGGTTGACTCCTCATCACCCTCTAATCCAAAACGATCTTTGCTTTGCTTCTGCAGGACAGAGGAAAAAGAAATCAGATTGAAGCTTAGCTGAGTTCGGTTTATTTGATAGAACAATAAATCAGGAGATGAAACAAGATCTTAAAGATGCCTCCCAAACGTCTCTAACACACATTCAGTTATCTAAATGTACATACTAGGATAAAAAAAACAAAAAAAAAAAAAACTTTTGTAACACTGAGCTCCTACTTTATAGCAACACTGCATGATGCCAGCCTTCCTCTGCTACTTTTCATTTAACTACAGGGGCTTGACAAAGCGGCTTCTATCAATCGTCCACAAGGCTGAAAACATGCAGCCCTCAGGAGAAAACTAAATCATCAGGATTAGGCATCTCCAGTGATAAGTGTCTTACCTTTTTGAGGATGATATCAATATAGCCGGCAATGAGCTGAGAGATCTGTTCCCCTTCAGTGGTCTGAACTGAGTAGTAGCTCTCCTGGTACTCCCCAAAGTCCTGCAGAAATGCATACGCAGAGAGAAAGATGCAATTTGTGTGAAAATGCAAAAGGAGCAGCTGAAAGCAGAGCTGTATGGTATACAGGCTGAGGATTTTCTGAGGATTAAAGCGAATCCATGGAGACGGCGCGACTAAGATGAACACGGCACATTGTGTTGGCTGATATGAAGCCGAGGCAGCATGCGAGAGTCAGACTAACACAAGCACAATTTCTGAAATAAACTTAAAGAAAAACAAAATAGTTCCTCTGGAAAAGCTTCCATTTATATATAGCATGTTTCCACACACACAAAAAAAAATGACCAACATGACCTTAAAAAGAGAAAACCTGATCAGCAAAGATACAACCAGGGTTTACTGGAGATTCTTTATTTCTAGATTCTATACACTTCCAGTCTGAAATTTGGAAATATTTCACCTGTTCTCTTTATAACAATCTGGAATTGAGCACAGACCCATTATTTTACACTTTATTTAGCTTCAAGGTTCACCGATTCTGCAGTGTAGAGGGTATACTTCATCTTTTTACAATAGGACGACTGTTTTACTTACTTAGTACCTAGAACAAATTAGATTATCTCCATTTCAGAATCTAGAATATTAAGTAGTAGGGCTGCAACTAACGATTATTTTGCAAATTGATTAATCTGTCATTTATTTTACTGATTAATAATAGGATAGCCAAAGGTTCCTTAAAGGAATAGTACACCCAAAACATGATTAGCCTTCATTTTCTACTCACCCCCATGCTGAACAACACTCTGGAGTACTTTTTTGATATCTCAAATGCATCTGGAGATCTGGGAGGCTTCTTGCTGTCTGCTGACATTCAAATAATGGAGGTCTATGGTGCCCGAGACAGAAAGGTCCATAAAAATCCACAAAAAACGTGTCAATATTCCTCCATACTGCTCGTCCAATGTATTCCAAGTGTCCTGAGTGGGTAGCATCCAGAATTTACTCGAAACGAAGTCATTTAGAATGTTTTTAGAGCATAAACAGTAGTGTATAGGATTTCCTGAAAGCGCGCACATGCGCGTTCACGAGCCTACGGAAGCCGGCAGACCAAACCAGCGCATTCAGCTCGGCAAAGAACTCATGCTCTTCCTCAAAACTGAAGTCCTCAGACATTTTTCTTTCGTTGTTTCTTTCTTTGCACAGGTAAACAGCACATTTCTTCTTCTACGCTTGCATTATTGGCAGAGCAGACGCTGAATGCGCACTTTCATCTGGTTTGGTCTGCCGGCTTCCGTAGGCTCGTGAACGCGCATGTGCGCGCTTTCAGGAAATCCTATACACTACTGTTTATGCTCTAAAAACATTCTAAATGACTTCGTTTCGAGTAAATTCTGGATGCTACCCACTCAGGACACTTGGAATACATTGGACGAGCAGTATGGAGGAATATTGACACGTTTTTTGTGGACTTTTATGGACCTTTCTGTCTCGGACACCATAGACCACCATTATTTGAATGTCAGCAGACAGCAAGAAGCCTCCCAGATCTCCAGAGGCATTTGAGATATCAAAAAAGTACTCCAGGGTGTTGTTCAGCATGGGGGTGAGTAGAAAATGAAGGCTAATCATGTTTTGGGTGTACTATTCCTTTAAAGAACCCTTTTATAAAATTAAACCAGGTGAAACTCAAACTTTTCCACTTCTGGTGTTCTGATTAGAGTATATTGGCAGAGTTTTTTTTTTCTTTTATCTTAAAGGCTACATGTTTATGAATTTGTTTTTACAATTTTGATATAAGTACTGCTCTACATGGGTTTCTCTGTCAGCTAAAGGCATGTTTTAGAGTCTCTATATTACAGTTAACGATTAATCATTTCCTAAATGAGTTGATTATTATTTCAATAACCGATTAATCACGATTAATTGTTTCAGCCCTAATATTAATGCTTTTGAAATATAGAGCAGCTTATCCTACTGTAAACAGAAGTTTCTCACGGTCCACTTTTAATCTTTGTTTGCCTTCTGTAGAGTATAAAAAAGAAAAATCCACAATATTTAAGATGTTAAGCATCTAAACCTGATCCATATGAAGAACCATCCAAACAGCTGAAAGGTGAACTTTGAAGGTCTAATGCCTGGATAACCATCAAAATGCTCTTTTTGTGTGAGTTTCCCCTACAGTAAAATCTAAAAATCAATAAAAAAAAGGTTTAGATTCTTATTTCAGATACTTAAATATAGGCGCCAGAATCTCAAACCTTTTCCATTCTCCATTTCTTTTCTACATTCTTATCCTGCCTTGGAAAACAAACTAAATCCCAGATGGTTCCTGAACCTCAGTGTTAGGCAATCTTACCAGTGTAAAGCTTTTGGGCGACGCAGCCCACCTCTTTACGGTGGTGAGCGGCCACTCCTGAACCACATCTTTGGTCCTCTCATCCACTCTCATCACCGACTCCTTGGTGATACCCAGGAGTCGAGGTACCAGCTTGTTCTTACTCTTCATCTTTTCCTGCAACAACAAAAAAATATATATATTTTGACAGAAATTTATTTGAACCCATCAATAGACTCCACTGAAGTTTCAAACAGTAGCCTACATATAATCCAAAGGTGCATCTTTGCAAATTAGAAATAAAGTTATCTTTGTTGTAATTCAGAAATTTGAAATGCTAAAGATTTATTGCAAACAGTGATACATTTCTGTATCCATTTCTGTTTAACTTTACCATCACACCTGGTAAATAAATAATATTTAAGTTATGGCACAAATAAAATTATAGCAAACATCCATTCTCCCAGTAGATGATGGCTACGCCACAGAAAGTCAACACTAGAGAAGCTGGTTGTTCAGAGTGCTGCATGTAAACATCCATTGATTGTTGAGTGGAGAGAAAAAGTGATATTTTTTTTTTTAAGTGCAAAAGGAAACTATGATAAGTGCAGTATGAAGAGAACTGTGGAACAAAGCCAGGTGAAGAGCCTGTGGAGGATTTCCAAAGTGTGGGCTTCATGTGGAGTCCTGGGGTTGGAGTCTCCAAAGCCACTTCACAACTAGAGACTGTATGGAGTATTTACCTGGACTAAGGATAAAATAACTAGACTAGTCCAAAGTCTTCAGTGTGTGCAATAGAAGTATTTTATTTGAGTGAATTGAACTACAAATCCACTATTATCCAAAGTTTTAATCTACGGAGATAGACCTTTAACCTAAACATGGAGATCCAGTTAAAAATGTTAGAGTTTTACAGACTATCTTAGTTTTCAAGTGGGATCAAAGGAAAAAAAAAAGATTTCATTATGAATTAATTACCACACCTCACTATTAAAGGTGTTATTTCTTCATCATAGTTATTCAAGTTTTCAACTGTGTGGAAAAGAGCAAACGCCTCTTGAGAAAGTGAAGCTGGGAGGAGCAGACTAAGAGAATGTGATGGGCTGTGATGTAAGGGCAAAGAGGTGAGGTGTGCATGAGTCCAGCAGGGACAGTAAGCTCTCTATGGGCTTCTGAGAGTTAAAGGTTAGGAGCTGCCGGCTGATTTTTTTTTCCTGGGATTATTCCAGGGACTTCCTCCGTAGGATCAACCTTAACATTCACAAATGAAACAAAGGTGAAAGGAAATGTTTAAATGTTCAGGAGGTAATCAGAGGGAGGGCCGATAAGTGAAAGGACATTAAATATACCAGAGCTATTTTTAGGAGGAATTCAAAAGGGGAAAGGTTGGAGCTGTGAGCTACATTTGGAAAAACAGTGAATCTACTAGTTGATCAAGTATTTCTTTACATTTCTTGTCCCTAATGTCACGGCAGATAAAATCTGCTCTATTATTATTGTGAATCTGCTGCCAGTTGGACTCTAAGCGAGAGCCTCTATCTGTCACCCAGTCTGCTGTCTGGTTCTAAAGCTACCTTTGCTTCACAGACAGCATTGGTTTCTTCTTGCATGGAACAGTGGAGTCTCTGGAAAAACTCCAGAGGATTTTCTCAAACACAAAATCACATGTACAATGCAAACCTAAACAAGACCCTTAGACAGAGGTTAGTGCATCCTAAGGAAAAATGCAGAGTGGTGTATGCAGTTCAGTGCAGTAAGGAATGCTCTTATCTTTATAATGGAGAAACCAAACAACCTCTCCACAGAGGCATGGCCCAACACAGAAGAGCTACCTCCTCCGGACAAAACTTAGCTGTCCAGCTACACCTTAAGGACATAGGACGTTCATTTGATGACCAGAATGTTCACATTTTGGACAAAGAAGACAGGTGGTGGGAAAGGGGTGTGAAGGAAGCTATTTATGTTAGGAGAGAAAAAACAACCTTAAACAGGGGGGTGGTCTCAGCTTCCAGCTCTCATAAACCTACAAAGCCATGATAGAGTTGATTCCTTCCCGCTTTCATCTTAATCCTCATTGCCATGCAGCAGACCGAAACCTCTCACCTGGTCAGCCAACCCAGGCCAGGCCAACAATAACCCTCATATCTCCCTTTTCAGAAGCATGAGCCAGTATTGGGTTTTGCAGGCCAACAACAACCTTAACGACTCCCTAAAACTAATGGGTGGAGCTGTTTGTCCGGTTCAATTTGCATGTTTTGTAAAGCTTTTGTTTGGGCCACTCTATAAACCTGGAACTCAACACTACTTAAGACATTTTTAATTCAGAAAACTTCCTGGATCATCTTCAAACTTGGAAAACCAAGTCCGGTGGTTTGTTTTATAACTTTTTTTGGCCTTCTTTTACCTGCTCTTAACCTTCATTTCATCCTTTCAGAATATTTCAGCTCCTTCGAAACATTTCGCACAAAGTAATGCACTGAGACAAGCTTACCTTGACGAGGAAGAATGAGACACCGTACGTCCTCAAAGACCGCGCCAGCTTGACATATTTCACTTTTGCTTCAATCTCTGTCATTTCTCCACAGTTTTTGTGTTCCTGCAGATTTAATTTTGGGTTTAAGCAACTTATTTAATTCTAAATTGTTAATATTAAAAATACAGAAAAACAAACTTCACACACCTGAAATACTTTCTTTTCAGCTCCTCGCTGCTTTATGTACTCTTTGGGTAAGAACTCCTTTAGACTTGATTGAAGAAATTAAATGTATAAAAGGCATAAATTGGGGAATGGTTTTAACAGTTTATACGGATTCCTAAATAAAATACCATCTAATCTAAACAGATTCCAATTCTAAAGTATTTACGTAAAATGTTTATGATTTAAACTAAATTAATCAAACAAATATATACTTACTCTAAGAATCCAGGTTTGTGTTTATGCTCTATGTGAGGTCCAAACTGGATCTGGGCCTGGATGCCTCCAAACTCACAGGCTTTGTCAAATGATACAGGATGGGAACCATTTAGGATGTCGTCTCGTGCCTGAGAGAACAACAAAACAGCTCCTTAGTTGAAGAAAGACAACTGGAGACAGTTTTTACTGCATAATGATGTAAATAATCTACAAACATTTTTATCTTCATTTAAAATAATTCTTACATTTTAATTTTACCAGAAATATTAGGCTGAGTAATTTATTCTATTGGAAAACATGTTTTGTTTTTTAATATAGTAAAAACCATTTGAGACTGCAGTACAGCATTAGCTGGAAACTGTATTTGATATAATTTAATAGGCCAATTAATAAAAAAAAAAGACATTAAGAGAAAAATAGTTGCAAAAATGAAACAGCAGTATTTGTGGTTTCTTTCTAACCTTTTTAAAGCTGGTGTGAATGTCACTAAACTTAGAATATATAGAATTCAGAACATAATTATTATTTTTATTATTGTAGTATCGCGAATGGATGCAGAGCTTAGTATATAAAATAAAATCTCTCAAAAAAATGCATAAATGCAATATTATAGAAACAAAATGAGAAAACCAATTAATGAGTACAGGCCAGTCTGAATAAGACAGTTTTAAGCCTGGCCAAAACAAACACAAAGTCTACATCTAGGGACGCCTAACTAGAGCAGCTGTGTTGACCGTAAACCCTAGTTGGGCTCAGAAGGGTATGGAGGGGAAAGAGCATTAAGGGCTTTACAAACAGAAAGCAATATTTTAAAATCAGTCCTAAAAGAAACTGGAAACCAGTGAAGAAAATAAAAAGGACTGTTTTCTGTTGTCCGGGAATGTTGGTTAAAATGCAGGAAACAGAAAAAAATTGATATCTGGGAGGCACCACCATAAAGCGAGTTTAAAAAGTGGAGCTTAGAAGTGAGTAAATAGTTTTCTTGAGGTCAATGTGACTTAAAAAAGGTGGAGCAATCTCCAATTAAACCACATTCTGTATGAAGTGAAGACATTTCCCCCTAACCACATCTTAATGTCTGAAATGCTTTAATGTTTAATGAGCTCCACCAGTATTTAGAGGCACAGGGAAATGGATCTGGAAATCATCTGCATAATAGTGGAAGGGGAAATTTTGTCAGGTTATAATAGATCCTAGTGGCAGCATGTAAAGTGGGAACCATAGTGGACCCAGGATGGAGCCCTGGGGCACTTTGCCAAAAAGAGAAGCAGTGGAGGATAGATCAGGGATCATCACAGAAACACTTCTAATGGAATTTTTTTCCAATGAAACAAACCATTTCATTTCAAAACCCTGAACAACAACATGCTGATTGAGGTGAGACATAAAAAATAAATGATCAAATGCAGCAGTTCAGTCGAGCATCAACAGACAGAAAGCTTGAGGTTTCTTAAGGACAGTTATTCTCTCAGAAAAATTGTAACTTTATGAAAAAAGATTTGCTCAAGGAACTTGGAAATTAAAAGCAAATTAGAAAGAGAGCTGAAACTTGACAAACAATTAACATCAAGACGTGTGTGTTTAAAAAGGGGTCCAACAACGACATGCTTAACAGAATCAGGGACGCACCTTGAGCTAAAACAGATGTTCATTTAAATGGGGCAGAAAGGCTCAACAGTGTGAAAGGCCTGTTTCAACGGTTTAGTTACTAAGATGTCCAGAGGACAGCTCATCGCTCTCATTTATTTAACAGCATCACCGGGGGACAAAAGGGAGACTGGTTCAAAGCAGTCGCTGCAGTTTGTGAAACAGCACCAGTCTGGTCTGGACTTCCTCCTACTGCAGCTGCTCAGAGCTCTCACAGATGACACTTTATAAACAAAACAAAAAAACATCTCTGGTGAAAACAGTGGCATCAGCCAGAGAAGAAAAATAGGGGCTCAACACAGTTTATTTTATTAAATAACATAAAAGAGCAGCAGTCATTAGTGGAAATGATATCCAACATATACTGGGATATTTTCCTCCATTAAAGCCTTTTGATAATGAGTGAGACTCATCATCTCCAGCAACGCTCTGCCTGTCACTTAACCCCCTGGGTTAAGTGACAGGCAGAGCGTTTCAGTGAACAGCTGTGGTCCAGCCAGTTTATTGAAACTTGAATTCACATAGAAAAGAAAGAAAGGACACAAAAGAAATGATTTATTAATATCTATTCAAAGAAAATATATATAGATATAAAAAAATATGTTGGTGCAGTTATGTCAATGTGAATGGGTGAAAATGTTGAAAGACAAACCAAGAAAATCCCAACTAAAACAAACTCAACCTGAAACCAAAACCTGGGGAACAACGGTTTGTAATGTGGGAGGCTTTCTCTACAAACACTCGGACCCGGCGAAGCTGCTTCACCTGAACATAAAGAAGGTTGAGTTGGACAGGGTCTCTGGAGTCCACGTTCTGGTCCGAGTAGAAGAACTTGCGTCTGAGCAGAAGGGTCTCGTTTTCGTCCACGCCCTGCTCCCTGAACGTTCTGCTGTGGTCCAACCAGTTCACTGAAACAATACACTACAGTTAACATCATTCTGTCTTGCATCTTTTTGTCTTTGTAACTTAAAGGTATAGTGGAGGATTTTTGCGAATATTTGAAAAGACCCGTCCTCTCTACTTTAGAAAAAAAATTGTAATAAATAAATAAAATGCATGTGCACAACCCTGTGCACGCTCCCGAGAGGGAGCGCCTATCAAACATGTGCGAGAGCGTGCTGGAGCCCCTTTCTCCTCGTGCACGCTCAGTTTAAAGTTGCTGTTTGCATCCCTCATACAAGCTTACTTTCCAAAAGAATATTTGCAATTTTTCCACTATGTCAGACTCACCATTGGTAAGTGAAAATGGGGACAAACACATAGGACGGCCTTATAAAATGTATCACCAGAATGATTGACTATTAGGAGGACCACTTATTTGACGATCCACCTGGGAAAAAAAACATCCTCCACCATACCTTTAAACTAAGAAAGGGTTTAAACACAACCTAATAGGGAAAGCTTTCAGCTTGAAATAGTTTTTCATGTACACCTCCTAAATTCACTTCTTCAGTTCAGAAATTGTGTTCAGAAGTCATTTAGAGAAACATCATTAAACATCTTTAACAGGCAAGAGAAGAAGTTCTGCAGCTTTTATTATAGGAACTAATGATGCTAGATGACTGGACCCTTGACCAGTGCATAGCCATAGGTTTAAGCTGTTCAATTATTACTGAGTTAGCAGACATCAATTAATTTAGTTTAAAATTATTCTTATTTGGGAGGAAAACTTAATTTTGCCTATTTAATTATTCCTTTTCAAACTTACGGTCATCATCCGTGTGCAATTTGGCTTTCAGCTTCTCCATCTTTCTCTCATCTCGCAGCAGTGTCCTGTCCTTCTTCAGTGTACCCATGCCGTCCTCTTTCTTTTCCTCCACCGTCTCCTGGATCAGAGAGTATTCCTCATAGTTTGTGATTCCTGAAAGTGAAAATGCAACATTTGATTATTTGTTAGAGAAAGCTGATTCAAATCTTGACAGTTAATTTGTCTCTTGCAGAGCTTTGTCTCTCTGAACTTTGTCATTTTTTCATGTCAAAAAAGAGAAAAAACAAAACCAAAAAAAACCTATTGTATTTATTGACAAACCAAAGCAAAGTATCACACACCTTAAAAACATAAAAAAAAACAAAAAAAACATAAAATTATGCTCAGGCAGATGTGGGATATGTTGGTTAAACCAAATTTGATGCCTTGGCACAGATTCGGATTTAGGTCTGGATTTTGACTGGGAAATTAGCATATTTTAATTAAAACTAGGGCTGCAACTAACAACTTCTTTGCTAATCAAATAACCCATTTTTTTTCAATTAAGTGTTTAATAATCAGACTGAAACAGGTTCCTTAAAAAAAGATTTTAGATAGAATCTAAACCAAGTAAAATAAAGCTAAACTGTGCTCTTTTAGGACATCTGGATGAATATATTAATGGGGGGGAAAAAAGGGTTTCTCATCTTAAACGCAAAATGTTTATATATCTTTTATAATTCTGGTACAATAGTTGCTTTGAGAGGGTTGCTATTTTAGTCAAAGGCATGTTTTAGAGTGTCTATACTCAAGCTATTAATTATTTCAATAATTGATTCCTCACAATCATCCAATTAATTGTTTCAGCCCCAACTAAAACCATCCCATAATATCTTGTATTTAGCTCCATTCCTCTACCCATTAATATTTCCCCCATTATGAAAAGTGCATGATGCCTCCAGTAGATTTAATCATGGGGATTGTAAGTTTAGAATGGCATGTAGTTTTCTGATTATGTGTGGAAGTAGAATGGCTGTAATTTGGTCTCATTTGGTCAGAGCTCCTTCATGTTTGCTCTCCCCTCTGCATGGCCTATGGCAAACTTTAAATAGGCCTTCTGCTGGCTTTAGTTCAACAATGCCTTTCTGCTCAATCCTCTATTAGGGCCAGATTGTGGCGTGCATGCCTAATAGCTATTCCTGTCTGTTGATATCTGCAGCTCCTCCAGAGCTACGGTGAAGGCTTGAAGTGCTGCCATTGACATACATGGCCAAGTCTTAGAGGGTGTGACGTTGTGTCATACCGTTTTATGACCAGGCTCCTTTTTAATTTTTTTTTTCTCAACTTTACCACTCAACAGTCAAGTTGTTTATTGGTCTTTGCAATGCCGTTTATTCATAAATGTTCTTTATGAAAACCTCTGAAGCCTCAATAGAACAGCTCAACTCACCCTGATGTTTAAACTACACTTTTTTTTTTGGTTCTTGCTATACTTTTTGTGTTTTCTTTCTTTATTTTTTGTTAATTTTTTTAAGAAATAGGAGCACCATAAATAATTAAAATGCTATCTATGCATGTGTTGATCTATCAAATAAAAACACATTGAACCTGTGGCTGTGACAAGACCACTCTAGTATGAGTACAGCATGACTCCTTCTGCAATGCTATGAATCAGCAAATAAGCTGTACAAACAACAATACAAGAGTTAAGATCAAATGTTGCTTTTAGCTAACTCCATGCAGTTCAATTCCAGCATTTAACGTTATATCCTGGAAGAAAGGAGAGGGAAAACAACTTGACTGATTACGAGGTACCTATTCTGCTGCAGATAGTCACAAGCAGCTCGCCAACAGTTTTTGAGTCATCCACCATGATTGTTTTAACGGCTCCGTCCAACATTTTGATTTTTTGGGGCCTCTGCTTCTTCTTGTATTCAAGAATATCCTGTTCAAACACAAGTGGGGAAAAACATAGAAAAATATTAATAAAAAGTAGAGGAGATCAATTGTAAAGTTACATATGAGAAGCACTACAAAAAAAATAAAGTCAGAGAAAGTTGCTGGGGAGGAAATGATCATTTGCAACCAGGTTGCAAGAAGAGAAGGAAGAACAGAAGCCTGAAAAGCTTATTAAACGGGAGGCTATCGCGGCCAACTGCTCCCATTCCAGTCACCACAATGGGGTGAGATTTGGTTCACAATAAATGGTCACAGTCATGCCTCCTACCTGGGCTGCCTTTGGTGAATCTGAAGAGGGGAACCAATTTAGTAGCTACAGCGAGGAATGCAACAGACAGACTGCTGATGAGTTTGTCCAGGTTATTCACACATCCATCCCTGGTGTTTGACTCACTCACACCTCTCAACTGACAGTGTGCGTGTGTTTGCAGTTCCATAATATTCATTTAGGAGTTCTCTTAAGCTTTTCTCTATATTCAAAGCAAATATTCACATGATGATTGCAATGTTGTTTGATGTGGTTGCAGGTTAAACAGACTGATATATTTACCCCATTACGGAGCATGTAATAGTCCAGTGTCCTTCCAGACTCCAACCAGATCCCTTTCCTGGGGTCTTCATCAGAAAGAAAGAGGCCGTAATCCGAGGCTGGAGCAGTGAGGACAAACACCACAAGATTAAATGATGCTTATTAAAAATAAAGAACAGACTCAGAAAACAGTAAGAGACAATAGAGAAGAGTCTAAAGCTCAACATTAAACATTTAAATATAATCAGATGTGGGACCGTTTCCCAGGAATTTCTATGTTAAAGGTTTCTAGGAACAGAGATCGCTAGTCAAAAACAAAGCAAAGTTGGGAATGATGACTTTAGTGTAGCCATGTGGTACGAATAAGTTTGACTTGAAACTGAAAAAAATAGAATGATTGATGAGGCTCCAACATGTTTCTACTGGAAGCTGTGAAAAGTGTTCAGATTTTATGGCTGAACTAACAAGGCTCAGATTTTTTGATCATAAATGCAAAGAATATGCATTAGATCAATGAAAATGCAGGATAATAAATACGTCTGTCATGCATAAATTATAACAATATTCTTAAGAGTTTAATAGGACCTAGCTTCCAAAATGCTTTATGTCCCTTTAACTCCCAACTTATCTCACAATATAACAACAAATTTCATGGTCTTTGCTGCATAACTAGAAAATGGAGAGAATGTGATACCACTTTGACTGAAATCTTTACCAAAGAAACACTTAAAAAGTACAATCGGCCCCTTATATTTTCAAACCCCTAAATAAAATCCAATGCTACCACATACTCAGAGAAAAATGGAAAAAGGTAACAGCTGCAAGCAAGGAAAGACATGGAGGTCCACCTCAATGAGCTGAGAAGGGGAGGAGAGCAATAACCAGAAGCGGCCATGATGCCAGCTTAGCTGAATCTGAGCCACATCAACCGTTTCAGAGATTCTCGAGGTCCAAACGTACTGGGTTTGAGCAATTTTAAGTCTGTAAATTAGAGTTTCTACAAAACTGGTAGAGACATAACCCTGTAAGATGTACAGCTGATATTGGAGACGACTTTTATTTGTAAAGACAAAATATAGGTTTCTTCTGAAAGTTATGCAGCCGTTTTTGTTTTGGTACCAAATACGGAAACAGCCAAAAAAAAACACACAAACAACAGAGGAGGAATCTGTCAAAATATAACAAAATCAAGGAGGATTTAAAGGATACAACTACTTTATACAAGGAACTGTATGTATGTGCATTTTTTATTTTTTGCTTCTAAAACTGTTGTATGTTATTTCTTATCCAATGTTGCAGATTTCAGTATCACTGAAAAGCTCACCTTGTCCAGCTTGAGCCTCTGGGACCCTCTCTCTGATGATCCTGCAGGCATCATAGACTGCTGTGGAGGGCTCGAACTGCATCGTTTTCACAACATTGCCTTGCCGCACGCAGATTTTGAGTGACAGCACCACCATCTTGGCCGGCGGTGTGGGCAGGGACTGCAGCTAAGCCTGGACGATAAGAAGGAAGATAATACAGGTGAGGAGATGATTATTACAAAAGTAGCTTACCAACTGAGTGCATAGTACATCGTTCTATGTAAGGTGACTGAAAGTTTAAACAATTAGAAATGCCTTTTGTTTCTTTTTTAGGACATTATGCTTCAACAGTACAAAAGCACTAAGAATTTGTCATGAACAATTAAACTTTATGAGAGTAGAAAAGTGCTAGAGGCCATTGTTATGCTTCATAAGATAAAAAGAGGCGACAACAAATTTATCACTTTCTGGAGACGGCCCATCTGGTCTCCAACTGGGAAAGAAAACAGACTCAGTTTTCTGACCTGGTAAAGCAGCAAGTAGTTGGGAAAATAAAGGCCTTTCTCGTCAGTCATTTTTCTTAACAGATTTGTAAAATAAAAAGTTTAAATCTGTAAATAATAATAATTGAATTATTTGTTAAGTTCAAAGCTGCTGAGATTAATATCTAGCAACAAAAGAAGGCTGTGTCGTCTCTAACAGAACAGATCCTGTGTGACACCAATGGGAACAGAGAGCTACTGTGAGACAGGGAGGTCAGAGGTCAGGTCAGGTCACTGCTGACGTTCATATTCAGCCTCTCTTCTGCCCCGTCTGCTCATGACCCTGACCCAGACACTCAGAATCTGGTTCCTATGCGAGATGTGTTCACACACAGGAGGGAAGGGGTTTGACCAGCGTGTTCACACTCTTTTACTACAACACTAGTAACTATATAATACCATTAGATTTCAAAGACATTTTGACTTCCCAACACGTAAACCTCATGTTTAAAGAAAGATGGGTTAGTAATTGGCAGTTTAAATCACTGAACTTTCTAGATGCAAGGTCTTTTCTAAAATTCAAAAAGGTTAAAAGGAAAGCATCGTCTCTGGCTTCTGAATGTATCTACCACAGGCAAACAGATGGAAATTGGAAATTCTCAGACCATTCCTCTGAACTAAAACTACAAACGGCATCTTTAAAATGCCATCTCTAAAAATCCAGGATCATAGAATCTCTGACATGGTCTGCACTCCAAAAACAGACATGTTTCCAGTCATGGTCTTAGTGCATCATTTGCCGTTGATATCTTTAAACGGTAAAAATAAAAACTTTGAAATCTGCTTTTTAGACCTCTGTAAACCTCAACTCTCCAGGTTATCATGTTCAAATTAGATTTGCCTCTTGGTGTGCAAATGTTTACAAGTCACCTCAATACAGGAGTCAGTTATTGAGTCGACATTTTAATAGATCTAAAAAAAGCTATTTAGTGAGACTTTGCATCATTCTTCCGCTGATTAAATATCAACCTGAAACTAAACTCTTTACCTGGTAAAAGTGAAACACCGGCTTATAAAAGCAGTTTGACTTATGATTATCTATTTCTACACATAAAATCCAAGGGAAATATCCCTTTTTATAAAAGGCTGGAGACCAGATAGTTCATGCAATTAACTTCCCTCTGCAAACAAGCTGCACATAATCTATATTTTATTCTCCCTTTCTTTTACAACAGTAGCTGCAGCCTACAAAGGGTACACAGCTGGGGAATATACAAACCAGACCAGATAATAATGAAACTGTTCATAGCTTATAGTCGCCTCCTCATTAAGCTCGGATGTGAAAAACCCTAATCTGTTGCCACCTGTTAGGCTACAAGTTATTTTAGACTAGTTCTTTTTGTTTAAATGACTATATCATTGACACCCTACCTCAATGAAAACTGTTAACTGAGGAGATTATATGATTATCTGTGTGAGGAAACATGAAAACAAAGCAGACCACCCAATGCAAAGTGTGTGTAAGTAATGTCCCACTGGATCCACCCCTGAAACTCTGATGTATAAAAGCTAAATTATTGATAAGCCCTCATTAGAACGAGGTAATGACTAGATTAGCATGGCTCATGGTGATGCTACCACTTTACCCAAACAGAACCTTGAGTTCAAAAAGCATTATTGGGTCAAATGGATATCATATTAGCCAGGCTTTCCTTTGGTAATGCATTAAGAAGTTGGCCACCATCACAAAGGTTCCCCCACCAGTTTGACATCTAATGCTCAACTTTTTAGGATAACATGACTATAGGAACATGTGTTTGAATCCGGCTAGAGATAAGAACATAGAAAGTTAATTAATCTGTTCATGGTTGTAGAAATTACAAATTGCATACTGCCTCTAGGGAAATGTTGCTAGAAGAGTTTCAAAGCATATAAATAATTCATGTTAATTTAAATCAAAGCAGGTTATAAAACAAAAAGCTGGTGTTCACTGACAGAAACAAACATCTATGAAATCTGGGGAAGCACCAACATCTATGGGAATCAAATGGAATAAGTGTAAATATCAGGATATCTGAAGCAAATTCAGGAGTAAATGTAATGAAAATTTTATATGGAATTAAAAAACAGCCAATAAATAAATTATATTCCTTCAAAGTTAATCCTCTTAAGCTTTAGGTGCAATATAGAAATTGGTTATTTCACACACCATGGCTTATTTATTCTTTCCTTAAATCCATCTGAGCCTCCAAGATGTGATGCCTCAGAAAATCATGCTTTATTTCCCTGCACACAAACATGTTTACGAGTTGTTTGTATCGCAGTCAAACATGGTCGATAAGATGTATTCTTTCTTGATGATTTTCACCCATAGAAGAGAGGATAACTGGCAGAGTGTGGCTTCAACAAAATCCTACAAAAACATAAAAATATTAAAACATTCCCTCTGTATCCATCCCTGGACAGAACAACTCCAAAACACATTTTACTTTAAATGAATATCTGTTGAAAAAACAGCAAAAACAATAAGTGAACAAGAAAACATGATTTAGCAATCAGCCAGATTGTTGTGAGGACCTTTCACAAGCATAGAGGCCCTAAAGAAGAAGTCAGGGGCCATCAAAGCAATTAAGTTTGGCCAAGCAGAAACCCGATATAAATGCTGCTGCCCATCACCGTCAATGCTTGTTATAAATATGGCACTGAGGACCCTCTCCTCCATTTGCACACCATTAGTTCTGCAGGAAAAACTTAAAACATCAACAAAAGTTGTATGTTTTGTGTAAAAAGTCCAACTGGAAAAAGATGTACAACACTCAGTCCAAAGCTACCAAACCTGGAAGCAATCAGAAATTACCAAAAAACACACAAACTGATTTAAACTCAACTACACACAGTACACTCCCACACTGTCATACATAAAGAGGGCTTCCTTCTCTCTTCTACAGGTGCTGGTCATAAAATTAGAATATCATGAAAAAGTAGATTGATTTCAGTAATTCCATTTAAAAAGTGAAACTTGTATATTATATTCATACATTACATACAAACTCATATATTTCAGATGTTTATTTTGTTTAATTTTGATGATTACAAATGACAACAAATGAAAATCTCAAATTCATCATATCAGAAAATTAGAATATTGTGAAAAGGTTCAAAATTGATGGCCCCTGGTGCCACACTCTAATCAGCTAATTAACTCAAACCACCTGCAAAAGCCTTTAAATGGTTTTTCAGTCTAGTTCTATAGGCTACACAATCATGGGGAAGACTGCTGACTTGACAGTTGTCCAAAAGACGACCATCGACACCTTGCACAAGGAGGGCAAGACACAAAAGGTCATCGCTAAAGAGGCTGGCTGTTCACAGAGCTCAGTGTCCAAGCACATTAATAGAGAGGCGAAGGGAAGGAAAAGATGTGGTCGAAAAAAGTGTACAAGCAAGAGAGATAACCGCACCCTGGAGAGGATTGTGAAACAAAACCCATTCAAAAATGTGGGGGAGATTCACAAAGAGTGGACTGCAGCTGGAGTGAGTGCTTCAAGAACCACCACACACAGACGTATGAAAGACATGGGTTTCTGCTGTCGCATTCCTTGTGTCAAGCCACTCTTGAACCACAGACAGCGTCAGAAGCGTCTTGCCTGGGCTAAAGAGAAACAGGACTGGACTGCTGGTGAGTGGTCCAAAGTCATGTTCTCTGATGAAAGTAAATTTTGCATTTCTTTTGGAAATCAAGGTCCCAGAGTCTGGAGGAAAAGAAGAGAGGCACTTCATCCACGTTGCTTGAAGTCCAGTGTAAAGTTTCCACAGTCAGTGATGGTTTGGGGTGCCATGTCATCTGCTGGTGTTGGTCCATTGTGTTTTCTGAGGTCCAGGGTCAACGCAGCCACATACCAGGAAGTTTTAGAGCACTTCATGCTTCCTGCAGCTGACCAACTTTTTGGAGATGCAGATTTCATTTTCCAACAGGACTTGGCACCTGCACACAGTGCCAAAGCTACCAGTACCTGGTTGAAGGACCATGGTATCCCTGTTCTTAATTGGCCAGCAAACTCTCCTGACCTTAACCCCATAGAAAATCTATGGGGTATTGTGAAGAAGAAGATGCAATACACCAGACCCAACAATTCAGAAGAGCTAAAAGCCACTATTAGAGCAACGTGGGCTATCATAACACCTGAGCAGTGCCACAGACTGATCGACTCCATGCCACGCCGCATTGCTGCAGTAATACAGGCCAAAGGAGGCCCAACTAAATACTGAGTGCTGTACATGCTCATACTTTTCATGTTCATACTTTTCAGTTGGCCAACATTTCTATAAATCCTTTGTTTTTATTGGTCTTCAGTAATATTCTAATTTTCTGATATGATGAATTTGAGATTTTCATTTGTTGTCATTTGTAATCATCAAAATTAAACAAAATAAACATCTGAAATATATGAGTTTGTATGTAATGTATGAATATAATATACAAGTTTCACTTTTTAAATGGAATTACTGAAATCAATCTACTTTTTCATGATATTCTAATTTTATGACCAGCACCTGTAGTTTTCAATCCAACTCCAACTACACCTACTCTTCTCTTATCTGCATTAGGCTCAAACAGCAAACAGAAACATGCTCTACTGACAAACATTTTTCCCTCTGTGCTAAAACTGGGCTTCCCAGAGTGCAAAGGAGTGCTGTTATATGTATTTAAGCAGTAAATAAATAAAGCCAAATTTGACAGCTCTGCCAGTACCAGAGAAAGGATTATTTCTGTTCAAAATAATACCTCCTGTGAACAGTAACTCTTTTACACGAGACCAACAAGCTGACTCAGCAGCCTAAATCAACTATTAGAATATACAGGGTTACAAAATATCTAAATGAGGGAGAAAAAGGCAAATGAAGCAGTCTGGCAACGCTGGGCTCCACTTTAAGCTTTACAGCATGCTTTCAGGAGCCAGGTTTGCTAATTCAAATACTTCACTACTAAAACAAAGGAATCATTACTATATCACTAAGTTAACCACATAAAACCTAGAGTGAGATACACATATTTCCTGTTAAAGCACATTAATAGCAGTAGAAACGCATACAATATGTAAGGGATAAATTGCCCAAGAGGTGTCCATTTTTAGAAATGATGGATTGAGGGTTAGCATTTAAAACAGAGCTTGAATATCATGTATTTGCAATATATTCACTATATTAAAAAGCTATTTAATATTTGCAGTAGCATTAACCTTTTGTTCAAGTTACATTTAAAGAGAGCAAGAGACAGAATTTATACTTCCAGGCCTTTAGATGGCAGTAACATGCTTTAAGAGGGCCTGTCAACACATAGATGGAAAACAGAGTTGCAGGTAGAGTAGCATTTTGATGCATGCATGTTGAAGTAAGCACTTTTCCACGCACCACTAATGTCCCGCAACAATGGACTCTGGAAAAGAGAGCATTCCGAGCCATGAAAAGAATGAAACCCAAGATGGAGCCAAACATGGACATAATTTTGACGGGGACAGGGGGGGGACATGTCAAACGTCTGTTTTGGTCCCCTGCACATTTTACCGTCCAAAAACAATGTTACATTACAGTACATAGACAATCATTGAGCACTAGGACCATGCGGAAAAAACTGCTCAAACTGAAGCCTGCTTCCCTGAGTTTAGTCCACCCACAAGCTCCTGATTGGCCCACCGTCTGTTCTTGTGTGATTGGCCGTCACCGCCATACACATTATATACATAGACACCTCATTGGATGCTGGCCGGCGTGCCTAGAGGGCGGCCATCTTGGATCGGGCCACAGTTCAGACAGCTGCTGTCGCAATAAATAGGAGGCAGTTTAGATCTCATTTTAATCACACGAAAGACCAGTCAGAGATATTACAATAATCTCTTACATGTCACAACCCCTTAAAAAAACAAAATAAATTCTAAATTTACCTTAACGTTAGAGTACACATATTTATTCCGAACAAAAACTATTGAAATTGAACTAAAACTGGATGAGATATATGAAAAGTTATGTATTTTGCAATTAAATATTATTAATAGATTTATTTATATTTATATATTATAGGATTATGTTTTACAAATATTATATATTTATATTGTATATTATTATTCAGTATTTTAAAGGATTGCTCTTTGATAATGAGTATTATGATCTATAGAGGAAAGTTTGTTGTCATGTGATTTACAAAAGAGATTAAAGTTATTATTTTTTATTATAAATTTTAGGTTAATTTTTATTCATTTTTTATCACTGTCGAGACTTTTTTGTCTAATCGTAGTGAATGGTAGATTTATGTTGTGTCTAACTAAAGCCTTTTTGTCCTTATATGTTTGTCCCAACTTCTTCCAAAACTCTTTTTCAAACTGTTTTTTTAAACCTTATTTATGCAAATGTGAGCATTTGTTCTTTAATCAGTTAATGTGTGTCATATATAATACACATTACAACAATATATGCTGACAGGGGTGTTTGCTTAGTTAAATTGAATATCAGTTGACCTTATTTGCTTTACAATGGAATGAAACCTGAAACCAAAAGTGTTCCTAAATAAAATGCAGTCTATGTTCCTAAGAAAAAAAAGTTGGGTCAGCTGGTTTTTACGGCTCCTACACAATAAGTGAGATGATACTCCTGCCAAGAAACACTGTGGTAGAAAAGAAAGGTAATACTGTATAAAGTATATTATTCACCAGAGTTCCCCAGAGCTACAGAAAAGAAGCCTGGATGACTCTTTCTGCACAAGTAGGTTATTTCTACATCTGCACCAACATTCCACTATGTAAAACAAAACATCCAGTTTAATTAAAGACTTAAAGAGAAGAAAACTAATTTCTAATCAATTTGTTGTATATATTTATCTTAAATTGTGCTGTGAACTGTTGGATAATAAAAAAAAATCATCAATAACTCAAAAATATTTAAGTTGAGTCCGCAGAAGAGTTGAGTTTGAAAGTGGTGAACACTTGTGCCGATCAATGTGACCTCATTGGTTGACTTTCTGCCAATGCGTGTGACCTCACCACAGCATGAGTGTGATTACTGTTATAACTGATCCCAAGCATTAAAGGATCCCAATGTAATACAGATAACACAATTTGGAGTTTCATTTTGACAACTGCTTGGGGCTTCACATTTAAGCCAACATCATTATTGTCAGATATTGTGCTGGTTTTAGAAGTTATAACTTTAGGAAAAAAAGTTCATACAACAGAGTCTTATATCTTGAAAACATCTTGAAAATATATCTTGAAAACAAAACATAAAACTAATAGTTATATTTACTTAACATTTTGATTGAGGCAATCTGTTTAATATTTTTTAAGATAAGGTCAATCTATTATATGTTAGATTAATAAAGGACTTATTCTATACACCAAATACAAAAGTCTGACCTAAAATAAAGAAGGATCTAACCAAGTTTATATTGTGTACACATGAACAGCCCTTAATTGCTTTATTAGAAACTGCTGTTTTATAATTGGAGTCTTTGGTTTTTGAAGTAACAAGGTTAGCCTATTTTCAGGAAGCCAATAGCAACCTGTAGGTTTTAAAAACATACAAAATCAATTACAGGATACAGCCTCCACTCATCTGGAGATAATCTCAGAATGAAATGAAATGAAATGCCTGGAGTTAGAAGAGATGTTTAAGTTGAAAATAGTCCTTAAGAATGTGTATTTTATCACTTTATTACGGTACTTCTAATGGTATCTAACCAATATTATATACAAAACCCATTAACATCTGATAGTTACATCAGATATTACCCTGACATAAATCAAAGAGGAAAACAAATATTCACTTGATTGCTTAAAAGTTGGAGCATAATTCCTCTAAAAAAAATCCTTGAACCTATTTTTGCTCAGATGTCGCCAACTTGGTCAATCTTTCACATTTGCTTTGCAACAAGTGAGAGGAAAGCAACATCACAATAAATGAGCTACTGGGCCATTTGATACGGAGTAATTAGAGCGGAAATCACATGATCTTAAATTGCATCAAGCACAGAGTCCTTCGTTCGATTTGCTGCCAGAGAGACATTTACTGCATGTCCATCCCTGCAATCTTTCCCATATTTCCTGTCTGCACTGACTGCTCCCATCTGATCAATGGCAATAAATATGCCAGAAAAAAGATGAGCTTATAAAATGATGCAATTGAGCAGATTGCATTACCTTAGAGTACATAAACTATCACTAGTGTAACCAAACAGACAAGAACTTAATATGCTCTAAAACCTAATAGAGTTCAACTAGAACATACTTATTCTAGATGCAATTTTCATATGTAGAATGTACTAATGTAAATATATACCTTTACTGTCCATGTGATGATTATAACAATAATTTCGGCACTGTTCTCCATTTGAAACAGTGTCTCTTTAGTTCAGTGATGAAGAGTCTGTGGGCTGCAGAGCATATGGTGGCAGGTTGTGTTCAAAGGAAGGATTTTCACCAACCCTTTTGCAGCCTTGGGCTTCTGGCTGGAAATCTGTGTGATACTATCTTGCTCTATTGTGCAGGAGATTTCAGCTGTGAATGGGAGGACTGTTTCCCTGCATCGTTGGCTCCGTCAGAATGTCATTAATGCTTATGTGTTGAACTCCAGTTCAAAGTATCCATCCTGTTTGAACGCTTTGAATGAGGCTTGCTGAAGGCGTGCCCTCCTGAATTCAGAGGACCTGATCCAGTAAATCATCAGTTCCCAACTCTCTGAATGAGCATTTTTATAATTCCTAGAAAGGAAAAGGTGCCGAATTTGAACTTCTTATTACATGGATATGGACTTTTTTGTTTGTTTTGTTTGTTTTTCAGAGGTTAAGGAAATGTTTGAACCAGTTATGGTGGCAAAAAACTCATTCTTCATTAGATGTCACTGCTTTCTCATGCCCAAAGTCCAGGATGTTGCTTATGTAAAATAAATATTCAAAATATCCCCAACAGCAGGAAGCCCTGAATAGTTTTCCAAGATTTTATATTGTTGCTTCTCTAAAGAATAATCAGAATTTGCTTTAAAGATGGAAAATGACGACAGACTTTTGATCAGTATGACTGTAAACATTCCTTTTTTTTATGGAATAATACATTTTGCATGCGTGTATTGTGCTTTTGTGTTAGCATCTATGTATATGGGTAGGGTTTTGTGTTTGCAACACCTTTCCACTTAGCTTATTTATTTTATTTATTCGTTTGTCAGGAACAGTACACATTAATCTAATGAACATCTCAACATGCCAATGAACATCTCAACATGCCAACAACAATTACAAAACAAACATAGAAGAAAAATGGAGGCTACACACTTACAAGGGCACGTCTTTTAGTTCAAACAGAGAGATTAGTATAAATATGTACAGATATTTACAAGGTAACACCTGATCCTGAAATTTGGCCGAGTTGTGCACCAGGAGATCGGAAAGGTCTAATGAGCACATTGCTGATTTGATTTTAACCAGTTCTTCCTGTTCTGACATTGTTAAAAGTGGATGATCATCTGTTAGTGAGAGGGTTGCTGTTGCAGATGTTACAGCCCCTTACTGAAAGAACAATCTGGCCAAAGGTGGTCTGTCTCAAGGGTACTTCACAGTCTCCTCTAGCCGTAGACTGAGTGGCTTTGTCTGTATAGGATTTCCCTTAAAGGCGGTGGTGCAACTCCATTGGATACTTTATAAACCATGCAAACAAATTTAAGGAATTTAAAATTCTCAAAGTTGTGGAGAATTAAGTCTCAAGAATGTAACAGTGGTGGTACGAAGGTATGCAGGTTCTAGCTTATCTCTATTTTCCGAGGTTGGAGGGTTTTCCCTTTTCAGTGCTTTTCCTTTGCATGCAATTTTTCAGTTTGTCTTATTTTTGAGTTTTCTAGCCAATTCATTTTTTTTTTGTCTGTATGACTTTTTGTAAAATAATGTGAAATCCTGTATTTACATGGTGTATGCACCCCTGAGCTACAGTAATGACAACTGATGACATATCTGCTTCTTAAAGGGGATGGGAACTCATGTTGATAGACTGCTTAGATGGATATGCTATAAAGAGCTGTGGGCTTGGTGGCTTTTTAAATTTCAAATATCATGTCTATCAAATTTAAAATAAAAATTCAGTATAAACATATTGAACAGATAACGCTTTTACGAAGGGAAGACCTACTGATGACCACATATATATTGTAATAAATCCATTTACTATAATAGATCACATTTTCTGAGACATTGCAGAGTCTGGAAGGGAGAGAGAAATACTTAAGACTTTTGTGATATGGACTGAATTGTTTTAACAATTGTGGATGATTTAGTCCAAACAGCATTTTCTGATCCTGTAGAAATTACATCAAAGTTTGAAGGCTGTTCACTGATTTGATTAAAGTATTAGTGTAAAGCTGGATATATGTTGTCAGGGCAAACACAGACAATTGAGTTTCATTTATGGGAAACGTTTAGCTAAAGAGGCAAACAAAAGGCTCAAGAGATAAAAAGTGAAATGAGACCGAGTATTTGAACATGCAGCTGTTGTTGAGTAGTTTAATGAAGCAAAGCAAAGCCCAAATGGAAAAGCCAGGCCCTATTACAGCGACATGGCCTTACATGCAACAATAGAACCGCACAAAGATCGAAATAGGGTTACACCTAAAGAGAACCAGAGCATGTTGCAAGCCTCAATTCAAAAATGGCCAACTGGGCATGTAATTTATGATTCTGGTTATTGATATTTAACGGAGACCGTTGAAGGTTGAATGTATCAGCATTTTAAAAAATGGGTCCAAAATTTAGAATCTTCTCCAAACCAGAGAACATAGTAGGTGATGCATAATATCACCTACTGTAGCCACAACCTAGTCCTAATATGACAGCATTTATTTTGATTTTAAAGAATGAAAGAAAGAAACAAAAGCTAATGGAGATTCTGTGATGAAATTTCCAAAAGTCAATTTTATAATTGTGATTCAAGATTTAAAATAATGACACAAAGAGGAAAATGTCAAACTGGAACTCTCCGCCTCTAAAATCTTTCAACCATAGAAGAAAAAAAAAAAAAAACTTGAAATAATTTAGAGCGGATAGATAAGGTCATTCTGGAAGCATGCTTTGTTTTATGATACATTTATTAAGCCTTTGAAACTGAGCACATTGTCACAGAGGGATTAAACAGAGATTTTACAAAAATCTCAACATAATGTTTTAGATATTACTAAAGCAGGTTTACAGTTCTTAAAACCGCCACCAATGTGTGTGCAGTTAGAGGACACCACATTGACATTTGGTGTAAAGGTTTTTTTTTCTGTGTGACCTTGTTAAAAACAATATATATATATATATATATATATATATATATATATATATATATATATATATATATATATATATATATATATATATATATATATATATATATATATATATATATATACACACACACACACACACACACACACACACACACACACACACACACACATTTCAATTTTCCTACTCATGAAAGTATCCAACTGTTCCAGTCCTACTGTTTTGATACTTTTAATGTGAGAAATTAATGTACTTTAATGCATAAGATGCATACATGGGGGCGATCTTGATTTTTTTCCCCTATTTTTATTGGATTTAATACTACTATCTATATCTGTAACATTTCTACTCTTTTTATGTGATAACCTTGAGCAAAAAATATCAACCGGCAATCAATATCAGCCAAGAAAAGCATGACTGGAGAGTTTATCAAGTTATTTTTTTAAGCACATGAATGAGGATACCTCTGCTAAAAAAAAACAGAGTTTTCTATATAAGGGAAATATGTAAAAGATTTCATTAAAAGTCTAATTAGAACATTTTCATTAAGGTTATTGCTGAACAACAGCAACATTTGTACAGCTGACAGGTGGTTAGTCTCCTCTGTCACTCCTAAAAGCTCCTGGCCTTTTATAAGATAAAAAATACATTTCCTATAGGTTTTTCTCACGTCCACATACATCCTCCCACATAGTCAGAAGGCTTCAGGTTCTATGTAATATTCCATGATGAATCATGACCGTTAACGTGTACAGCTAGAACAAGCAAACATGTTTCTTTTAATAACCTTGGTTGCTGATAACCCCGATTGCATCTGTTGATTTAGCTGTCATCTTATTTATGCGGTGCAAACAACACATTTTATCCTCTGACTTCTCACTGGAAAAAAATGAAATGGATCTAAAGCACACAGTCTTAGTCACAGTAGACCAATACAGAACATATCAGGGTGAGGTCAACACTATTTGGCATGCTTCATCAGGTGGCAGAGCAGGAGGAGGCATTAGGGAATACGGGGAGGCCGAGAACGGAGCAAAAACCTCCCACTTAATACTCACAGTTTGCCTCAGAGAGGACAAAGGCTCAAGTAGGGGCCAACTTTTTTCTGTATTACCGTTTTATTCCTGTACATAAACAAAGTTCCCCCTTCACTTCGAGTTTTACTGAGCCCCTGAGTTTTAATGATAATTGAACGCCACGGTTAAATGGGATGGATTTGTAGCTTCTCAGGAAAATACCTGACATGGAACAAAGAAAAGCTTTTTGCAAATTAACATTGCTGGAGGACTGCATTGGCAGAACGAGTAGCAGCATATATTTTGTATGTGCAGTTGGTATATATTTATATTTGTCAGAGTGACAAAGAGAGCCTGGCAGGCAGGTGATGGACATCTTTTGTGCAAGGGTTGGGTTTCAAACAGTCATACAATCCTATTTCTTTGCAAAGCCTTTTGGCGAGATCCAGTTTATCATAATGTCCTACCATACAGAAAACATGCTTATCTATTAAAATATTATCCCGTTTTCTTTTCTTAATAAGAAAACTAGTGGCAAACCTGTAGAAGAAAAGACATAAGTAGAGTACCAAAAAACAGATGGTAAAAATGTCTTATATCAAAACAAATGTAGCCTTTGCATAAAGCACCGATCCTTTTTAACCTTATAACACAGCAGCTGATTGTGCCCACTTGGTTCATTTCACCTTGAAGGCTGGAGTTTTCAATAAAGTGCAAAATCAGCTTCTACCTGCTCTTTAGTTACTAAAAGGTGTCACACATAACTATGGTTGTAACCTGACTAATGTTGGACATTTTTTTCACAAGGACTGCCGAATAAGAAAACTGCAGCGAGACAAAGAATGTCTGCTGCCGTATTGAGAAACGATCTCATTTTATTCAGAGCATAGATGGGTCGTTTTCTATGTAAGGTAAATCAGGCCTGCACTGAAATTGGATGTGAGATTTGACATAAAAAAAAAAAAAAAAAACACTGGAAAAGTAAATAATGAAACATTTAAAATTCAAAATTGCTTCGAAAAAAAGTACAAACTTAGAGATGATTTTATTGTCGCTGCAAAGCTCCTTCAGCTAAGACGTTGCTACAAGCTGGCACTGCGTTTCCAGCAGTGGGTGGGGCTTAACTGGAGGTTCCTTGAAAAATGCTTCAACTAAAATGGAAGTCTCATCATGAGCTTTTATTTTGTTGAGGGGAATTTTGAATTTTCAATGTTTAGTTTTTCAATGTTTCTATTTTCAATGCCAGATTTCACATTTGATGTCGTTGCAAAGTAGTTTGCACATTGGTCTGTATACTAAGTGATGCCCAGGTTCCACTATCCTTTTGAGAGGTCTAGGAAGTTTTTGTATGTGCAAATTCAAGGAATCACTGAAAATAATATACAAACATGCAACTGCTGAATGGCAGCAGCCTGGAAAACAGAGAGGAAACAAAGCTGAATTTTTATGAAGGAATTTTCCCAATGCAGGATTAACATCATAACCTCAGTCAATTCTCATTGCTCCACACTGGTTATAAACTGCTGCCTCTGGCAGAGAGAGTGCTAAACCATGATGCAATCCGTGCAGCTACACTACCAGGAGAAGCACAGACACACACATATTAGAGTACTTGAGGACAAATACTTTCCGAGTGCAAACCTTTAACAAGCTCCAAACGCTTAGTAGTCACTCACACAAATCTCACTTCCTGGAATAAACAGCTATATGTTTAAACACAACCAATCAGGAACCGGGTCCTTGGTTTTCTTACATTTCAGAAAATATGTCAATGAAATTTGAGTACAAAAAGAGTAATTTCCAAAGAAAGCAGACCTGTACAAACCCACAAGGTAGCTTACATTTACCTTATATAGTAATCCTCCTTTACACTACTGCGTTTTTCTCAATAGCATATAAATACACAAAGCTGAAAATAAATAGAACGTATCTTGAAATTTTTCTCTATAGGTGTAAAAAAAAAAAAAAAATTTCTTTACATGGCATCAATTTTTTGTTTTGTTTTTTCAACCCAGTTATGAAACAGTGACGATCATTTTTTATTGGGAGTTAAATACAAGTGTAATTTGATTGTTTCCTCGGTATTTGGACAACATTATATGGTCATTAATTCAGGATTTGATTATCCTTAATTAACCCACAGTTTGCAATCAACGACACCTTCATTTAGCAAAGTATTTAATCATTTACTTCGTCAGCAGGATTCTGTTTGGACTTTCAACAATCTTCTGTGCATGCATTTTATACCCAGATAAAGGTCCAGTTATAAAGCACTAAGATCTAGATTAAAAAGATAAAAGCAGCGAGTGTTTTTCATTGGTTTTTGTAAATGGCTCAAATTTAAGGAGTTGGATATAAACTTAATCTCTGATGTAAACAAAAATATGTCACTCTTATAACCAAACTTCATAGCAAAAACTTCTTTGCTTTAAGTAAATTCTATATATTTATTCTGTCAATGGAATAAGATGGACATTCTCCAAACTCAAAACTTACTACTTATTCAATTACTTATTCAATTTTCACATTTGCGCAATAATACCATATAGAAAATAATGTCAATACTTGAAGACTTTCTAAAAATTATAGAAATTAAGCAACAAATATGATATATATACCGGTAGTTTTAATACTGTTGCTGAGATAATTAGATGTTCAGCTAAACAACTGTCCTTTGAAGACAATTATTTCAACTCAGAAAAATCAAACATACCTGACAGAAAAAGCACAGCAACAACAAATAAATAAATCCTGCACATATATTGTTTTAATAATAAATCTACAAATGTATATAATTCTTTCACTCCACCTTTTCAGAAGTTTGAAGCGGCTGACCCTGCAGAAATGAATGATGCATTTTCACATTATTTTAATCGGATTAGTACTCAGGCCAACCAAGTAGCCACAAATTTTAGCCCATTAAATGGCCAATTGATTGAGTCTGTTATAGAGAAAAAATAGGAGAGTAATGACAGGCAAAATACAATAGATATAAAAGTATAGTTACCCCCGCTTAATCTTTTTTTAGGGCAACATGCATAACATTGAGGTTTCGAGCACCTTAATATTACTATTTGGAGCAGTAAAAACAAATTGTTTTCACTCTAATGTATATCGTTATCCATATAGTACCGTTTAAAGGCATCAGTGTGACTTTGATTTCTTCTACCATAGTTTTACTCAGAGCCCTGAGGGCGGTGGAACTTACTCCTTTTCAACTGAACTCTGCATTGCAGAACCATGCAACAGCCATCCATCACAGAGATGTAGGAAGCATTGGATCAGACAGAAACCACCAAGCCACTGAGATCTTCAAGAAAAACCCAGATAGAAAGAGGTGATCTCTATTAGCTTGTATTCAGAATATCCTGCTCTTACACAGAACTGCATCCCATCTCAAAATGTATTAGGTTTGAATAAATTGAGTGATTCTCGTCAAATGTTGGAATAATCTTTTTTTTTTTTTCCCAAGCTCCAAAGAGGAGGAAGACAGTTAATGGACCAAGAGTATTCTTTGTAATGCACATTTAATTTTGTTTCCCATCTCAGCTTATGATCCCATTTAGTCTAAAAGCAAAACATTTTTTTTTCTACAAGCATTATTTGGTGCGAGGCTGAATTTGTAAAACAACAAAGTTATTATATTCTCTACATAGAGAAGTTGTTGTTTTTTTTTATGTCAATGTTCTACATGGTTTAAAAGTTTTGATTGATGATAATAAAAAACATGCATTAAATATGCCTGGATGCTTGTTCTATTGGGAAGAGACACCTGGGAGGACCCAAAACTTGATGGAGGGACTACATATCCAGTTCGGCCAAGGAACCCTTTGGGATCCAAAGAAAGAGCTGGACAACTTTGCTGGGGAAAGATAAATTAAAGAGAGAGATGAACAACAAAATCCTGAAAGTTTGTTTATTTTTATGGCTTCGATTTCCCTTATACTAAATGTTGTTATTCAATGATACAACATTATTTCTTTAATGTCTTTTTTCTATACTTGAATAGTTGGAGCATTTTTAAAGAGTAATGTGGAGACATTTTTTTCTAATTCTTACAAAAAAGCCCTTCTGATTTTCAAATCCATCAAATTAAATGGAAGGAAAAAAAAAAAGGAAAAAAAAGAAAATGGCTTCCATTATGTTGGCATTTGAGCCACATTTAGATTTGAGACACATTTTTTGGTGGAACTCTCGTGCCACAAAGACAGCACAATAAATAAATAAATAAATAAATAAATAAATACATAAAATAAAAAAGACTGGAGTAATTTGTGCTATTCACAGAAACCAGAGATATCTTTTGTTCAGCTGGTAGTGGAGTCGTTGTAAAAAGAATTGGATTCAATAAAATGGTTTCACATGAACAGTATTTATTTTTTGGACTAAAACGCATTTTAGTCCAAGAGGCAATAAGAAAAACAAGCTACAATTTAAGCATTGGTTGAAATTATTATCTGAAATATATATATTACTAAACACTGCAAGTGAAAAAAATGGGAGGCTTCCTGTTTCATGTGTTAATGAAATATTTAAGATAGATGATATGATAAAAAGTGTGCCGATTTGTTCTGGTATTTAGTTTTTTTGTTTTAAATTTATACATAAATCAATAAACTATTCAGAAATAAAACAATTAAAATCCTAAACTACCTGATGTTTTAACATTTTTTACTGCATCTAAATATCACAAAATAGTTAAGTCCTATTGCAAGCATGTACAAAATGTTGGTGGTCTTCTTTCAACCATCTGTGCCCTAAAACATGTGGGGGAGGGGCACCACTGCCATACTTTATGCTTCAGAGAGAAAATTCCAGTCATTCCAGCACTTTCTATGGCATCTCCTTAAGACACCTTAAATTATATAAAAGAAAACCTTTGCACACCTTGATGCTGCTTACTGGCCCATGACAAAGAGGTAGATTCTTAGTTTGAACTTCATAAATATTTGCTGAACAAAAGCTCAAGCCTGTTCAATACTTACAAACCTCAAAGAATTTTGGAAAATAGAAGTTGATCCAAAATCCCGAAAAATATAAAGACTGGGCAATCGAACTTCCTTTGTTTAGTTGTAAAAAGAAAAATGATTACTATAAAGGAGAAAATATGTCCAAAAACAGACTGGAGACCAGATATAGAGTCAGAGAGTTTTATTCTAGTTTATTTCATATAAAAGTCATGGTAAAACAACAGCCCCAAACAGGCTGAACACCAGCTTGGTTCCCAACCTTCCAGAAAATACAGCTAATCTGCCCTGAACAAAAACAGGTGGTGGATGTTTCAGTGATCCCCCATCGGCAGGCATGACAAAGCTTACCAGTAAGAGCCTTAAAAAAAAAAACTGCAGTGAAATCATGGAAGAGTTGTAACATTTGGCCAGGAGCCAGACTTCTTCTCAGAAGAATGACAGAGATCAGCTAATGACGAGGAGCCTGGTGGTCCACCAATAGTACAGGAAGTTCAGTCTGTCATAGCCTCCCCCAGGAACCATGATGCATTTGTACCATATTAGACATCTACCTA